>NC_138223.1:30052437-30207437 GCF_964197995.2 Scardinius erythrophthalmus
TGGGTGAGGAGGGGGCCCTCTGACACCTGTCACCCTACAAGCCAAGCACAATTAAAGCTTCTCTTGGGGGTGGAGGGGGGACTTGCCTGGAAGTCATGCAGCTCCTGGTGCAATGGGGAAGCGTTTGAAGATCATTAGTGTTACAGACCCTGTCTTCATGGCCCTGACAAATCCACTGAATACTGTGCTTTGATCAGGCCCAGGCATTTTTGTCAATAGCAAGGGTACAGTGCATACATTATAAAGTTACTCACACAAAGTCAGCAGGTAAAGTGTCATGTATAATAAGAGTCTGTGCATTGTTCTGACCTAATTAGCATTTCTGTTTGGACATCCTGGGCAATGAACAAACTCACACGTCGTTGAGTATCAATGCATGAACTCATCAATAACTTGCTTATCCAACACAACATGAACTTGAGGAAAATTCTACATTTATTGACTATGATGTCCAATAATTGTGAAGTACTGCATCTGAAATAAAGGCTTATGATCAATAACAAAGCTTTTGTGTGACCTTACACCATACCGCATCACGTTCATTGAGGCTGACCCTGCCGGCGAGCGCGCTGTATTGTAAAACACGTTGTTAAAGTTCTGAGGAGTTTTTATCTTATGAAATCCAACTCTCTGCCCCGATTATGAAACAAGCTCAGTGCATTTCTGTATTTTTGTATAGTTCTGCTCACCTAACTGACATCTTAATAAATGTTTCATTTTCCGAGAAGTGGGATGGGAGGGGAACTGTCAGAATACACACTGTTCTGTGATGTTTCAGTGACTTAGAAACCAAGCACTTTGTTACAAAGATGAGATTCATCACACATAATGAGATGTGAGGGAGAAACATACGGGAGTCATACGACTGTAGCAAAAACGAACAGAGGCTTTAGATGAAAAAAAAAAAAAAAGAGTTGCAATTGACCACTGTGAACCTAAATTTGAATATTTTCAAGCATACAAATATTAAAAGCTACAACAATGGAGACACCACCATCAGCTATAACCAAAGATGTCTGTGCTTCAAAATATTGGGTCCTACCTGATTTTGATCTCCATTACGTAGATGTCAGGAACGTGAACACATTTAATGTGTTAGCAGTTAACCTGTGCTAGAAACAGCTAGACACCCCTTAAAAAAGCCAGAATCTCTGCACATTCTCAGATACCATAACATAAGGTACTTCTCAAAATCATGTCACACAAATACAGGCATGTTGCGCCTCAGTGTAACTTTAAATAGCGTGTTTGGCAGGCGATTGGATGAAGAGGGGAAAATGATAATTATGGCTGATGAGCGGGAGCCTGCATGCAGTGACAGTGTGACAAGTGAGAGCTCTTTAATTTGTTGGATCAGATAGTGACACGCTCCATCAGAGGATGGGGAAAACCTTTTCATTTGTGCGAAAGAGAGGCGGAAAGGGGGTCAATTAGCATCAAGCATTAGACAACCCATGACATGCTATATATTATTACCTGGTACAGCCAGATTAATGAGAGAGGAAGAGAGAATTTTCAGCTGTATTGGATTGAATTCAAAAGCAGTCCATGAGCAATTGATGCACATTCACGATAGCAGGTATACATACGTGTGTATATTTGTGTGTAATTGCAATTAACTCTGGTGAAAAAAAAAAAAATACAAAAAAATTACGAATACGGAAATGACATGGATCTCATCTATTTATTTATTTATTATGGTATATGGTGGCTTGAACTCCTAGATTTACAATTAAATAATGAACAATGCCAAAAGGGAAGTTGATATTTTTCATATCATCCAGTGAGACCAATACAAAGCCACGATTCTTTACCAGTGCCTTATTTGATGCAATGACAGGTGCAGTGAACCCCTCTACAGTATATTGATTTGGAGGACCTAGAGGTATGTGACATCATTATGAGGATTGACCTTCTCCTGCTCTGCCCTGAAGTCTTTGAGTAGATGAACATTACCGAGATCGAGACTCTGGCTTTGCTACTATAGGCTGGTAGTTACCGGTGTCAAAGAAACATTTTTTAGGCATGTAATCTGCTTGGGTGACGTCCTGTCTCTCAAACTCAAACTGCCTGGTTTTACTTACATTTGAGGAAGTAATATATCGTTCTCAAAGCCTCCAGTTTGAGTGGAAATGCATTACCATTGCCTCTTCCGTTTCAAATATTAAAAACTCTGAGGGAAAAGGGACAGAGGGAGGTCTTATTTGGAGATAATTACTAAAGCCATGCCCTTTTTGCATCCGCTGGTTAGTGAGTGTCAACAGCAAATTGAGAAAGGTTGCTGCGAATTTAACTCGAGCTACTGAGAACAGGGAAGAAAAAGAGAATTGTCTCTCTTTCTTACTCTCTCACACACACAAACACATTCTCTGAGTCTTCTCCTCACGCACACATTCTTGATTCCCCTCTCTCTCTCTCTCTCTCTAAATATCCTGCACACTCCCACATGCATGGCACATTCGCAATGTTTCTTTTTACTCTTTATCTCTCCTTTACTTTATCTCAAGCTTTCTCTTTCCTTCTCACATTCCGGTGATGCATCCTTTGTCCCTGTGTTCTTAGAGCAAGCTGCAGTGACTGTGTTGGTGGCACAAAGGAGCGGTGGGTATTAAAACAGCTGTCTCTGGTGGTCCGGATGTAATTGGGATTGTTAACGTGCTCGGCTCCTGAGGGATGCTCATGAGAATGTCTTTGTGTAAAGCACACAAGCTCCACAGCGGCATACCTTGATTTTGATGTACGTCAAAAAAAGCAAACAAGTCACCTGAGCTACTGTACATCAAGTCTGGCTGTTTTTTTTATTTTTTTTTTATTTTTTTTTTCTCCTGTTTTGGGTTGTTGCTACTGGTGCACTGTTATTTATATGTAAAAGAAAATGTCTATGAAGCTCAATTTTAGTCAGAATTCCTATGAGAGCACCCTTTCTTAGTGGGGAAAATAAAAGTGTATTTATGAGTATGCGGACACGGCTTTTTGAAGGAGGAGAAAAATCTTTGCAAACCTAGCTGCTAAAAGCACCTGTCTGGTAATACAAATTGAAGCACAATATCATCAAATAGACACAGAAAAAAAAAAAAAAAAAAAAAAAACAGAGGAAGGGGGTTGAAGAAATTCCTAAAAAAAAGTGATATGTATCTTTTTTTATGTTAAAAGGCTAAATGTCAATGATTACTTGTATGTAATGCAACTTCAAATCGATGTATTATTTGTAGATTGTGTACAGAGGGCGCACTGCACGTGCACGTGCAAACGACGCATATGTGGCTACTGGTACTGAATTATGTGTTTTATTCAAATTCAGTTTGGTCTTACAAGTTAGTCATCTATTTTTTTTTTTCAAGACTTATTATTATTTTTAAGTCAATTAGATAAAAAGGCTTTGAATCAGAAATGTAAGAATGATTAGCCTTAACTAATTACTAAATTGTCATAGTTAAAGCGGCAATGTTTATAACTGGCCCTAGATTCCTTTTAACCTGATGTATTAAAGCTGAGCACTTAAATCGCCCTGATAAATACTCTACAGTGAGCAAAAACTACTCCTCAAACTCAATCGCCTCAGAGCGGAGCCCAATTGATTTATTTGACGTTAGATATACTTTTGTGTGCTTCATTGTGAATGAAAATTTCATTTGCCGATTTAGGGGTGGTGAAATATAAATGATTTCGTTAAAGTTTCATCATAAATCAGTCTCTGGGTATATACAAGGAGACATTGATTGGGCCTTGAAGTCTCCTGAGCAGGCGCGTGGGGTGGCCCTCCCTTTGGAGAGGTATACCGTACTCCTGGCTTCTGCACCATCGGCAATGTTGTCATTGCCATGGGACAGGACAAATGTCACGTCGACACACATACTGTACATAAGAATCCGTGACAGTGTATATATGTATATATATATATATATATATATATATATATATATATATATATATATATATATATATATACACACACACTGTATATACATCTATATAGATATATATATATACATCTGAAACTGAGACTTTTCTTCATTTTTCTTAATTTAGCCCTTAGACTTAACTTATTGTCATATAAGTTATTTCTTGTTATAGACAACGTGTAAGGGTGCGTTTTTTTTTCCCAACAGAGACATGATGCAGCACATTCTTTAATTTAATTTCCAAATTACTATAGATTTGATGAAAAACAACCCTTTAAGACATTGATAACCATTCATACTGGTAGGCTATATTCAGTATAGGCTACACTTACATGAACAAGTCAAAGAATCTAGACAGAATAATGCATTTGCGTAATTAGGTATTTTAATGTTGCGCATATGCGACAGATATTAACTCATTATTGTTAAACTATGAATTGTCATTACAGTTTATAAAAATGTTGAAAATAAGAAATGATAATTGGATGCATTTATTTTTAGTTTAAGTTCAAATTTGGATCTCGCGTTAGCTGTGCACTTTTACCACACGAGGCTATAGTCGGTCGCTATGATGCATCAATTACCCCATCCAGTGGACTCGAATAGATTAAACAAATTAGACTTGCCTTGTTAATTAGAACATGATTAAAGGTTTTTAATTAAATCACTGATGAAGTAGTCTAATTAGAACGAAGATATGATAATAGCCCGCTGCGACGAGTATATAATTGTATTGGGTTTGCAATTAAATCCTAAAGAGTTGTAAAAAATCTGCTTTTTAGTGTCATTAATGAAATACTTCACATTCTGTTGAGACATCAAATTCATAATACACGCTCAATAGTAACTAATATGCCTTTCCTATTTATTATTTCAATAACCGGGAAAACTAATAAATTCGTCAACAGTATATTTTCTAAATAAAATCAAAGCAGGTTAATTAGTGAATGGTTCTCGAACAAATACACAAATTAAATTTAAATTCAATATTTCTAAATCCGACTGGACATAATTTGTTTAATGCGTGTCGGTATATCAAATTACCTCGCTATAATGGAATGATAGTCGTGCGTTTTACTTTGATTTATTTCGCCCAACAGGGACAGCAGATGATGAGGCTGTCTGTGGTGATTTCTTCATATTCATCCACGTTTCTCTGAGACAAAAGCTTATAGGCTACTTGCGTAATAAAAAAAAAAAAAAACACACAATCTTTCGAATAATTTGTATCACAGTGAAAGTGAATCACACATGCAAGTCTGTGCAACATAAACGACAACGTGCAGATACATTTCTAAATATACTTTCTTGGTATTATTGTTGAACATGGACATTGAAATATAAAATGTTTGATTTTAGAATACAGTTCTGCGTTGCCTTTTATTCATTTAACCATTGTGGTTTCCACAATAACTTTATTGAAGAATCGTACAATACCAGCTGCAGTCATTGCAACTGCCCATGCGCAGAGTCCCCAGCGGCGCTGTGGCTAATGAAGAATAATAAATCATGAAAGGTTTTTCAGGTACAGCCGAGAGAGTAAGAGGAGAGGGAGTAAGAGAATGGGCGAGAGAGCGAGCGAGCGAGCGAGCGAGAGAGAGAGAGAGAGAGAGAGAGAGAGAGAGAGAGAGAGAGAGAGAGACGCAGCCTGCCCTTCGCCTTGGAGCACAGACAGATCGAGTCCCCGCAGCATTGAATGTAGTCGACTGTCACCTTTATCCCATAATCAAATTCAACAAGATTCGGGATAAAGGTTAACGAGCGATATTGTTTTGAGCAACGTCGTTTTGGAGATTTGTGCGAAGAGAAGCTGAGGAGAAACTTTTTGCACTCGTTCTAAAAACGTGAGTAAAGACAAACTCACCAAAGGCATCAGATTCCGCTGTGACAAATGTACGATATTTTGTGAGGGCGGAGGAAAATTCTGTGGAGCGTTTTAATAGAGTTGACGTAATCTTTGAAGGAGTTTACCGACAGGTTGCATGGCTTACTGGTGCTCGCGACACATCTCAAGCCACGGCACGCAACGGAGCGACCAGGAGAGCGTTCTCTGAGAGCATCAGGCAGCCAGCACTAGATGAGCTATCTAGAGACTTGGTGCATCATCCTCTCCACGTTCGTTGCAGCGCCAGAGACTTGAGGCTTCCGCGCAGCGACTGGGCTTGAACTCCAGTCGAAGAAGAAGAAGGCGGAGTCTTAACTTATTAAAAGGAACTCGCCAAGACTCGATCGCAAATATGATGATGATGTCTCTGAACAGCAAGCAGGCTTTCGCCATGACCCACACCAGTTTGGCCGAGGCCAAATACTCCAGTTTGCATTCCTCGTCCTCTTCCACTTTGACTTCCAACGCGCCCTCGTCCTGCTCTTCGTCCAGACACAGCAACACGATCAGCAGCGGCGGCGGCAGCTCCGAGGCGATGCGCCGAGCATGTCTCCCAACCCCACCGGTACGTATTCTGCATAATCACCGCTTAAAGGCACATTTTGACAGCCCACTTTTTCTGCTTGATGTTTTTTTCATGCCTGCACAGCAAATCACCCAACACCTCCATTTTCCCCCCCAACTTATGTATTCAGCCGGGTTTGCCTTTCGTATTAATTTTTATGACCTGGGATGTTGCATGTGTCTTGTTTTGTGTGTTCTTTTTTAGGATTTCTTTTTTTTTTTTTTTTTTTTTACATGCTGGAAATGTTTTAAAAGCTCGGAGTGGAGCGCGAATTCCCTGCTGACAGTTATGTGTGCATTCTATTTGCAATTGCAGAGCAATATATTCGGCGGATTGGATGAGAGTTTGTTGGCCCGCGCGGAAGCTCTGGCGGCGGTGGATATAGTCTCGCAGACCAAAAGCCATCATCACCCTCCTCATCACAGCCCCTACAAGCCGGACGCAACCTACCACACCATGAACACGCTTCCGTGCACCTCCTCGTCTTCCTCGTCGTCCGTGCCCATCTCGCACCCGTCAGCTCTCGGGAGCCATCACCACCACCACCATCATCACCACCATCACCAGCCGCATCAGGGACTGGAGGGCGACCTGCTGGACCACATCACCCCGGGACTGGCACTTGCCGGAGCCATGGCCGGGCCAGACGGCTCGGTGGTCTCCACGCCTGCGCACCCTGCCCACATGGCAGGCATGAACCACATGCACCAAGCTGCCATCAACATGGCTCACGCCCATGGGCTGCAATCCCACATGGGCTGCATGAGCGACGTGGATGCAGATCCCAGAGACTTGGAGGCATTCGCTGAGCGCTTTAAACAGCGTCGGATCAAACTCGGCGTGACCCAAGCGGATGTAGGGTCAGCGCTGGCCAACCTGAAGATTCCTGGCGTAGGCTCTTTAAGCCAGAGTACCATCTGCCGGTTTGAATCTCTCACGTTGTCCCACAACAACATGATCGCCCTGAAGCCCATCCTGCAAGCCTGGCTGGAGGAGGCTGAAAAGTCTCACCGGGAGAAACTGAACAAACCCGAGCTCTTCAACGGGGCCGAGAAGAAGAGGAAGCGGACCTCCATCGCGGCTCCCGAGAAAAGGTCCCTCGAAGCTTATTTTGCTATTCAGCCTCGTCCATCCTCAGAGAAAATCGCAGCCATCGCAGAGAAGCTGGACCTCAAAAAGAACGTTGTGCGGGTTTGGTTTTGCAACCAGAGGCAGAAACAAAAACGCATGAAATACTCGGCCTGCGTCTAGCTCGAGCAGAAGACCAACGCGACGTGTCGAGAGAGACTCCTAAAACTGTTTAGAGACGATTTGTAAAATATTTCTTATCTCACACCTTTTTCAATCATCAATAACTTGTGCATTGAACCAGAATTTCATGACATTCAAAAGAGACATTTGAAAATACCAAATCACTGTCACGTATTACGCAAAGGGGATGTGGAATCATGTAAAGGATCGTTTGACTGATCAAGTAAGACCATTCGTTTTTCCTCACTTATTCCAGCACACTTTCTATAGCAGAGGAGTGAGACTCTTTAAGCCTCAATCAGACGAAATAACACATTTCAGTCATTTACCAGAAAGTGTTCTGTATCAAGCTACACACAACACCAGTAATTATAAACTGATAATTACTGAAAAACTTCGAAAAACTTCAGGTCAAAAGGGTGACAGTGTCTTGTCAATGTTTTTCATTTGAACTATTTATTTATCAGTATGTCACGCTTCAATCTGGTGTTACTTCAGGGTTCATTAGAAGAAAAAAAAAAAAAAAAGAAAGAAAGAAAAAAGAAGGACATCACGAATTAACTCCACGAACGATTCTGCAACATTATTAGATGATAACCAACAGCTCCTTGTAAATTATTGATTTAGCTGTTACATGCATAATTTTGTCTGTCGTCTTCTTAATTCCACTTCTGTGATTTTAATAATGATAAACATAGCCTAAAATTAGGCAATTGGCGATGAGAATATCCATATATTTTTTAACGTGAAAGCTTATGGGTTTAGGACGTATACATTTGCTATAACTGACCTCTTAGCTGTTAAAATAGAACATACTGGATATACTGAACACGAGGTGAGGCTCAATTGTTTTTAGTAATGGGATTTGTTCCGCCAAATATCTGTTGCAATACGCCTGCGCTCTGGCTATGTTTCTTATGAACTATTTATCATGTGAGGTAATGTTTACTTCATTACATATTTATCGGGATTCCCTCCACGTTTTTGCTTGAGAAAATCATATTGAGACAACAAGGAAAACGTGGCCCTCAGCAAATGGGGAAACTGCTTGAAACAGGCCACTTTTCATTTTTTTTCTTTCGTTGTTTCGAGAAGGCACAATCGAGAGATATATGAGAACATTTTCTTTGAAATTATTTTCATGTATGTTATCTGCTTATTTATTTGTATAAATATACGCGTACAGTTATGGAGTCGTTGCTTGTTAAATTCACCATGTTTAGTAATGTTTTCTTAAAGAAAAAGATGAGTTTCATGGAAGCATTCACGGAAAATGTAAATATCTCATTTGGACATACACATAAAATATCCGTACAGGTATTTGCTGTATTGCTGTTTTAGCTGCGGTAACTGTAATGTCTGTTGCTTTAGGTTTAATTGTCGGATCAATTCATTAATTTATTACATCAATGTATATTTAAGTTACTATTTGATAATTGAATTGAACTATGTGTTTCATTAAAGAACAAAATTTTAACATTTTATTGAACGTTCTCAATGGGTTCATTTATATTCAAAGGCCTTTTCAAACGTTTCGCATGTGGGCTATATGTTATAAATAATATGTAAATGTTTGCCTCAATCTCATGTCGATCAATTTGTGGATTACACGTATCTTTAACACCAATTTGCATTTTTTCTTATTTCTGTTGCAAGACACAAATAAGCTCTCAGATTAGTTTAGTATCTTGCTGTTTGCTTAAAAAAGACGTCTTGACATCTTGAGCTGTAGAGCTACGCTTGGTGTATTCACGAACGACTTGCTGCTGCTAGCATTCACAAGCCTTAGAAGCCTACCTGAGAGCAAATGCTAATATTCTATTAGAGTCTAATCATGAAGTCTATAGAGATCTGGGGAGGTCCCTCGAGCACAGCGCTGCCAGATGTCAGGCCGCCAGAAAAACACCTCGCCTGCCAACGTGCCGGGCTCCATTTAAATCCACAGTCGATGGTTCTCGTTCTTCTGCCGACATAGGCAGCCCTTTGAAGACTGACTCAGTTCACTGTTAGGCCGTATGAAAAAGGGGGGGAAAAAAAAAAAAAAAAAAAAAGAGACGGGAGTGTCATCTCAGTAGCGCCGCTCATGTCATGGCATTCTAGGCGTACCAATTGCTTTCAGCACCACGGACAGCCGCCTGAATACAGGAGGTTTCGCCATTGATGTTTCCTGCCGATTTTCAAAGGGATTTAACAGATGACGAATGCAATTTGCATTTCGTTTTGTTCTTTTGAAAAAACATGAACGTAATATATTTTAGCAGAATTGCATATTTTTTTTTATTTCATTTTTGAAATAACATTTTTTTTGAACGCCTTTGAAACACGAACAAGTACTTTTGACATAATTTGACTTTTTTAAGCTATATTGGGAAAAATACTCTAGTCGAAATAAAATTCGCAATTTTTGCCCAAACCTCGATAATGTTACGTAGAGTTATTTTCCAAAACATTTAATTAAATCCGCAATTATTTTTTATTTATAAGTGTAGAGCCTTATAACAATCATAACATCATTCAATTTATTACTCGGTGCCATGGATAATTTTATAGAAGCTCTCTGACTAAATAGACCCACAAGTTCTCATCAATTCTAACCTGCTTCTAAGGAGAAAAATCAGTTCTCCTAAACGAGCTGATCACTTAACACGATAATATGAAGGAATTATTAAATTACACATGGAATTATGAAAATCAGATAATTACTAGCACTAAGTAAGTAATCATTAACTGGAGCTGTTAATTACAGTCGGTCTTGGAGGGCTGTACGTGGAGAGCCTCGTCTGGAATGGAAATTAATCTGATTGCTTGACACTTATGAACGATCCTGAGCCAGCTACTCTTTAACTTTCAGATATAGGTGCGGAAAATATCGATCGGATTTTATTCCTTTTTTAACCAAATGAGTCTGGGAGAAACAGAGAGGTAGACTAAAATATAGGATCATTTAGTACACACACGGGTGCGCTTAAATTTATATTTCCAAGAAAATTGAATGCCTTCCTTTAATAGTAGACTGATCCAAGGGGGAGCACTGACCTGTTAGCGGTTTTGCATGCATGTGATTCTCATGCTTTAAAAACCATGGTGGTCACACTCAAAAAACGAAAGGGCAGCGCTGTTTTCCTTTGTTATAATTAGGTCTTCTGTTTTCTATCTCTTTCCCCTGAACATTTCCCCCCTTTCATAGGGATAGTGATGAAATTTTAATGAAGCCAGGGACTGTCGGTGCTCCGCCTGGGGACCTACGAATAGAATATTTTAACTGTACATTTACCCCAAGTGTTTGCCATCAAAGCACGTTAAGACAAACCACAGGCCTCTGACGTGTTGGAGCCCCTTATTTAGCACTTGGACATTTATTCTATTGTCACTGATGTCCATTGCATTTTTTTTTAAGGGCAGGATAGGATATTATTGGTATAATTCTAAGCATTTCGTTCGTTTAACTGGGGCAAATATAAGGCATTATATTTTAAATTAAAATGTTTGGATAAATGCCCCTACATTTTTCACAGAGGTGCAATAATCGTAAAACACCTTCAACAAAAGGCTATATGAACGAATAAGTTCACCATGTCTTGAACTCTTCTCTCACACACACTCGTGCCAAAGGCGACATATAGTTATACGCATAATTGATTACATTGGAAAAACAATAGTTGTGATGATGATAATACGTGAAATACTAAAATCTAGAATTGTATTCAGACCTTTGAAATGATTAACAAATCATATTTGTGCAAAAATAAAAAATAACAACAATACAAAAAGGATAAATAACAGTTAAAGGGTCATTTAAAAAAGGTCTGTCTCGTCTCACAATATTTAGCCTAACGGTTTAACGCTTTTCATAATTATTACCAATTTTGCTCTGAAAAAAGAACAACGAAACGTTGTCAATTATTTCCAGACTTGCAGAATTTACGTTTTTACCTGTCTTTACGTGCACCTTTATTCATTATAAAGCGTATTATATTTTGACACATGCTAAACAATCTAAAGAGAAGTCCAAATAAATATTTAAGCACACAACTAATGCAAAAAACAAAAAAACAACAACAAAAAAAAAAAAACAACGAAATGTGATAAACGCCATCCGACAAATCATTCGCCTCAGGGTTTATTATAAACAATATTATATAAATCTTATTCGATGTATCAAACAACTCAATAACCATCAGCTGGCAGATTTTATATAGGCTACGTGAATGTATATATAGTATGTACTATAAACTGGCAGATCTGCCAGCCATAGCCTTTATACAATTTTCCAAGATGACTAACGAAGAAATGCACACAACAATTGAACATTATTCTTCCTTCACAGCAAACTCAGTTTAGTATTCTTACGCTGTAAGTACAGATTGTGGCATATACTGTTGAAATTTGTGTCTTCAAAAGAGGCCTATGGTGATTAAATATTAAAGAGCCTAGGATAAGCCTGTATGTTTCTCGCCCAGTTCTGGGTTTCTTCCTGCACGTCATGAAATTCATTTAGGCTTTAACGCACAGCACGTTGCGTTCTCTTATTCTCAGACGCTGTTGCGCCGTTCCAAATGAGCAAGTCGCAGTTAGATCGCGCATTTGGCAATAATGAGAAGGTGGTAGAGCTGTCTGCTGGATGTGTGTGTTCATTGAGGTTTGACAGCCGTGCTCCGCTGCAGATCTATTCATCATACCCGCAAGGACTGCCCCACTCTCTCTCTCTCTCTCTCTCTCTCTCTCTCTCTCTCTCTCTCTCTCTCTCTCTCTCTCTCTCTCTCTGTCCTCAGTTTATACAGAACAGAATCATTTACATAAAGTCCTTAAGGCAAATAACTGTTGGGGGCTCTAATTTATATCTGATCGAAAATTAGCCGTCATTATGCGCCCCATTAGCCGCGTCTTTAATGTGCTTCTAAGCACCATTTGTCAAGCAGCTTGTTAATATCCTTCAAGTCTTTAAAGTTGAGAGCTCATTAAAAGACTCTGCGCCCTGGTATTGATGCTATTTTATAAAATTCTGCAAAGCGTGAAGGACCGTTTAAAAGTTTTCTCTTCCTCCTACAACTGAGTGATCTATGGTTTCCTGAGCACCAGGATGGATGCACCATTGTTTCTAATTAGAAAGTTATGTTAGTGTAGGTCTTGCGCGCTGAACTCAACGAGACAGTGTCGGGAAATAACATCTAGCCTAATGTTAAGTAAAATATTGAGGAGATCACAAAATCCTGTTGGGTAATTGGGTTCTGGCAGGTGAATTAAGTTGTAACATGCAATAAAACCGACATGCTGGTTTGCAGAAATGATTTTGAATCTAAATCACGAATAATAATTAAGAAAATCACCTTTTAAACACAACAAAAACACGCAAATGCAAGAGTATTTAACTATTTGTATAACTGGTGATGGTTGAGGAGAGCGTAAACGACAAAAAGTAACCAAAAATATACGCCGACAAACTCAATAACGCGATTTCTGTTCGCTATTTGTCTAGGATACATTTTTTTTTTTTTTTTTTTTTTTTTTTTTTAGATTATGTCTCTTATTGTCTAGGATACATTGTATAGGTATAGGCTACTCATAGGCCTATCACATACAGTATCACACACTAAAACCGTTAAAAGGCACATGCAGCCCACACACTTTTGTCTTTTTACAATGAACCTTAGATTTCCCTTGTAAATAGCTGACCCCCTGGAAGTCACTGTATTACTCGCACATTGTCAATACTATTAGGAAATGTGATTCTTATCATGATCTGTCCTCCATAATTAGTGATGTGCTGTCAGCCCGTGGGTGGAACTTAACGGGTCCTTATTATTAGTTAAAAACTCAAGCGTCCCGTCGTTGCTTCCGTGAACTCCTCCAGGCTAAAGCAATAAAGTGCGTAATTAGAATGCTAAAGACAGATGTAAATAAAAGCAATGAGACAGTGGTGAGAGATGAGGCGCTGGGGTCAGGTGCTCATCAAAAACCCAGTTGGTGTGATGACACGACGGCCGGCCAAGCGCCAGAGGCCCGGGGCTACAGCGACAGACCGAGGCAGAATGTACTAAATGACTTCGATGGAGTGCCATAAAAACCTAAAACGTGTTTAAAGCATTTCTGGCTATATTGCATTATGCATGCATGTAATGCGCCGGGCGAATGAAACATTATATAGGGTGAATTCAGGTTGACTGTGACACCAGTCCTTCACAATATAGAGCCTCATTGTAATGTCACACCCTCAAGTGATGTAATTGTTTAAGACACTGGGGTTGTGTTTTATTCAAGCTCAGAGTGAAGAGATCTAGGCCAATGAAACAGACACAGAGAAAGAAAGAAACAGAAAAAGAGAGAGTGTGTAAGAGCTGCCCTGTTTAAAGAGCTTTCACTTCTCTGTCTGATCCCTCTCTTCACTAATGAGATGTTCAGTAGAGGTTTACCTGGCTACCCATTAGCAGGGCTTTATTGTACCCCAGTCGCCTCTCCCCTTGTTTTCTTTCACTGCTCACATCACTAATCACAGATGCTGGAAATGCTGACTACAGAATACGGAAGGAAAACACACCACCATTCACTAACTATAGCCTAAGGTACAATATTGTAGCTCTTTGTGAAAACTGAAAACATCTCACTTATTAGGAGAGGTGTATATTATTATTATTATTATTATTAATTATAATAATAAAGCAGAATATTACACTCTTGAGAAAAAGGGTTCTAAATCTTACCCCATTGGGATTCTTTGTAACAATGGCAGCTTTTTTTATGCTAAATATTACCCTTTTTATAAGATTCCATAAAGAACAATGCTTCGAAAATACCTTTTTTTTAAGTTTATTACTATTATTATTATTATTATTTATTACTATTATAATGTAGTCTCTAGTGGTGTTCTTAAATAAATAAATATTTATTGCAAGTCATGTGAATGAATAAATAAAGTACCTTTATTTTTTATTGACGGGAAATTGTAACAAAAATGGCAGTGCTCTAACAGTTACATTTATAACTGATTATTAACATGACTAAATACATAAAGAAATTAAATAGAAAAACAAAACGTAATAAAGTTCCAGTAAAATATTTCATGCCCATCATTATGTGTGTATTTCAGTGTAACAGAGGCAGTTTCTCTCTGCAATGTATTTGCCGTTAAAAGGCAAACAGATTGTGAGCCCTTCACAACGTTAATAGGAAAAAGTGAGGGGAAAAAAGTCATGGGGTGACTAATATTTTTGGGACTGGGCAGGTTCATGCATAAACCCAAATAATAATAGAAAACTTTTACAATATGGTCATAAATCTGTCACTTACTTGCTTTGTCGAAAAGAAGAGCGGAATGTCCTTAAATGAAGAGAGCTGGTCACACTTAAGCTATATGTTCTGTGAAAAAAAAAAGAAAAAGAAAAAAAAATGAAAAGAGAAAAAAAAGACATGATTGATGGGAAACCAGTTACAGTTTGAAAGTGAAATTTACAGACATTTTTAAGAAAGATATCAAGTACCTGACTGTTGAGAGTGTGCTGACATTCTGTGTAAGTTGAATGATTGAGCTCCAGAAAAAAATCAACAAAAAGGTGGCTTTGAAAGGATTTTCAAAACTCTAACACAAAGGACAATTTTAGAATAAAAGCATTGACAATATGGTTCTGAACAGAACTGTTAATATAGAAAGTTCTTTATTATACTAAAGAGCTCCTATAGGGCTCCATGCACTTTGAAAGGTGCTGGAAAAAAGGCTTAGGATGTAATTAAAAATAAACTAATCTCTATACTTGAGGCAGCTGATTATTACGCTGGAATGCAGTTTGTTTACTTCAACGCACAATTACACGAAACACAACAAGGATCTCCCTGCATTTCGCACACGACATGAAATGCTTTGCTCCTTGCGGTAAAAGCAGGATATGTTCTTATACGACATTTGACCGTTATTAACACTTAATACATTTGAATCGAAGATAAATAGCTTAATAATTCCTAAATTACATGTAAAGCATTGTTTTGAATGTACATACTTAAATGCAAACTAAGCAAACAATTCCATTTCTCAATTCCACAAATCCACGCAATATTGATAGATTACAATAGATTGCTTCTATTGTTCTCCTAATTCGTAAGTCGCTTTGGATAAAAGCGTCTGCTGAATGATTAAATGTAAATGCAATATGTACTCAAATGCATTAAAATATTAGCCTTTTACCCCACACTAAGATGACAGAGGGGATATTTTAGGAAAAAAGAAATAAATAACTAAATAAATGGAGTGTTTTATATTGAACTACATCCTTGTAGCAGTAAGAGTCTCCAAAGTGTAAAAGGTTGATTACTGTTGTAATACATCAACTGATGGCTGCGGGCTACCAAACCTAGTGCTGCTGACTTGTAGTCAAGGAGATATTTTTTTGCAGTATCATTACATATTTTGGAGCAATTCACAATCAGGATGATTGTTATTCCTTGAAAATGAATCACGGACATTTGGGATTTTCCGTCACGTAGAAGGTCTCTTATAGTGTCACTTTAAGGCCAGTTTATCTGCAGCAATACCACACTAACAATCTTCAAATGAAAAAGACCATTTTGCCAAAGGTCCATTACAGTTTGGAGCACTTGGCCCACTTCATAATGGGGGCCACAAGTATTTTTTGCACTTGGGTGCAACATTGCCTTGTTTTGCTGCTAGTTTGAGTCACATGAAGGGACACAAACAGCTGTAAACAACAGAGCAATCAATGTCCCATCTGCTACTATGGCCCACTTACATGAACGTATGTCGCCACTTCTTTTACCCTGTGCCAAGCAAGTGCCTGAGGACACGAGTCCCCAAGAAAAGGACCCATTTTCCGAGGAAGAAAAATGAAGAGAGAGAAAAGTTGTTACGGCAAGAAAATGGCATGGTAGGCAGCTATCTCAAAGACACGCTAGTTTAGAATTCTGTCTCATTGCCTCACATACAATTAATGCGTTACACAGAGAAGTTGAAATGAGAACATCTTCTGTATTATTAAAATCCACATGAAGATATAGGCTACAAACTTTGTTGTCTTTGGCACTGTAAAATCATATCTTTCTTTAAGAAAAACTGTTAACAGGGGAAGCGTTGGTTAGCAGTCAACAAGTCTAAGCTGGCAAAACAAATATATTAAGATTGAAGAGTGTTAAAGGGATAGTTCACCCAAAAATGAAAATTCTGTCATCATTTACTCTCCCTCAAGTTGTTCCAAACCTGTGTGACTTTCTTTCTTCTGCTGAACACAAAAGAAGATATTTTGAAGAAAGTCGGTAACCAAACGACTGATGGACCCCACTGACTTCCATAGTAGGAAAAAAAAAAATACTATGGATGTCAATGGGGACCAGCAACTGTTTAATTACCAACCTTCTTTAAAATATCTTCTTTTGTGTTTAGCAGAAGAAAGGAAGTCATACAGGTTTGGAACAACTTGAGGGAGAGTAAATGATGACAGAATTTTCATTTTTGGGTGAACTATCCCTTTAACATTTCTAGGTAGAAGATATACCATCATGCCTTTGAAAAAGACAACAAGGCGCTCCAGAGAGTACCTTTGAATATAGTGTCTGCCAAAGGATACGTAACACATACTTGAGCAAACCATCATCCAAAAACACAATAAATTGTTCTTATGAACATAATTAAGCACCACTTTGTTATTGCTTCTCAAAATAAACAGTACTTAATTTCAGGGCTGAAAAAAACAAACAAAATAAAAACAAACAGAAATCATTAATTATGAATTGGCAGGATGATACAATGAGCAACCCAAGGAGAGTTTATTACTTAAACAGCAGCATCCACTGGGAGAGGAGCAGTAGCTCATGGGGGCAAAGATGTAATGCTGCATCAGTTCATCTGCTCTCTTCGCCACTATTTGCGTTAAATTACTGATGTTATGTATGTTTGTCACTGATAATCAAGTGCTACTTCTAGATCATTAAGGTTTCAGAGACTTGGTGTGTTAACAGATTACCTGCATCTCTTTACAGTAAGGTCCCATTAGTTATTGTTAGTTAACTGAAATTAACAACGAGTAATACATTTGGGTAACACTTTATAATAACAGCACACTATGAGTCATTGGTAAATAGTTCATTTATCATTTATAAAGCACTGTCTCACATTGATAAACATTAGTAAGCAGTTTATAAATACAACTATAAATGTTTTATTCTTGATTTATGAGCATATGTACAACTGTACAATTGACCTCTGCAATATCATATAAAAAAGGAACTAAATAAGCAACAAAATGAACAAAAGCAAGAAAGTGGATATAAATAAATAAGCAACAAAATGTATATACGTCAACAAAATAAGCAAAAAACAAAACAAAAAAACAAATGAAACTGAAACAAGAAAACTTTACTACACCAAAAAATGTAGCTTATTTTCTACATTTTGTTGTTGCTTATTTTGTTGACGTATATCCATTTAGTTGCTTATTTATTTATATTTACTTTCTAACTTATTTTGTTGCTTATTTAGTTCCTTTTTTATATGATATTGCAGATGTTTATTTTTTTATTTTATATCAAGTGTACAGCTGTAGTTTCATTTGTTTTTTGCATAAATAAAAATGTCTATGTTCTGTATCACTCTGTGTTGTGTTTGTTTCCTTTTTCTGTTTAGAAGATAACTGAGCCTTTAAATCTCCTTTGTAAAAGCTTTACGAGTCCTCACTTTAGATGAGCTCACAAAAATAGTCAACTGACCACTACTAAATGCTTCATAACTACCTGAATTAATCATGAATTATTAACACACTTAGTAACTAATAAGTCTAAATATTAAGATGTATAAATGTACCTTTAAATAGTTTATTAATCATTTACTTACACTTTCTAAATGATCTAATGAACCACTGACAACTCCTAAATAACTGGTTTGTATATAATATAATGCTAATAGTATTATATTTATAAATGGTAAATTGATCATTAATAAAGTATGAAAATACAATTATTAAACACATTATAGATATGCTTATAAATCAAGAATATTTAGCATTTAGCTATTAATGTCTATTAATGTAGGGACAATGATTTATAAATGATGAATTAGCTATTTGTTAATACTTAACTAATGATTCATAGTGTGCAGTTATTATAAAGTGTAGTATATAGTACGCATTAATCTTTGTTAATGTAATAAAAATACAACTGTTCATATTAGCTCAAGTCCATTAAATAATATTAACAAGAAATAACTTTTGATTTTAATCATGTATTAGTAAATGTTGAAATTAACATTAATTAAGATAATAAAAAAATAATGCTTTAGAAGTATTTGTTCAAGTTCAAGTTCAAGTTCATTTTATTTATATAGCTATATATGGCTATCGTAACTTCTAAAAATGCTTAGGCTGCAATAAAATGGAAGAAGCTACAGAGCTTATCTTCTGTATTTTGACGCACTGAATAACTAAGTGTAACAGATTATTGGAAAAGCAAAAATTTAGGATTTGCATACAGTCACCAAAGAAAAGTCTGCTGTTTTCACTGGAAGCTCCAGTTATGATATTTTGATTAAACATTTCAAGGTCATCAAAAATAAAATAAATTAATAAAGATGAAACGTATGCACCGATGAGTTGTGGCACTTGATAATGGACCGTTTTCCCCACAAAATTTCACTGACGTGACTACACCTTAAGAGTGTAATATCTCTGGGAAATTTAATTAAAAACTGTCAAGCCACCATTGGGGTGCCTTGAAACCAATAAGCCACTGCTTAAATAATTGTTGCTTCCTGACTGATAGACTGCCAGTCTGTGCATTAGTGATGGGGATTTTTAAGTGACTCTTATATAGATAAATCAGTAGATGGCAACAAGTTACTACTTTATGAGCAGGTCATTGAATCATTCACTCAACTGATTCATTCAAAACAATGATTCATTCAGGAATGAAAATGAGCCAATAAATAATTTACTCTATCGATTAGTTCAAAAACATTGATTCATTTAGTTGCACGGAGATCACACGCAATATGAGCATGGCTGTGATTAACTGCGTCTTCATGCAAATCACACTCTGGGATAGCAGCACAGACAGAGATATTGCTTACATATCTATATGTAGTATCTAAATCAGGGATGTCCAGTCCTGCTCCTGGACACTGTCCTGCAGAGTTTAGCTCCAACCCCAATTAAACACACCTGAACCAGATAATCAAGGTCTTACTAGGCATTCTAGAAACTTCCAGGTAGGTGTGTTGAGGCAGGCTAGAGCTAAACTCTGCAGGACAATGGCCCTCCAGGACTGAGTTTGGACACCCCTGATCTAAATCCTTGATTTTTTTTTTTATTAATAACTTCATTGAAAACTTCAAACAATCAATCAATCGGTTCATAATATTTGTTGAAGAAAAAACTGAAATCCATCAGCCTCATTAGGTCTACCATCAAATTAGCCAAATCTGTTGGGTGACCAATAGGCTCCACACTGTATCACTAATAACCATTAAACCATTAAATGGATCCCACTTCACAGGTGAAGGATTATTAAAGCAGAGAACTAGTTGAGTAAGCCTAAGGTTTACAATGAATTGTGGCTTAAGAGTCTGTGCTCATAATGACAGCTCAAATACGCTTAGTGCCTAAAAAACCATCTGGTTCCATTATTTGAGCAGGGGTCAAAGGGACTTGTAGTCCTCTGGGTGGAATGCTGGGAATTGTGGGATATTTGAATCAGGTAATATCCCCTTTTCTTTCGCAAGGGCCTCAAAGACTCTTGTCTGTTATTCTCGCTCTCTCATTTACTTCACTGCCTCAACAATGTAATATACATAATTCAAACAACCAGGGAATGGCTGTGGGCTCCCAACCACCTGCTGGCTTTTATTAGCTAATTAATGGTGATTTATCGTAGTTGCTAATTCGAGTGTAGCCGATTGCCTTCAGGAGTCTTTGAACACCATGTGAATTCTGATGGTAATTATGCTTATTTGATGGGCAGTCTACTAAAACAAAAAGTTCTGTCTCTCGCGCCCCACAGCAATGAAATTTTTGACTCTTACGGAGACGACCTTGTGTGTTTTTATTTATTTATTTAGTCTCATTAGCACTTTCCTTATGGGTCAGTTTTAATACCTATACATGTGATTTTAAAATCCTACTAATTGTATTTATTTTAAGTATTTTCATATATATTTTTATTAATAAAATCTTCATATGTTGAAAGGTTGCAACACTTTTCTGGTAAAATTGTTACCAGAGTGTTTCAGTCATTTCAACTGTAACGGTTATGTTCTGCATATTTTTTATTATCATTTTGTTTTGTTATATGTTCCAGTTTGTATGTGTTTCCATTGATTATTAGTTTTGTTTCAAAATAGTCACGCACCTGTTTCGGTTCTTGTTAATTATCTAGTCTGTGTATTTATTCCCTTAGTTTCCTCAGTTCATTGTTCCGTGTCATCAATGTTAAATGCAGTTGTATTCTCCTGAGTGTTTGCATGGATAAATAATTAAATGCAGTTTATTTCTCTGCATCTCCTGCATCATGCACTTCATTACAGCCACCAGTATGTGACAGAACAAGGAACCGAGACAAAGAATGGACTTACCAGCCGTCCACCTGCTCTGTTTGGAGCAAGAACAATGTAATCTCTGACAAAACCAAGAACTTCTTAGACCTGGCGTGCCTTACCACCTTCCCTGACCGTTTAACTTTTAACCCTGTGTGTGTTTTTTCTAGCAAGCTTAAGGAGCAAGGCTTTCCTGCCCAGTGTTAATCCTTGGGGGGATTTCACTACGTTCGTGGGGTGGGTAGCTGGCCAACAACAACTCCTACATGACCGTTACCCTCGTGGATGGGGACATAACCTGCTCCACTCCAAACCCAGAGCCCAGCCAGCCACCGCCCCGACTCTGCACTGAACTAATGCCAGAGCCCAGCGCAGACGCAGAGCCTGAGCCTGTCGCAATGAACGAGCCAGTAGTAAGGACTGAGCCAACCATCGTCCTGGAGTCTGAGCCCAACTTGAAGTCTGACCAGGTGTGCGAGCTGGCAATATCATCTGTGCCAGTGAGTGTACTCGTGGATGGAATGGAGCCCCACCCACACTCTCGCAGCTGAGGGTGAGCTGCAGTTGGCCTCTGCATACTGTTATGAAGAATTGGAGGAGGAGTCTCCCGTCCCCACTGGTTAGTCCCCTGTGTCTCCGCTGGTCACACCCAGCTCCAAGTCTCCTGTGTGTGCGCCAATCCCGGCCAGCTCCAGTCCCTTGTGTCTCCGCTGGATTTGCCCAGCTCCAAGTTTCCTATCTCTCCGCTGATCCCACCCCGCCTCCCTCTTCTATCTCCTCTGCATATAAAAGCCAGTTCCTTGGCCCTAGCTCCGCTGTTTCCCTTCCTTTTCGGTTGACTCCACTCTGATGCGTGGATCTGCCTTGGATCTTCCGCCTCCAGCTGTTGAGCCTAACACTCCAACTTGGCTCATTTAACAGTTGGCTCCACCTTGGCTCCTCTCTCCCTCGGCTCCACCTGAGACCATCTTCCTTATTTCTTCATCAGGCACCCTTGTCCATCCGGATCAGTCTTGGTCACACGTCGCTCTGTCTGCGGCAAGGACTTCAGGGTCTTTAGCTGCGCTTTGTCCCTCCACCCCTTCAGCTCTGTCGTGCTCCACCTTCTCTCTGGCTCTGCCTTGGTACTAAGTCCCATCGGTTCCTCTGGCACCCTGGCCCCTCGGATGCTCTTTGCTGCAACTCTACCTCAGTCTCCAAAACCATCAATGTCGCCCAGTCTCTACGGCTTCTTGTCTCCATCTGGGTCTCTCCTACTCTCCTGGATCCACAGCTGGTGTTCAGATGTCTGACTCCACCCTGGCTCCTCCCACCATTGGATCCACCTTGGGCCTTTATCCTTGATGGGCTTTGGATCATTCTCCTGTCCACACCCTGGCTCGTCCCACCTTTTTATCCTCCCTGGTTCCTCTGGTCTTAGTCTCCATGGTGTCATCCTCAATCTACTCCTCGTCATTCTCCAGATATTTTAATATTTTACCAATATTTTAGGTCAAGTGCTTCGGCTGACAAAAAAGTTTTGGAACCCCTGAATTAATTAATTACCTGAATTGAAGTAAGGAAGATGCTTGGTTCCCCATTGATGCCCTTTGTCACTGGATTTAAAAGCATTCAAACAGCAATAAAGTTATGATCATAGAGGATACCAAACATTTAATTGTGATTTCAATCTCATGTCTTCTGAGAGAGCTATGCTGCAAGACATACATATAAAATGAGATAAATGTCTTCAGGCTGCTCCTATGAGTCCCTTTGTTGTTTTGGTGAGCTCATGCACAATCAGTAGAAATATGTACTCAAACATCCCCTCCCTAATGTTCACAAGACTCACTGCTTTCAACAGGGACAAACGTGGGGTGACTTTATAAAATAGCCTGAAGGGACAGGACTGGTATCCTCTCAACTAAGGTGTATAAGGCACAGTTTTCAAACACAACATATATTGTATATATTATAATTTAAGTTCACTTGATAATAAATGTTATCACAAAAATGAATTTCCACTTGTCCCCCCAGCCCCTTCCGTCTTTTTTTAATGAACAGGGCAAATTCATAAACGATAAAATACTCACTGTTTCAAAAGTATAATCAATACATAAACATAAACAATATGTGTTAACATTTTTGTAAGAGTGATAAAATTTATTTTTGAGTGATCTTTTTGATCACCAATAATTGACTCCATTTACCATTGTATCAACATCATGTTGTTTGAGCTTAAGTTCATTACATTTTACATTTTGGTGAACTGGTGGCTACTTAATATGCATTGTACAATATAATTGGCATGTTTTCATACAAACCTGCTAATGCTACTCTGACCAGTTTAGGGGTGGACCATAATGATTACATTTTTTTTTTTTTTTTATAATCAAACATTTCTGTATGAGTAAAAATGTACGAATTCATATCTACACAAAATAATCACCTCATAAATAGTTTTGTTTTCATATGAGATCGGGTTGACTTTGTAGTGTCTTTCTTGTCTAATAAACGAAAGCACACATAGGAGAGAGAGAGTTGCTCTCAAATGTGCAGTTTACACTACACTACAGACTTAACAATAGAATGTTCAACGCTATCTCACAACCAATTCGTACGCATTTTACGAGGTGCTTAATTTGTACGACCTTGCTCGTGCGAATTCGTACGATTTGTCCAAACCCCAGTGACGGGTAGGTTTAGGGTAGGTATAGGGGTGGGGTCAGGGGTTCATACGAATTGGGCAACTCGTAAAATACATTCTATGGAGCAAAAATACTACAAATTTGTATGAGTGAGGTCGTACGAATTCGTACGAAATAGCCACCATGTAAAATAAGTACGAAGAGCCGTGAGATTGGGTTGGAATGTTCCATTAAGAATCACTAATTTCCTCATCACGGTCCTTACTGATATAGGTGTTATCCTATGTTTTTAGTTCATATTTGTCTTTAAACATGATGTATAGTACTAAAGCGATTCTAGATCCATTTAAAAAAAAGTCAAAGCTTTTAAAACTCATGAAACACAAACTGATCTGTGTACAGTAAAATTCACCTACACCAGCCCAGGCTTTTGACATCAAATCCACAATGCCATTTGACATCAGATCCACAAAGGCCTGGGATCTGACTGTTCAAAGTTGGCCTCTTGATGTTTTCCACCCACTTGCATGCATACCCTTGGGGAAAACGCTTTTTTTTATATCCTGGCACAGGTTTCCTCCCAAAAGGCTTTCGTGTAGTATAAAGCACTGTGTCAAGTCATCTGGCAGCTCTCAAAAGAGAATGTTAGTCGAGGAAACCTGGGGTTAAACAACGACTGCACACATACACCTTGACTGATCCTTTTCCTCATAATTCAAATTGAAATTCTAAACCATGTGGGGGAAGAAATCTCACAATATCACAATTTTGAGAGAGTGCCTCCAGCGTTGCACACTGTTAACAGAATGTTTTTCACAAGACACCTCTGTTCTTTCAAATCATCGTGGGTGATGTTTACACATGGGGAATTGAATTCACCTTCATGTCTGCATTTAAAGGTGTATGAGATGCTTTTCTCTGACTATGTTCACTTGACAGAACATTAAGATAAACAAATATATTTTCTGACACTGATAAATCCCATTATGTAAATGACGCCGTACACGCAACCAAACCATAAACACTCAACATCCATCCTTATGAGCATATCTACGCAGATACGTTACAAACAAACAACGCAAGTGGATAGTTTGTTAAAAACAAAGCTTTTAAGGTTAATTAAGATGTTAACCTAGAAACAGACATGATTGGGTCTACTTTGATTCAAGCTGAGAGAGGTCAGTATGTTTACACATCAGAACAATAGAAGGTAAGTGACGTTTATTCCCTCAAGGGGAAATGCCCGAGTCCGTGTGCGCTCAGCAGATCTCATGCTCAAATGGTGGAAACCGCCACCTAGACAGCGCTGAATAACATCCATGATCCCTTTTTGGTCAAAGTAAGACTGAGTCTGATGAGGAAATGGATATCTACAGTAAGAGTTATTGTCCCCTGAAATGCAGTTATCATTGTGTAGTCTTTGAATGCTCCAGGGAACCCTGAAACGAATAGGCGCAATAAGTTCACTTTGCAGAATTAATGCAGTAATTCTTTATCGTGGGCAAGAGACAGAGAAAGTGAGGCCAGTATTACCTTGGATTTGGAGTTTAATGCAAATGGTGTGAGGCTGATCCTTTTTTTTTCCCTTCTGTCTCTTTCCTCCTTTTTAATGATGGCCCTAATTTGTTAGCTCCTTCTAAATTATTAATCTCTTTTATACTCATGTAGTTATTACATGTCATAACTGTGTATCTATGGGGTGAAATTTAATAGCATCTGCTGGACCTTAGGAGAGGGCCCAGTGTTAGAAAACGGCATTAAAAATGGATAATTAGCTAAATATTTGCCTTAGCACATTTGCTAAGCAGCTCCTCTAATTAGGGGGTTTGCAGCTGCTGTGGTCACTTAGCGCAGGCAATATGGTATTTGCATTGAAATACAAGGACAGGGCTGTTTAATTCAATTATGTAGAATTAGGATGCTGACATCATAGTCAAATTATGAAATCATGAGCATTGCGAAGAGACAATGCATGAGCCAATCAAACATGGAGGTAACATGGACAGGGAGGAAAGAGGTGGAAAGGAAAAGGGAACGGGACAGGGCACATAAATGTCAGATGAGGTGGTGTGTTAACTCGGCAGCAAAGCACTGACCCTTGAAGTGGTACTGTTGGAGGGGGGCAGGGCAACTCCACTGAGTCAGCCCCCCACAGACAGTCTCATGAGTGGGCCATCTGCCAGCCAGCTCTCTCACTCTCACTCTGGGCTTGGAGCCACCACCAACTAACAGGCTCCTAACATTAATATGGAGGGTGTTTGTGGAGATTACTCACTAATGATAGCTGGTATCGAAACATAAAATGATGTGCCTCAGAATGACCTCAAGACACTGATAAAACAGGAAAGTACAATGCTGGAAACCATGCAGCATTAAGACAGCAAGATTACACCCTCTTTTTCATGAGGCATTATTTTCCAACGCTATCTCACGACTAATTCGTATGAGTGAGTAAAAGGTGGCTAATTCGTCCGAATTCGTCCGATTTGTCTAAACCCCAGTGATGGGTAGGTTTAGGGGCGGGGTCATGGGTAGGTCATTCATACGAATTGGGCACCTCATAAAATATGTACGATTTAGCAGAAATCTTGAATTCGTACAAATTAGCCTCACTGTAAATTTTTTTACTGCTATTTACTTAAAAAAAAATATGGTAACAATATTACACATACTATTTTTGAGTAGTTAAAGCTTGATTTCATTCATGGAATCTACCTGAATAAATCATGTAAAATGACCTAATTTATTTAGACATAATGAATTCATTGTTTTTAGTGAAATGTGCTTTTTTATTTTAAGTATTTTTTATTCTCAAAATTGTGTGAAGTTAAGTGAATGGATATGACCTGATGATATTTAACTTTGAGATATATTATTTTATAATAAGACTGTACACTGCTAGGACAGCACAGAATCAAACTTAATACTGCACTATCATTAGCAGAGTTATTATTACATGTATAAAACAACATGTTTCAGAATATTTAAAAAAGCAGTTATTCAAAACCTAACCATAAGCCCTACTCTTCTGCACAATGGTAACGATCAAAACTTTAACATAATAGAAACTCTTTCAAATGTCAAACCTGAACATTAAACATTAACAGATGTTTCCCTTTACTCAAAAACACATGAAATAACACTTTATTTCAAGATTTACTCTCCATTTCCAGCCATGTGCAAAGCATGCTGGGAACAAACAATGGTGTCTCTAAATAAAACCGCATAAATGAGCTAATTCTCTTAAAATAAATAGGTATCCCCTTTTCCTTGATTTTATGAGGTTTATCAGTTCCTCAATTCAAGCCTTAAAATTGTGTATATTTCCTTAAAAAAATAGGAAAATGCATCTCTTAGTGTTATTAGTGAAATGTTCTCAATATTTTCAACAAAAACTGAACCACAATTTTCTTGATAAAATATACATAATATTTTTAATGATCACCTCATTTTTTTTATGAAAATTACAAGACTCATGATTCATTTTTTACAGTGCTCCTTTATCAATTGTCCAGTAAATATAATACTTTTAAGCGTGGCAAATACATACAACATGGTTGATGAAAGACCTAAACTGCTCAAAAGGCTTTTAACAGATCATTCATTATTTGTACACATAATTTTAATCTGTTTCCAAATTGGTTTTAACAAGTTGGTATTGTAATTTAAGGTAGTTCTATAAGTTCTATAAAGTTTTAACAAACTTCAATATCAGCAAAATTCGGCAGCTAGAATTTTGTCCGGGGCTAGGTCTGTTGACCATACAACCCCTGTTTTGGCATCGTTGCATTGGCTACAAGTAAGATTCTATGTTGATTTTAAAATCCTTATGTTAACATAAAAACATGGTCTGGCTCCTCAGTACTTGGCTGAGCTTTTAACACCATACAAACCTAGTCGCAACCTGCGTTCTTGCTTTTAGTCGTTCCTAAAACACGTCTTCGCTCTAGGGTTGACAGGGCTTTCTCATCTTATGCCCCCAAATTGTGGAATGCTCTCCCATCTGACATCAGGGAAGCAAAATCATTAGTACTTTTTATTTCAGGATTGCTTTTAATTGACTTGATTTTGTTGTTTATTTATTCAGTGTTCTTTTTTTTTGCTCTCTACTTTAATTTGTTGTGCTTGCTTGTGTTGTAAAGCACTTTGAGAATGCAATTTTAAAGGCACTATACAAAATAAATGTATTATTATTATAAAATGATATGTTGGACTTTCAAAAAATGTCCTCTGGTCAACCTCAGGCACTTAAAACTTCATTCATTCTAACTTAATTGTTTAATGAGCAGGGTGCCTAACTAGTTCATCAGTTAGATTACATAAGGAAGTCAATTATTATTATTATTATTTTTTTTTTTTACCAAGCATATTTCAAAATTTTTATACTATCATTATCGTCAGTGTCTCACCAATTAATAATACAAAGCACATACTTCACAAAAAAAACAAAAAAAACACTGCTTATACATTCTGATGTTGTGTGGTTCTTTCCCTAAAAACCATCACTTCTGGAAGATGATGTGGTTGATGTTGATTTGAAAGGGACAAAATTCAATATTAGAAAAATATTTCAAAAATGTTTTGATGAAACACTTCAACTAGAGAAAGGCAAGCAATGAAGAAACACATGGAGTATTTTTAAATAAATTACAATTTTCATGTTATAAAAATGTCAACATTCACTCAAACCAAAATAGTGAATTATTTCAAATTCACCCAATCCCCTTTTTCACTTATTTGTGTTGTTATAAAATAAACAAACTTGTATGATTTCCCTGAAAACTAAATGTTCGATACTATTCATTTCAGTATTAAGATATTATTTGATGGGCACATGGAATGTATATTGACCCACGTCAACAGATAACAGATCCGATGATCTAAACCTTATTATTCACATCTATTGCTTCGAACATTCAATTAGCGCTTCTTCTAGCTGTAATCTGGTCTTCAGAGATCCCGAAGAGGTATCGGCAGGAGCGTATTGATTGGGAGGTGTCATGTGCAAAAGCGTAGGAGAGGGGTGGGCTCTGTCTGCTTAATGGACTGAAATAAAATAGGTGGGAATGGACTTTAATTAGGGAACAGTTGCTCTGGATCCTGCTTCCTCGGCTCCGGCACCACACACATTCGAACACAAACAGTTATCTACACTTCATCTTATAGGCCACCAGCTGTTGGACTGTCTGCATTTGCAAATCATTTGCAGCAGTGTGTCTAAAAAATACAAAGGAAAGCGAGAAGAGAGTGAGAGAGTCTGTGTGCGAAAGAGAAGAGGGGGAAGAAAAGAGAGCAACTGGGGCTCCGGGGTCTCAGCTGCTAGGGTACTGCTTGCTCCTTGCAATGAGTTGCAACTGTCAGGTTGTTTTATCTCTGGCTTTTCATCATGATGCAGAGCCCGGCTCGGAGGAAGCCACCTGAGAGTGCAAGGAATTTGTAGGCTACAAGTCATTAGCAAGGCCTGCTGAGAAATCGAGGCCAGAGATCCACTGAATATTGCTTCAGACAAAGTACATCTTAACCCTTGACGGTCTGACAGGTAAGGTGGTTTCTCAGAAGTGGCGGATTTCATATATGCTGGTTGCTGTAATACATACTGTATGATGCTAGGAAAGACCACAACATCTATTGATAGATCTCACAAAAGCTAGAACAGGTTGCTAGGTAGTGAAGAATGCCAGGCTTTGATTTACGAGAAGGGAAAAACAGAGGAACAACAGTCTGATGAAGAATTTCTAATGGGGGAAAGAGTATTTTCTAGCGAGTCGTTTGATACTTAGTGGCTACCACTTTTTAAAGACAGAATGCATCTTTGAAGGAGACTTTTAAATATCTATCTATAGTATGCCGAACTTTCAATAAAGTATATAAGATAACCCCTGTAAAATATCCCAAAATAATCTTGAAACTTACCTAACAATGAGATATTTTTATAGAGCTCATGAGAGCTCATTTAGTGGATGAGAATCTGTAATTTCCATTGATCCTAATAAAAGTAAAAGCTATAACTGAAACTGAAATAAAACTAAAGCTTCTTTTTCGTAGATATCACAATCAGATAAAATAGTCTCAAAGCCACCTATACCATAAGTGTTTACTGCAGTAAACACTAAAACTTGAAAGTAAATGAGTAAACAATTAAGCGAATCAGATGTTGATTCGGTGAGCGCTCTGAAGAAGTCCATAAAGTAAAGTATTCATGACTCTTTTCGTGAGATTCAAATCGGTATCTTAGAAGTAATTTTTGAAAGACTCATAAGAATCACTTGTTCATGAACCACATACCACACTACAATGTTTGCTCTGTATTTTCTCAAGGATCATTAGTCTGTGAATCTACTTTGTTAGTTATACTGTCTGATTTATTTAAAAGAACAAGCTCTTCACACTGCCGGACTGGACTACATTAGCTGTTTAAAGACTCACCTAAAATTGAGAGAATGTCTCAATACAGACTTTATGACTTTCTATTGCGAGTTTATATCTCACAATTATTTCTCGGAATTGTGAGTTATAAACTCAGAATTGCGAGAAGAAAAGTCAGAATTGTGAGATAAACTCGCAATTAAAAAAGGTAATTGTGACTTTTTATCTCACAATTCTGACTTTATTTCTAACAATTCTGAGTTTATAACTTGCAAATCTGAATTCAGAATTCTGATATAATTACCTAATAAATTACCTTTTTAATTTTTTATTCTGTGGGGGGAACAAACTTCCATAGCAAGCTCTCTTTTGCCATGGCACTGTCGATTTAAACGGTGGAGGAAGGGAAATACTGCATGAGTAACAATGTGCATGCGCAAGAACTTTAAAACATGACCATAGGACAGGGCGAGCAGGAAGACAAGTGTGCACTCTGCGCTTGTGCCGTGTTGAGGAAAAAATGGCGTTTCTTGTTTGACAGCTTTTCTCTTTTTAAGGTCACTGCCTTATTTTGTGGCCAATAAATGTTATAAAGTAACTGTAATCTGAATATGGTGACTGAAAACAAAGGCTGAATACAGTTACTTAATTTATTTTCTAAATACATAATGCCTTTGTGACTATATTATGGGGAAGTTTTCAATTGTCAAAAAAAAAAAAAAAACTTTTAGCTCAGGACTAGGCCTCTCTACACCAACAAACGTGGTTATATATGCAGCAAAGAAATAATGCTATTTGACACATGGGCAATTTTGCTATCCAGCTTCCTTTTTAACCCTTGAACGTATACCTTTTAAAGTTAGACATAAACGTTCTTAGTATTCCTCAATCAATTCATTAAAAAAATATATAACAAGAAAAAAAAAAAATATATAATTTTATTATATTATAAAAGAATGACTGTTTTCCCATTCATTTTTTGTAAAAATGGTATAGGGTCACTAATGACCCGAGGTGTGTAGCAGTGTAAGTGAACTACAATTTAATCTTTGATGACTGAATAAGTGCAATTCACCTTTATTCCGCAAGGTGGTAATGTCTGATGGCAATGATGAAGTGACAGTTCACATAGTTACCGCAGGCAGAAAACAAAATAATAAGGAATATCATCAGCAAAACTTGAAATGGCTCAGCGATTTACTGTACTGAACACAATCAAATGATCTAGTGAAGAAGCCGTCAGCGATCAAACTATTGATTTTGAAGATGATAAAATTATAGTTTTGAGAATATGTTTGAGATCGCGAATATGAGCCAGATGCTGAATGTACTGGGAAATGAGACAGTGATGATGATATAAAACATCTGCTTAAACTGAACCCTTCCAAGCTTCAAAAGGTAACAAAATATGCTTTATTTTATTCTTCTGTAATTGTTACTCTAATATCAGGAGAGTTTTACATCATCGCGACAGGTAGACAGAGATCCACCCGTGTTAGGTATAGATCCGGGTCGCTAAAGACCCGAATATGTAATGACCAACGCATTCTCATCCTTGGGCATCATATATTGACGCTTTTGACATTTCGTCGACATCGAACGCACATGGCACCCTTTAGTGTCAATATGACACGCACAGATCTTTGTTCAGTTATGGGTAGGTTTAGGTCTAGTGTAGGGTTAGGGTTAGACTGCTAGGAGGCGCCTTCTGGCCCATTTCTATCTGCGTCTCATATTGACGCTAAAGGGTGCCATGTGCGTTCGATGTCGACGAAATGTCAAAAGCGTCAATATATGACGCCCTAGGATGAGAACGGGCTGGTAATGACTTGCGAAACATTCACACATTTAAGAGTTAAACTGCCCATCTGATTTAAATTATCCATAACATTCAGGACAACCATTCATTAGATCTGCAAAGCACAGTGCAGTTGTGGAAAGGGCCTAAAAGAGAAAAGAATCTGCAACATTGGCAAATGTTCTGCACTAATGTGTGCTGTGAACAGTGACTTGAGGTCTACGTTTGGATCGGTGCACATGTCATTCCCAGTCTTCTTCCATGCCACTGACTGCTGCTTATTGACATGTCCAGGTATGCCTGTACGAACACTTCACCATGCACACAGTCACAATTTGAACCAGCGGTCTCTATCTGTCTTTTCTGTCGGGGATTTCTGCTTTTCACATTCACTAAGTGAATCCCTTCCACATACCCATCACTGTTTAAGCTCACTAGTATTTGACCACTCTCTGCTATTGATCTGTTTCAGTGTCTTGTTGAGTAGAGGCATTAAGAATAGATGTTGTTAAGGGTCAGGATTGTGGCAGCTCTAGCCCTCCCTTTTTCTCCGAGCCTGGCTGACCAATGGAGTATTTGCATTGCGCCGCAGGAGCGCGCACCTTGTAAGTGAATGTTTTTTTTTGTTGTAATGGGAAAGCCCAGGAGTGGAGGCAAGGGTTAGTAAGCGAAGCTGCTGTTTGATTGCCCGAGGAGAGAAAACAGGAAAGCGACCCAGTATGCTTTGGGAATAGCTATAAACAAGCACAACTGTGGGTGTGTGTGTGGGAATCTGGTATTCCAGGTCAGATCCCTGTGTTTGCCAAAAGCCGTGTCAACAGAGAAGACGTGCGTTTATAGAGATATTACACATTGTCAGTGTCTGTTCCCTGGCGTTCCTGTTTGACTGAATGGGATTTTAGGAATGCAGAAGCATAACCGCCGCTCTTGTCCACACATCTCATCAGAGAGCTGATCCAGTGTCAGGTCAGCTCCACACACGTGTTTGTTTTTCATCATTAGAAAGCAAACCAAGGAGATTCTTGGCTTCTATATTAGCAGTGCAAAGTTTACTTTTGCTTGATTAGAGCCTCAGAAGAAAAGCAGCACCATGAACAGCTGCTGTGATGGTTCTGGAAGATGCCAGTGAGATACCGACATGATAAAACACTGTAATATTTACTAGTGCAATCTGGGCCTCAAAGGAGCAATGTTTTATCCTTGACCTGTTGTCACTATTGCACAAAAAAAGAGCCATGTGTATATATGCAGGGAGGCCCACCTTTTCCCTTGACAACTGTCCAATTATGTATCACACTGGTCTACTGTTTGCGCTTGGAGTAATCAATACAGAACGTGCTTGAGCGCACCCAGATTTTGGTCGAACAAAATGCATGAAAACTTAATCGTGTGCTGCAGCAGAAAGCAGAGACTTGCGTGTTTGTGTTTTGTAAGTGCGTCTGAATGTGTGTTTATGGATATCTTGTCTTGAGGGGTTTTTCTTAATTGTAAAAAGTGCCAAGAAATGTGTAGCCAAACATATACAGTACATATAATTACAATTCAAAATTTTGGACCAGAAAGATTTCAAATAAATAAATAAATAATACCTTTATAAACAAGGATTTGTTAAATTGATCAAAAGTGAAAGTAAACACTTTTATATTGCTACACAGAATTAAGCTGTTGTTTTGAACATGATTCTCTGTATGAATTGCATTTCTATGCATTGTTGAATAAAGGGCCAGACTTTAGATTATGATCCAATTCACACTATTAATTAACTATTAACTACAACTTTTGCCTTAATAAACTCATAATTACTGCTTATTAAAAGTTACATTATTAGGTATTGGGTAGGATGAAGGGATGTAGATTATGGTAATGCAGAATGAGGCATTAATATGTGCTTTATAAGAACTAATAAACAGACAATATCTTTGTAATATGCATGATAATTAGCAACTAGATAATGGTAAGAGTTGGTCCCTAAACTAAAGTAATAAATCTACGTGAAAAACATGACCATCATACCTCACTAGCCCACGTGTTACCACTGACTCCATCTTCAGAGTGTGCGGTGCTGGGCTGCTGCCTTGCCAATCAAAAGGGCGACAGGTGGAAGTCTGGCGCGTGGTCTCCTTTTCATGAATGAATATAAACACAATCCATGCAATTACAACGCTGGTCATTTTTAGGGGCCTCCTTCCCCAACCAGACTCTCACAGGTCCAATCAAAGGAAAACGCTGAACTTACTGGTGCGTTTAATTGTATATATGGGGAAGCCAAATGCTTTGGCTTCGGATGTGGGGGCATGACGAGACGAAGGCCGCTGGAGTGATGCAGCGAGGGAATGAAAGCAAGCCTGGCCCTACAAGTGGAAAATTTGATTCAGTTTAAACATAGCATTTCATTTATTGATCCATTGTAGAGGAGGGGAACACGGGGTGAGAAGACAAGGAGAGCAGATGGATTCATCTGAACATGTTATGAGGGAACAGGAGTTTGGGGGAGGATATCGAATTGGAAAGCCCCAAGATGGCGTAACAGATCAAATGGAAATGGTACTTAAAGTATGATTACATTTCCTGAACGCCACAGGATCTGTCTGTCCGCACGTGCCTGCTCGCAGATTTAAAGCTGCTGAGGAGATCTCGAGTAATATTGAATGAAACCGAGATGATGACACATTAATTCGGCTTCGTTTAACTGTGGATTTAAATATCAGCAGATATGCAAATAAATAAACTCTACATCAAAAATTTATAAAGCACTTTTTCCATAGGGCTTGTAAGTGCAGAAAATTCCCAGTGGAATCGATTTGCACACTTTTTGCGAAGTAAGCGATTTGAGATTTAAACATACTATTATGAATTCAATTCACTTAAAATGTAACGCAGTGTCACTTTCTGAAAACATCATCTGCATACAATTCTCCATATTCCTCATATTATTTACCTGTATTGTCATATACATACAGTATTTATCCAGAATTTACAGAGAGAGCCACGCTTAATATCCACATATGATATGGGCATATAGCTGAAAAGATATGACATATCTCTTTCTATTATCACAGAAAATCAATAATTCATGTCTTTACACCAGACACAGAGGAGCGGGAGGAGCCATGCAAACACACACAGGAAGCTGAAATCAAGCCCACAATGCAGCAGCAGCAGCAGAAGTACCAGCGGCTTTGGATGAGAAAACAGAGAGAATGTGAAAGAGAGAGAGAGAGGGAAGGGAAGGCAAGAAAAAGAGGGGGAGAAAGAGAGAGAAATAACATGACGGGCATATTCATTATTCCTGTGACATTCTCATGTTGCTCCTCTGTGAGAGGATAACCTTTCTCTCCTGCAGTCCCAGAGTGCTATTCACACAATCACTTACAACATTAATCAAAGCGTGCCGTCTAATGGTTTTTGACGTGCAGCCCCACTTTATGGGCTGCAGTCCAACCAGCGCCCACTGATGCATCTGTTAACGCTACTCCAGCAGCACTTGGCTAATGCTAATGGCAGCACAGACGCTCAGCCATCAAGCACTTAAGGACATGGATGCCATTGTGTGATGCATGAAGAAAGCCATGGCATGCAAATGCAAGGCGGCATTACTTGAGGAGGATTTCAGTGGTTATACCGCAGAGGCTCCACCATGTTATTATAGCTCACGTGATTTGCAAACATAAGGTAATTATAATATGCTGCTGACTTTTTGTTTTTATTGTGGATCCTGAGCAATATCTGAAAATTCAGTCATTGTTTACAGACCATCATGTTGTTCTAAAACAGATTGTTCTGGTTGCTCTTTTCTATGCGATTCAAATAAAAATGGATGGACTCTTTTCACATTTCCAGGGATAGTTGGGAAACTTCTATAGCGGTAAACTGAAACTACAACAGATATAATTGTGCCGTTCCTATTTACCCCTATAGCAAAGAAAGAAAATCCACGATAGTGCTTTTGAGTGATTGATAACGGTGGTCATAAGATAATTATACTTTGCTAGATTCACAAATTATGTTAATAACTGCGGGCGCGAAGAGAGTCCAATGTATTTGTCTAGCTTCAAAATATGAATATGAAAATATGTTTGAGGAACAGACTGAAAATGAAGTCGTCATTCCATGAGTTTTAAGAATCTATTTAACTGAATGGACTCAAAAGTATTTAGTTCACAAGTAATATAAACCACTACTCCTACTGAACCATGATAGCTCCAGTCCCATTTCATTGTAATGTGCATTGCTTTTTTTGTTATGTAAGCCTGCTATATTTCAAATGAATGTGTTTTCTCTGTTGTCATCTGTTCACTCAAGATACACGTTTTGTAGACGAACTACTTTGTGTGCAAGTGCTCTTGATGAGATTACACTGGAAAGTGATTCATTTATTTCTCATTTGTTTGTAAACTTCAGGGAATATAATTGAAAGACTAAACATCATTAAGAAAATAAAATACCCAGTTTGAATTCCCATGAAATTAATAGTCTATGAAATTTGGACATGTTGCCTTGTGCAATGCAAATGTACATTATTGCATTATTTTGAATTGTAGTACTACAATTAAATGTTATACAAGTATGTTATCCTTGAGGTATTTTTTCGTAGAGGTAATATTTGTTTGCCCTTATGGATTTCTTTAGATTTACTCAACCTGTTGATTGTTATTGAATCTTATTCTGTAGCACCGTTAGTGTCCTCCTCCTTTTCTGATCACAACCTTTTTTCCCTCTCAAACTGCTACATGCCACTGCAAATTTGCATCTATGCTTGATTTCAACATCTCTGTTTCTTTTATCTCTCTTACAGAAGGTTTCGATGGGCAAACACGTAACCACAACCATATTAATAATGCAGTATGGTGATACTGACCTTACACTAAGCCTTTCAACCTCAGCTGGTACCTCACCGAGTGACATCCGACTGATACTCTGCACACCACACGTCACAGCAACTGCTTTAGTCCTGCAACTGGCCAAAATGAGAATACTGTCTGAGTATTTCATAATAAAAATAAAACAGAACTTCATATATATATATATATATATATATATATATATATATATATATATATATATATATATATATATATATATATATATATATTGTTTTATGGTGCGTACTCTAATATATTGCATATTCACTTGACAATATATATATATATATATATATATATATATATATAAAATGTAACATTAAGAGCTCTCAACTTTTTTCAACAAAGATATTTAGCAACTTCTCAATGAACATTTTGTTTTTTTAATACTTTCAAATATTCTAATAATTCCTACAGCACTTAATATATGAGCATTTTCCTAAACTCTGTACAGAATGCTGAAAATATTGAGTTTATTGAAGCTTGAGAAAACTGCATGACATTTGCACATTGTGTCATGGCTGGTACTAAATCATCTCATAACTACCCGCTGAAACCACACATACTGTACATAGAACCATGAGTGCACTCATTAAGCTGTGTGTGCACAAACAGCCTTGAAATTATGATGTGAATTTTGTTTATTATTATCTAAAGATGGAAAGATGATGTATGAGGTTAGTTGTTGATTAATTCTGTTAAATAATGCAATATGCAGCAGAAAGAAAATGTGTTGGTATAAACACATGCTTAATGCTTGATGAGTTGTGTTGCTTTGATTGGCCTGTTAAACTGTAATGATGAGGAATGCTGCTGATAAATAAAAGTATTATATAATGCACACATTTGAATTTTCTATTCATCAAAGAATCCTCAAAAAATGTAAATAATTTTTTTTTTAATAAAAAAATAAATTATATATATATATATATATATATATATATATATATATATATATATATATATATATATATATATATATATATATATATATATATATATATACATACATACATTAATAATAATAAAAAGCACCAAATCTTTTAATATGAGTTCTGAAAGATCATGTGACACTGAAGACTAATGATGTTGAAAATTAAGCTTTGCCACAACTGAAATAAGTTACACTTTTAAAATAATATCTCACAATATTGCTGTTTTTACTGTAGATTTAATCAAATCAAAAAAGCCTTGGTGGGAATAAGAGACTTCTTTCAAAAACATTTAAAATATCTTACCAACTATATATTCTTTTTAGAGCAGTTCAAATAAATTCACTTAAAATTAAAATAGCTGGAACTGACACAATTTAACATCTGCTAGTTTATGTCAGTCTTTACCCACTTAATGCCCCTAGTTACTTCATTAATTAATGTAGGCCAATATTTGCAACCTAAAATGTTACAGTCCCCTGTCAAAAGTAGCAAATGCCCTCTGGTTTATTTTAAGCTCAGGCAGCAGGGCCCAGTTCTTTTTTGGGGTGGCCACTGCTGGACTGAAGTCCTGGATTGAAGTTCCAAGTAGTTGGTTGCTGCTGGCAAAGTCATATGCCTCCATCTGTTCCTCCCAGAACCATATGAAAGGGTTGCAGCAGCATCAACCGTACCCTGCTCATGCATTTTCAACTCAACAAAACAATAACTAACCGCCACACGTCTGCCAAAAGCCCTGATCATGAGCTTTATCACAACCAGTAATACCTGTGAATAATACATGGCCACCAGCTTACAGCAGACCTCGGCAGTGCTGCTAAACAGTTTAAGGTGCCTGTTGATGGGTGTTGTATTTTCTTTAAGAGGAATTCCCTCATGACTCTTCCCAGTCGAGTTTTTTGGCCTGACGATAAACAACAGTTTAATACTTGATCTAATCCCAGCCACGAGGTGAGTCCAAACAGCGCGCGCTGCTGCTTGTGCAGATGTTCACATCCGATAATCTATCCATAATTGATGAAACAGGGAGGTCAGATGTAATGGCTTCTGCCGTTGCGGCAACAAATAAATGATTATTGACAAAACGCAGCCAGTGCGGCACCGAGCGCCTGTGAGACAACAAGCTCGGAAGAGAGCGCCGTCGTGTAAGGGACTTCCATCGGTCAATGCACAGGACGAAGCTTAAAGTCTGGGACGTGAGAACTACTGCACTGTAAAGAGGGTGTTCCCTTTAAAAGTGACAAAAGGAAGGAGGCAGAGGACACTCGAAGGCGAGAGGTAAGTTGAGCTACGGGGAGCGCACCAGGCCAGCTCAGTCTTTTCAGCTTTTATCTGCAGGATGGATGTTGAATGTGGAATGCATGACATGTATGACAGACAGTCAGACTGAATGTGTGATTAATGCATCCTCCGTCCAGAGCTGTCAGACACCGCTGCATGAGCCAGAGCTCGACTATGATGCTCCACAGCTGAAGGAATGCAATGGGCGGCAGAGTAGAATGCTTTATACTAGAGTGTTTTCTGTTTGTTAGTAATGTTGACATGCAGGTGAATGAAAATTGCAGTGCTATTGGAGAGCAAATGTAAAATGTCAGTCAATAATAAATTCAGTCAGTCAACTAGTTTTTAATTTTGTTAAAGTCTTTATTTACTTTATACTTGCATATATATATATATATATATATACATTAAAACATGAAAACCCAATGTGTGTGTGTGTGCGTGTGAATCAACTCAAATGTCCATCAGCTCAATTTTAATAATGTTGTTTTTGAATGTAAATATTAAATGTATTACACTATTAAATATTATAGACATTTTATCAATATTTCATCAATTTTTAGTTCAGTCACTCATCCACTCACGTTCATACATTCATCTAAAGATACTCAATTCATCCACTCTGTGATGCCGCAAATATTGCCATATTATAGATTCTATTTGTATTCAAGAAGTCTGCTTAATCTGCTTTTGATTGGGTTTTTACATAATATATATATATCAGATTAAATATAAGTAAAGCTCTATTGATGACATGCTGTTTATCATTACAGAAAATAATTTAAACTTGTCTCAAGAAAAAAAAAAAAAAAAGAGCACTTGCCACATATAAACTTCTATTGTAAGTGCACTTCTGTCAACATGTTTGTCGTGCTGAGTCCAAATTACTTTCTGTGGTGAACAGAATTCCACTTCATTTAACTTGGAATATTTCTTTCAATTCCTCAAGAAAGTGGGTGTATCAGCGCGTCTGTTTTTTTTAAAAGGGAACGAGTGCCTGTTTCAGCCCATTCTGCCTCTGTTTCACTCTCTCTCTCACTGAGTGCCCTGTTAGCTCTTAATTACTGGATGAGATCATAAATATTTTAAGCATATGTTTTCCCGCTTTGTCACTGGAGCTCACAACTAAGAAAAACAAGTTCATCTGCATATTAATTGGGAGAGCGGGGCGGCGGATAGTGTCTGCGTGTGTGAATTAGGGGGGTCTGGTAACCAGAGTGTTGACAGCAGGAGGAAATGGCACTCTTTCATAGCAGCTGCTCTTTTAGACACCCACCCACTTCTCGCTTTTCGGAGGAGGAGGTTAGCCCTGAGGAGACTGGCCCGTGCCACAAAGGGATAAAGGAGAACTTCGGAGGGGTGCGCGAGACTGGGGGACTCGGCCTGGCCCCCCAGCAACACCCACCCTGCATCATCTGGGACCCCGAGGAGCCCCTAACGTGTGTCAGGACCTTCACGGCACTCTCGATGCCTGCCGCTAAACTGGAGCATTAGCGCCGAGAGGCCAAGGGGAGGCTGTTATGGGGACTACGGGTGTGGGTCTGTTCACGGGACGCCCCCTTCTCAGCTATTTCTAATGACTAGTGGATGTCCTGTGGGAGAAGTTTACTGTGATTGCAGTCCTGTAAGCATCTGTGGCCCTTACGCTTGAGAAAGGTGCCATTGAACTGACAATATATATGGAAATCCCAGGCAATATTTCTTCAAAAAGTCCACAAACCTCAGGCTCCCTCCCATCACATGGATCAGTGAATAACACATTAGAGAACAGGATTAAATAGTGTCTAATTGAATTTATGGACCCTTAAACTACCACTTAGAGCTCTTAGCGCTCTGTAATGACATGCTTTACTGAACTTATCTAAACAAAAACACTTATGATTCACTGTCGGCCTAATAGCGTTTGTTCATGCCTGATTTCACAGAGTACGACACTTAACACTTTCAAGGGCCACGGAGCTGGCAATTATTTCATTAATATTACTCGTTCAGTGCAAAAGAAATTGATAAAAATGGGACATAATGAAAAAAAAAACACTCATTTAGCTTTTTTTCTAAACTCTCAAATAAAGCTGCTACATTCAAGTTCAAAAGCAGAGCTAATTAGTTTGACCTCCTCTGTCATAATTAGCATGTATTTGGCAGGAAAACGAGAGGCAGCTCGGCTTCTCCAACTATCTATTATCATGCAAAACCAGGTCATTGAGAGGTTGTGCAGCTTTGTTTGCTATTCCTATACATTTAATGAGTGAAATCAAGTATATCTTTAAGATCAAGTGGTTTTGTAAACAAGTTTTGTTGAAAGGAACTAATATATTCACTTTTATGGACCTATTGACAAGTGTAATTTACTCTTTAAAGAGATTAATTAAAATGAATCCCCCCCCCCCATAATATATATATATATATATATATATATATATATATATATATATATATATATATATATATATATATATATATATATATATATATATATATTATAAGCTACACCTGTTTGATTTGAAGGGATTTTATGATATCTGAAACATAATTTCTCCCAGCAGGCGATTGGATGGAGATGGCACACATTCATTCTCTGGCCTTATTGTGATCTCCAACTCATTTGAAGAACCAAGCACTATTGATGTATGTTTCCGAACAGAATTCACTCTCAGAAACCCTGTGCTTAAAAGACAAAAGGGGCAATTAGAGAAGGTACTGTTGTTGTGCATTAAAGGCTCTGTCCTCTCTTGCTGTCTGCTTGTGGTTGGATTATTACACTTTCAGTGAAGGATTTAACCAGAGGCCAGTTGGGCCATTGCCTGAGGGAGGCCCCCCCCCCCCAACCCTGTTCAATGCACTCGCACCCCCCCCCCCTCCCCTCTGCTTTTATTGCCTGCCTTTCATTCTGCCAGGCAATCCCTCTGCAGTCAGTAGGCTCACAGGATAACCTGCCTCAGGCGGTCCCCAAAAACCCTAAATCAGCTCGTCTTATATGTATGCAAGCCCAAAATGTGCCTTGCTGCCACCTGAAATAACTCATGCTACAAAGAAACGAGAGCTTGTGTCAGCAAGTGATGTGTGCTGTTCTAGTGGCATAGAAGGAAGTTCAGTGGTTTGGCAAAGGATTTACAAATTTTAGCATGGGACATGACATGTAGTCAAAGAGGTTTTGGGGAAGGTGTGAAGGCTTTTGAATAAAATAGTTGCTGAAATATTCCTGTAATGTTAAGCTACAATACAAAACCAATATGTTTTAATTTGTCATAGTGCCTAATGCAAAAAAAAAAGATGAAGGTTTTGAACTCAGAACTCTGATGAATGATTTCAAACATATTGGTCTAGGCCTCTGTATAACAGAGTTGTGCACCATTCAGAACTGAGAATTTCAGCTCCTGAAAATGAACTGAGGTAGCAAACAGGATGCAGAATTGCAATTTGAACTTTAATGTAAGGAAGTAGAATTCAAAGGAATTTGCACAATTGTAATGTTTAACTAGAAAAGCAATGGTTGTCATGATCTCTGGCAGGATAAAGCCTTTTTGGGAGTAAAAAAAAAAAAAAAAAACTTACGATGGATGGATGGATGGATGGATAGACTATCAAATAGATAGATTGTATGGAAATCTTACTGAACCCAAACTTTGACTGGTAGTGTATACTGTAGATAACACTTCCCAGAATGCATTTCTTAATGAAATTCAGTATTCTGATTTGACATTTCAACTAATGAGGGGTTGTGGCCTATTTATTTAAAATTCACTCATGAATTTAAAACAGGCCAATTCTTCAATTCTGAATTGTATAGAACTCTGCTGCATAACACATATCTGTTAACTATATGATCATTTCAGAATTACATGAGAGAGAGAGAGAGAGAGAGAGAGAGAGAGAGAGAGAGAGAGAGAGAGAGAGAGAGAGAGAGAGAGAGAGAGAGAGAGAAGAGAGAGAGAGAGAGAGAGTGTAGATTAATTGACACATATTGAAATGGTTCTCATCTATAAATAGATACAGAGTGCTTAAATGGTAAATACTAGTCTAAACAAAGGAACTTTTCCAGAAGTTTTGTCAAGAGAAAAGTTGTAATTCAGACTTTATCCTGCTCTTAAACTTGTAGCATAGAAGTTCCTCAAAACCCCAAACTGCAGCCTTTCTCATGAATATCAAATGAACATAATATATTAATATGTTAAACTTTCAGAATCCACCAACTGTTTCCCCTTTCTTGGGCTTGTGAAAACATCCCTTGTCTGTAAATCTGTAGTACAAGATGGATTGTCAAATCCCCATGTGTTGGAATGGCTGATTTGGGTTGATGGTTCTATTAAAAGCAGTTTTCCAGAGATGCTGAGTGGCAGGTCTCTGCCAAGCTGGCTCGTGTAGAGGGTAAATATTGCAGGAGGCCAGAGTCTCAGGAGCATGTGTGGTCGGGAGCTGTGATCTCTGATCTCAGGGATAGCACACAGCAGGACGTGATTGCTCGACTCTGCTCAGTCCGACACTCAACACGCGCGTTTCACACTCTCTCTGCAACCCCAAACCTCTCCAGCTCAGCTTTGAATGTCAGAAACATACTCCAGGCTCCCGTTCAGAGCAGCACATCACAGCTTTTAGCTCAAACAACTGTTTGTTGCTGATCGCTCAACTCTCCCTGGACCGCAGGTGAAAGTTTCCAGCGGCATGGAGTGCTGAAGTGTATTGCTGGTATTTTGGGGCTTCGTAAGGCAGATAGCTTTAGAATACTAAATAATGCGTTGACGCGAGATGTTCGTGAGTCACTATAAGCACGATGACTTGAATTCGTTAGTTCCATTTGAGGGATGTACAGTGCTATGCATAAGTTTAGACACCCATGCTAAAGTTGACTAAAAAGGGGAATAAAAAATCATCTTTTGGAAATTGAACTTAAATTAGGAAAAATCCAACCTTTAAGGACACCAATTTTCTTTGTGAATGAATAATGTATCGTACATAAATAAATGTTCTTCCTTAAAATACAGGGTGCATGAGTCTGGACACCCCTATGTTAAATTCCCATAGAGGCAGGCAGATTTTTATTTTTAAAGGCCAGTTACTTCATGGATCCAGGATACTATGCATCCTGATAAAGTTCCCTAGGCCTTTGGAATTAAAATAGCCCCACATCATCACATAGCCTTCACCATACCTAGAGATTGGCATGGTTTTATTTCAGTTAGCCTAATAGCTGGTTTGATTTGCATTGAGAGATGATCTTATGGAAAGTACCCCATGCCAATCTCTAGGTATGGTGAAGGCTATGTGATGATGTGAGGCTATTTTAATTCCAGAGGCCAAGGGAACTTTATCAGGATGCATAGTATCCAGACTTATGCACCCTGTATTTTAAGGAAGAACATTTATTTATTTACGATACATTATTCATTCACAAAGAAAATTGGTGTCCTTAAAGGTTGGATTTTTCCTATTTTTTTTTTAATTAGGCATTAAGTTCAATTTCCAAAAGATGATTTTTTATTCCTCTTTTTAGTCAACTTTAGCATGGGTGTCTAAACTTATGCATAGCACTGTATAGTTGCTGATATTGAAAGCTAATTTTGAGCCACGTTTCATAATTTTTGGAACTGTATTGCTTTGCTGACATTACAAAGACATTCAAACTAAATCAAAATCATATGCACTACTGATCAAAAGTTAAGGGTCAGTAAAGGTCCTTTTACACTGTGTCCGAAATTCTCGTCTCAAATCGAATAAAAATACGACCTCACGTTGTCTCAATCACGTTGACACACTGCCTCCGAAACTTTTGTCCGTCATACAAAAATTAGGATCGGGTTAGATTTTCTGCATTTTTCGCATCAGTAAAAAGCATTTTGAGAGGTGTTTTGACAATTCAGAGCCACCGAATGACAAATACGAAAAAAAAAGACAATTTCGGACTCAGTGTGAAAGAACCTTAAGATTGTTTTTTTTTTTTTTTGAGAGAGAGAGAAAATACTTTTATTCAGCAAGGATGCATGAAATGGATAAAAAAAATACAGTCAATAATTACATTGTTACAAAAAAAATATATATTTCAAATAAATGCAGTTTGATTGGTCTATTCATTAAAAAAAAAAATACATCACTGTTTCCACAAAAATATTAAGCAGCACAACATTGATAATAAGAAATGTGACTTGAGCACCAAATCAGCCAAATCAGTATTGGCTACTGAATACTGTAATTTATTCCTGTGATGTCAAGCAATTATACTTTTTTTTTTATCTAATTAATTATGATGTGCTGATTAATTAGTCAAATCAATAGCAAATTAATCACACATCAATTCTGGCTGAGAAATTACCCCCTAAAAGATCATTTAAAGTCATTATGGTGTTAAATGAGAAAAGCATAAAATAGACATAACAAAAAGTAGCTTTAGAAATAAATACTTTGATTCAACATAAAATTTATTACACGTAAAAGTGAGTCATTCAGTCCTTCATTCAACCAATTCATCCAAAACGGCTGATTCATTCAGGAACTAAGCAAGTGACCGTCTTTATGAATGGGCCACTGAATCAATGGCTCACTCGATTCATCAAAAAACACAGATTGTATCATGTTCGTAACTAAACTGCATGCAATTTAAGATGGCGTATACAGGTCTGAGACGTGGCGGGGATGCAAGCGTTGATAATTTGAATGCGTTATTTTTCCCATAATTAATTACACCAAATGCAAATTGAAACATATTTAAAATACATTAAAATAGAAAATTGTAATACTACTTCACAATACTACTGTTTTACTGTATTTTGATCAAATAAATGCAGACTTAGTGACCATAAAGCTTTCCTTTCAAAAACCGATCTTAATAATACATATCATTTACAACTAAAAATGATTTGAGGCTGACAAAAAAAGAGGATAAAAGCTAAAGGCGCTGTTAAGAATATACACACATTCTTAAAAACATTAATGCCACACAGAGGCCTTAAATAGACTATCTGCAAAATTAATATTACTTGGGGTGCCACAGTTAAACTGCTCTGGTGTGATTAGGCACAGGAAGAGACATAGAACAAGCCACTTATACCAGCCAAACAGACTCTAACAGGGGCTGAGCTGATATAAGACTGGCATGAAAATAGGGTGAGAATTACAGCTAAATTTCAGTATTTTTGCATCATGTGCTGCTGGCCTTCTGGTAAGACAAAAGCCTTTCATAACATGACGACGGTGGCATTGACAAGCTGCCTGTGTTGCTGCGAAGAACGTCTCACTCTATCACTTTAAACCCCTTTCAAAGAAAAATAAAAGTGGAGAGAGGAGTGCCAGAATTACACAATGAGTTCAAATGTAAACAAGGGAGTCAGGCACAGGAGGTGAGAAAGAAAGACAAAGAGGGTGAGTGAAACATAGCAAATGTATTTCTCCTCCACCCCTTATTTTGATGCCCGTTTTTTGAGCGCATAAATATTTGATGAAATGGGCCGAAACCGGAGCCATATAACATTCCTGCATTCCTGAAGCTCGCTACCCCCGTAAGCCATAAACATTAAAGGCATGATTGAGTGCATTAAAATGAACTCATTGGAACAGCACATTGATTACTTGATGGAGAGTCCCACTACTCTAATACAATAAATAGGGCTAGCAGAATATTGCCCATTGCGTTTGCATATGGGGAAGGACATGGTGTGATATGGGTGAGGGGGGGGGGATTAGGTTCAAACCCCATGTTTTTTCCCCAGTGTAAGCCCGGGCATCATGCTTTGTCCCCTCAAATCTATCTTTTTAAATGATGTGTACATTTGGTCTCAGTGGGAAGTTAATTAGGTCCAGAGATTGCTTCAGGTATTGTTCAGGTAATTTAAAATGTCAGAATACGCAGGATGCCTGGTCTGACCCAGGCACTCTCTGTACCTCTGCAATATCAGGAGTAGCTAATTATTTTCCTTCGTTTGGTTGGCAGATTTGCTGGTAGAAAGAGAACAGAAAAGGAATAATAATTGGAAATATTAATGAGGTGGGTTTGTTGGACCCAAAAGACTTTTGTAATATCTCACTGCCAGCAGAATGTTTGCACTCATGGTGAACCTCCAGATATTTCGGCAAGAATTAACTGCGGTTGCTGTAAAAGTGCCACTGCTACAATAGTCGTGAATTCTACCGTCACTTGTGGAGTGGAGAGTACAACAACTGTTGTACAACTTCATCCAAAATGAAAAATCGGTCATGCCTGCATGGATATTTTTTCCATGTGACAAAATAAAGTATCCTCAGGTTTTTTTTTTTTTTTTTTTTTTTCATACAAAAGACACTAAACGGTTTATACTGAACGCAGGTTGGCAAGCTCCAAAAAGGCACTATAAAGGTACCAAGTAGTCCATTAGAGTGCTTTATATTCCAAGTCACCTGAAGTCACATGATAGCTTTGTGTTGGAGAGGGAAATTATAAGTAAATACTGTAATGGTGCAAATGACTTCAGAAGAATTGGTATGATAGTAAAGATAGTATGGGTTACTATACCATTCAAAAGTTTGGAGTTTGTAAGATTTTTTAGTTTTGTTTTTGAAAGTCTCTTATGCTCACCAAGGCTGCATTTACCTTATTAAAAACAGTAATATTGTGAAATATTATTCCATAATTATTTAATAGTTATTATTTTAAATAAGCAGTTCCTATTTACATTTTAAAGTCATTTATTGATGTGATGGCATTTTCAGCATCATTACTCCAGTCTTCATTGTCACATGATCCTTCAGAAATCATTATAATATGATGATTTGGATTTGGGGCTCAAGAAACATTTCTCACTATCATCATTGTTGAAAACAGCTGTGCTGCTTAATATTATTGTGGAAACCAAAATAGAAAGTTCAAAAGAACAGTATAATCGTAAAAGTATTTCCTGTCACATTTGATCAGTTTAATGCATTCTTATTGAATATAAATATGGTTTTCTTCATAAAAAAAAAAAGAAACTTACTGAGCACAAACTTTTAAATAGTATTGTCATCAAGGGGTTGAAATAAAAGGCGTAAAATAAAGGCTGAATCTACTCACAAGCAGTTCTTTAATCAAATCAAACTTACACTACTTCAGGATATCTGAAAAACAAGAAAATCGAGAAACAGAACAACCACTTAAATTAGATCTGACCAAGACTGAAACAAACACAGGGCTATATATACAGAAACACTAGGGACTAAACAAGATGATTAACTACACAGAGGTGTGACGCATAAGGGCATAACGACCGCTAAAACAATATGTTCTGTAAAGTATGAATGTAATCAGGACGTACTACATTTGCCATTTTGTGACAATCATGTGACCTACCAGCGTCAGTTACATCAATTCACTATCATTCATAAATCCACTCCCGTGGCCTCATGGGAAAGTAAAGTGTCCATATGCACACCGGAAGTAGTACCTACTGTAAATTTGGACATACTTATTTTGTCACATACTGTTTTTCACCTACCATATAGTAGGGAAGTATGCCATTTCGGATAAAGCCACAGATCAACTGTGACAAGTATAGTGTTTCTATACTGTTTAAAAATCTTTGACAGCACCTGGTCACTATGAACTGTACACGTATGGAAAATATCTTTGTGGAGACATACTGTATATCTGATCATATATATACAGTATATCTACTCATTTTTTGGGTGAACTTTATCTTTAAAGAATTGTTTCTTGCTTTGCCTCTTTATTAGTAGCTGTTTAAAGCATCCAGCTACATGCTAAATGCTAATATGATGCTGACACTCGAAGACTTGCGTTTTTTGCCCTTCAAGTCCACAGTTTTGTTTCCTTTTGTGATTCTGATTTACATTATGTCTAACAGATAATTATCAAGGCTCTGGCCTCTGTCAGCTGTAAGGTGCCTTGTTCTGTGTGTTGCCACCAGAAGCAGACATGAAGCTGTGGCTGGAGGATGAGCCTGAGGCAGTGGACACTCTCAAAGTCTTTCAAATTCCCTCTGCACGCAATAGGACAGCGCTTCAACCAACCAGAGCGTTTTCCCAACAGCGGAGCTTAGTTGATAGATTCAACTTTTGCCATATCTGGCCGGCAAAACGACGAACACATCTTCCTTTTTTTAAGAATGACTTAAGTGCCGTTCTTTGCTCTTTTCTCAAAGAAAAACTTAACTCCAAGTCCTCCAGAGTCGCGGCCAAAGCCGATTCGAAAGACCGTTGTTCTCCATCAGCAGCCGCCATTCTTTGTTTTCAAGTAGCAGCAGCCAGGTAACCGTCACAACTCTGTCGTGTATGTTAAGCCCGCCCCCGCCTACTTTATACACAACGTGATTGGCCTGACCCAATCTGGGTTTTTGCAGCGAGAAGGTTTATTGAGAGTTGCTAGACTACCCTGGCTGCGAAATACATTTTGCTGCCGCTAGGGTGCGTCTAGATTTCTAGGCTACCAAGAGTCTAGACCTAAAACTATTTCTGCCTATAACATTTTCCCGCCATTTTGGATTTTCTTAAAAACCTACTTTTTGCCGTTGGTCTGATCTTCACCAAAATAGGCACACAGCTGCTAGAGGTAGTGCTTCATTGATTGATTTGATTCATTGAAGCATTGCAAAGATATAAGTTAATTAATTGGTGAGGCAACACCCATTATTACGAGTTGACCTATAGCAGCTGAACGCAATGTCCAGGTAAGGAATGTCACTGCCTTTTTGCAGAAACATCTTTTCTCTTCTTTGATGACAGGGGCTTAAAGAGTACCTGAAAACCTTACTTGAGTAAAAGTACAGATACCTTACAGCAAACATGACTCCATTACAAGTTACAAGTCACCAATTCCAATGCGACTTGAGTAAAAGACTAAGAGTATCTGATTTTAACAGTACTTAAGTGTTTTACTCTTCCTGAATGTAGGCTGAAATTTGCATTAGTTCTCAAAACCTAATGCAAAAACATACAGTACCTTTAATATAACTTCTTTTGTAGCAGGAATAGCCATGCAAAATGTATGGAGTAATAATTAAATTACTCATCACACATGTATTGGTGCAAATTCCAAACAGAAGTGAGCATTCCTGTGCCCTACTCACTCCAAAGGGCAGAACATGGCCACAAATGATTAAATTACTCCTTATTACTTCATGGAAGGGCCCTTCATGAAGGGATTATGTTGTTCACTTTCGTTTGGAACGCTGTGTCCCCTTCCCAAAGTGCCCTTCAATGGTGCAAAAACACCGTTTGGAATTCACCCCTTAGAGTAAAGAGTACATATACTTTAAAAAAAATGTAGCTAAGTAGAGAGTTGCTAATATCTTTGATATTCAGTAAAACTACAAAGTAGCAAAAAATACTGAAGTACAGTAACTAATTAGGCCCTACATTTACTCAAATACTTTACACCACTGTCTGATGACGTGTTTACTGGCAAGAGGGCAGGACAACCACATCCCGGCAATAGCAAACCATAACCATCCAACCAAACCCCGCCCAACAGTTTTTCTCGTTCAAACGTCGTTTTCTACGTCAAAACTGGAAAGAAAACACTATTGCAACTTCTGTTTCATGCTTACTTTAATAATCCTTTTTAATTTAGAATTTAGACTTTTCTAAACTACTTCTACACTAGTAAATTGTTGACAAAAAAAACAGCCAGTCTCTAGGTAAAAAAATAAAAAAATAACAAATATATTTTATCTATGCTTATTTCATTTGAATCCAACTAATGAAACATTGGAGACAATAGTCAAAAGAAAAAGAAAAAACATTTCTTACATTTACTCATATTATTTCCGTAGCATTGTGTTGATAAGTGAAACATTTATTTTTAACAGGAGTGAATTATAGATCCACTGTGTGGAGTAACGTACATTAACAAAACTATCATTGATAACACTACATATCTGTCCATCACCCTGACCATACTTAGTCAAGTACAGGCATTTCTACACACTAAGACCCTGTTCACACCGGGACGAATTTCGCGCGCGATATTCGCCGACGTTTAACGCCTCGTGACTAAACAAAGGGCGCCAATGTGAGTGTGCACACCGACGCGAAAAACGCCACGCGTAAAAGCGCCATTTTTAAAAAACGCCTCGGGTTCGTTTTTTTGGTTTGACGCGCCGCGTCAAAAACTATCCGACCAATGAGATTGCCGCTTTTGTTCACGTGTCTGGAGCTTCTGAAGTTACAGTAAAACACAACTTGGGGGCGCTCAAACACAAAACGGTCTTGCCGAGCACACATACGTAACGGCGAAGAAGATATATGCCGAGTAGCGTCTAAACACTGCCGGGAAGAAATAAGACGAGGAAGATGCAAGGCAAGATGAATGTAGAGCTGCTGGTCTCGTTGGTGTCGGAACATAAAGAACTATATGACAAACGGCGACAGCGACTACAAAAATCTTGATAAAAGAGAACTGTTATGGAGTGGTTTCTGTTTTACATTAAATCTCCTGTTGTCGAATGCGCATGCGTCGCGTCTGAACGCGTTGTTGTCTTTGGAGCTCTATCGATTTGATTTATAATTCTTGATTTTACTCTTTAAACTTACTTACAACAAACATTTTCTACTTTTCCTCACTGAGAAGCACTACTGCTCAAACCTCATAGTTACAACGCGGACTGTTGAGCAGACGTGTCTCAAGCCTGTTAGTGATTCTACGCTGGATACTCTTATAGGTTACTCCCGGGGATCACGGCTGAACGCGTCTTCTCAACACTCACTTACAAACATTTTTCACCTATCGTGCGTCTACTCTACACCTGTACCACTTAAAAGACGGATTATATCTAAGACGCTTGTCAGAAATTAGTATTAATTGATAGCATCACTGGTAGTGTCGTTGCTAACTTACTGTCCATCTGTTAAAATGGCGAATATATCAGATGCAAGTAGTCTACCTTTTGGTGCAGGTGAGGACACATTTGAGCTCCACGCGGTACAGTCTGAGCTGGAAGCTGTTGAGAAACAGATCCACGACCTTTTAGTGAGACAGGCCGAGCTGAGAGACCGGCGTTTAGCTCTTGAAACATCACGCGCTGATGCTCACAAATCAGAGATTAATGTTACTAACCGGCTGACTCCGACCTCGTCTACTCCGTGCGTTACTCGGCATCGGTTCCGAGCGCCAAGGTCGCGATCAGCCATGGTCTCGTTCACTCCGGCTCCAACACGCCACCACGAAGCCTGGATATTTCCGCAGCGGAAGACGCGAGTCAGGTCTAGACCAAGACCCTCTCCGACCCTCCCGGTTTTCGAGTTATCCACACAAAACCGCTTCTCCGCTCTTCGCGAAACAGAACGCGATGCTGTGATCATCGGTGATTCCATTGTTCGGCACGTCCATGCTACATCAGGTAAAAATAAGGTGCACAGTCACTGCTTTCCTGGTGCTCGTGTTTCTGAAATCGCTGCTCGCGTTCCCGAGATTCTGAACGATAACGAGCGCGTCGGAACTTTGGTATTGCACGCGGGAGTGAACGACATCAGGCTGCGCCAGACGGAAGTTCTGAAGAAAGACTTCAGGAATCTGATCGATACGGTACGCAGCACATCGCCTGATATAACGATCATTGTGTCAGGACCGCTTCCCACGTACCGTCTAGGACATGACAAGTTTAGTAGATTATTCGCGCTAAATGAATGGTTAACGTCATGGTGCAATGAGCAGAAACTGCTCTTTGTAAATAATTGGAATCTGTTTTGGGAGCGTCCTAGGCTTTACCGTGCTGATGGCTTACACCCAAACAGATTCGGATCGGATCTTCTGTCAGATAACATCTCCAAAACGTTAAATACCTTTTGACTAGTAACCAAAAGTCCAAATCATAGTCTCTGCTGCACCAAATTAACTGATATAAATACTAGTGTAGAACATTGCATAGAAACTGTGTCTATTCCTCGTTTAGTGCGATCAAATAATAAATCTACTGCAGGATCTAGGAAAAATCTAATTGTTATTAAAACAGAAAATGTTGCTATTAGTAAACAAAAACAATTTCTAAAGCTAGGTCTTTTAAACATTAGATCACTCACACCTAAGGCAGTTATTGTAAATGAAATAGTCACAGATAATAGCATAGATGTACTTTGCCTTACTGAAACCTGGCTTAAACCAAATGATTATTTCGGTCTAAATGAGTCTACTCCATCAGGATACTCCTATAAGCACGAGCCCCGTCTGATTGGTCGTGGCGGCGGTATTGCAACTATCTATAGAGATATTCTCAATGTTACTCAGAAAACGGGTTATAAGTTTATTTCATTTGAAGTACTTGTACTAAATGTTACGCTCTTAGATGATAGAAAAACATCCCTATTATCTTTAGCCTTGGCTACCGTATATAGACCACCAGGGCCTTACGCTGATTTCCTAAAAGAATTTGCAAATTTTCTCTCAGATCTATTGGTCAATGTCGATAAAATATTAATTGTTGGAGATTTTAACATACACGTAGATAATCAAAATGATACGTTAGGGGCTGCGTTTATAGACTTATTAAACTCCTTTGGGGTTAAGCAAAACGTTACCGGACCGACTCATCGTTTTAATCATACACTCGATTTAATTATATCACATGGAACCGTTCCAACCGATATAGATATCAGTCCGCAAAGTGATGATGTAACTGACCATTACATGGTAACTTGCTTATTACGTACCACGGTAATATATCATGCTGCGCCGCGTTATCGATTAGGCAGAACAATCCTTCCATCCACCATAGATAATTTTTCAAATTGCTTATCGGATCTGTCTCAGCTGCTGCCTGAACCTAAACAAACAGATGAACTAGACGAACTAACCAGCACTATGAGCACCGTTCTCTCTGGAAAATGGGATATTGTTGCACCTATGAGACTAAAAAAGGTCAGAGAGAAAATTAAAGCACCATGGTACAACAATACTACTCGTGTTCTAAAGAGAGAAACCCGTAATTTAGAGCGTAAATGGAAACAAACTAATTTAGAGGTTTTTAGAATCGCTTGGAAAGACAGTACGTCACGCTATAAAAAGGCCCTAAAAGCGGCCAGGGCTGAGCATCTCCGCAAACTAATAGAAAATAACCAAAACAATCCTAGGTTCTTATTTAACACCGTGGCTAGACTAACAAATAAACAAGCGTCACCTGAACAAAATATTCCGTTACAGTTTAGTAGTAATGATTTCATGAATTTTTTCACTGAGAAAATAGAAAACATCAGATCCACAATTGTAAACGTTCAATCTTCAATCGCGCCTTATAATTCAGCCTCGATTATCACCCCGCAAGAACAATTACAGTGCTTTACAACTATAGAACAAAAAGAGTTAAATAAATTTATCATTTCCTCTAAAACAACAACATGTTTATTAGATCCCATACCAACTAAACTATTGAAAGAAGTGTTACCTATAGTGGAAGAGCCTCTCCTCAATATTATTAACTCGTCTTTATCTTTAGGTCATGTTCCAAGAACATTTAAATTGGCAGTTATAAAACCACTAATTAAGAAACCACAATTAGACCCAAATAACCTAGCAAATTATAGACCCATTTCAAATCTTCCTTTTATGTCCAAAATATTAGAAAAAGTTGTGTCTGCCCAACTGGGCTCTTTCTTGCAAGAAAATGACACCTATGAAAAGTTTCAGTCTGGGTTCAGGCCGCATCATAGCACTGAAACTGCGCTCGTTAAAATCACAAATGATTTACTCTTAGCTTCTGACCAAGGCTGTATCTCAATACTAGTTTTACTTGATCTTAGTGCTGCGTTCGATACTATAGATCACACAATACTCTTAGATCGGCTACAAAACTATACCGGTGTTCAAGGACAAGCATTAAGCTGGTTCAGATCATACCTATCTGACCGCTACCATTTTGTCTATTTAAACGGAGAAAAATCGATCATAACTCCAGTAAACTATGGAGTGCAGCAAGGATCTGTGTTAGGCCCTCTATTATTCTCAATATATATGCTGCCACTTGGAAATATTATAAGGAAACATGGAATTAGTTTCCATTGTTAAGCTGATGACACTCAACTATATATTTCATCACGGCCGGATGAAAACGCTAAATTATCCAAATTGACAGAGTGTGTTAAAGATATAAAAGATTGGATGACGCACAATTTTCTTTTATTAAATCCAGATAAGACAGAGGTAATACTTATCGGTTCAAAAAACCGCCCACAAAACCTCCTTCAATACAACTTTAACATAGTAGGGTGTCCTGTTACTTTATCCTCTACAGTAAAAGACCTGGGTGTTATATTAGATTGTAACTTGTCTTTTGAAAATCATATTTCATGTTACAAAAACAGCCTTTTTTCACCTTAGAAATATTGCTAAATTACGTAACATGCTATCTGTTTCTGATGCAGAAAAGCTAGTTCATGCATTCATGACCTCGAGACTAGATTACTGTAATGCTTTATTAGCTGGTTGTCCTGCATCCTCAATAAACAAGCTACAGTTAGTCCAAAATGCCGCCGCTAGAGTTCTTACTAGATCAAGAAAGTTTGACCATATAACACCAATTTTATCATCACTACATTGGTTACCTATAAAGTTCCGTATTAATTACAAGGTATTGCTACTGACTTATAAAGCCCTAAACGGCTTAGCTCCAGTTTATTTAACGGATCTTCTATCGCCCTATAATCCATCGCGCTCTTTAAGATCACTAAATTCGAGGCTTCTGGTCATACCTAGGGTATCCAGATCCACCAAAGGAGGGAGAGCATTTTCACATTTAGCACCAAAACTCTGGAATAGCCTTCCTGATTCTGTTCGTTGCTCAGATTCGCTCTCCCAGTTTAAAACTAGATTAAAGACGCATCTCTTCAGCCAGGCATTCATATAATATTTTAATCTTACAGTTAAATCCGGTCTCTACTTCATAAACGCCAGAGGAGAACTGGCCCCCGACTGAGCCTGGGTTCTCCCAAGGTTTTTTTTTCTCCATTAGGTCACCTAATGGAGTTTTTCGGTTCCTTGCCACTGTTGCCTTTGGCTTGCTCAGTTGGGGATACTTAATTTGATTAATCGATTCAACAGTGCTATTGATCTGCATTACCAAACGTGGATGTTTTACACCAGAAACATACACTGATGTACTATTTTATTTAATACTGTGAAGCTGCTTTGATACAATCTGTATTGTGAAAAGCGCTATATAAATAAAGTTGACTTGACTTGACTTAATGTCAGGGAATGAATTTGCATGTTCACTCGTTTCATCGTCAGCGAAAATCGCTTGGGTGTGAACACAAAAAAACGCGTTGAAAAACGCTGGCGAATAACGCGCGCCGATATTCGTCCCGGTGTGTACGGGCCTTAAAGGTCTGTTCACACCGGGACGAATTTCGCGCGCGATATTCGCCGACGTTTAACGCCTTGTGACTAAACAAAGGGCGCCAATGTGAGTGTGCACACCGGCGCGAAAAACACCACGCGTAAAAGCGTCATTTTTTAAAAAACGCGTCGGGTTCGTTTTTTTGGTTTGACGCGCCGCGTCAAAAACTATCCGACCAATGAGATTGGCGCTTTTGTTCACGTGTCTGGAGCTTCTGAAGTTACAGTAAAACACAACTTGGGGGCGCTCAAACACAAAACGGTCTTGCCGAGCACACATACGTAACGGCGAAGAAGATATACACCAAGTAGCGTCTACACTGCCGGGAAGAAATAAGACGAGGAAGATGCAAGGCAAGATGAATGTAGAGCTGCTGGTCTCGTTGGTGTCGGAACATAAAGAACTATATGACAAACGGCGACAGCGACTACAAAAATCTTGATAAAAGAGAACTGTTATGGAGTGGTTTCTGTTTTACATTAAGCGCCATCTAATGTCAGGGAATGAATTTGCATGTTCACTCGGCTCATCGTCAGCGAAAATCGCTTGGGTGTGAACACAAAAAAACGCGTTGAAAAACGCTGGCGAATAACGCGAGCCAATATTCGTCCCGGTGTGTAAGGCCCTTAAGACTCTATAATGTGGCTCCCCATTTACCGTAACAAAACCCACATGACCATCCAGTACGTAGTAGGTGAATGTACAATCTCCTTGTTTTAACCTCTTTTTGCATGAGAATTCCATCGGCATAACAAACAAAAGAGCAGCAGACGGTTAACTCTCCCATTGTCTTCTCTGTTTAGTGAGGGGAATACCTATTTAAGCAGCACATTTTTGATCTACAGGGAGAAAATGGCAAAGATTCTTTTATATTCAAATGAGAACATTATCATAAGGCGCCCGACAATAGAAAAGTCCCCTTCTGTTAGTGTCTCATTTGAATAGCTTATATCTTCAAGACACCTCGTCAGGAGATTCATTTGGGCTTTCGTCCCTGGCACGGGACATCTCTGTAGCTGGGAAGTGTCATGCGTCCAACTCTAATTCATCACGAAAGGGCCCCGATCAAAGATGAGCAAAATAACTGTCAAGGTGGTAATGAGTGATGTAAACACAGAAGATTAATTAGGTTAAGTAGACTCGTACTTGTGAGTCAAATCACATCATCGGGGCATATAGGGGTGCCTACTGAATGGTTTTTCCTGTCCTGAAAGGGAAAAACTATCCATCTTTTGTCAAATGTTTCAAAATGAAGCTGATCTGAGGGAAGTCTGTTAGTGGCACCTGTGGCAGTCTCTATGAGCGCGCGCGTTAGAGACAGAGACAGAGAAGCCGACCCCGATTAGAGATAGAGACCAAAAGAGGATCAGACGCAAACATGTCAGCATCTTTTAATGTGTGTATCAAGTCTTTCAGGCATCTCAAGGAACCCAAACAAAACAGAAATGACAAGCTGGTGTTTGGCAACTCAGCGAGTGAGGAGGCAGTGGTGGGGGGCTACAGAGAAAACTTTTATTTCTCCAATCATTCTCCGCAGGGAATACATTCGCTCCACTGTCATCTTCTCAGTGAATTACAATTAACCTGTCTTTCTTTTGCTTCTTTTCCTTGTACGTCCCCTCCTCCCTCTGTTCGACAGGGGACTCGTTGAGGTGTTTCCGTTTGGTAATTTCATTTAAACACTATAATTAATATACATGATTTAAAATGACTAATTATAGTTAAATGACTGCTGCATCTTCACAGCGTGTCTGACATGAATACTTGACCTGCAGATTGATCATGCAATCAGCAGACGGAAGAGAGAGAAAAAACAAGCTGCATAAAACATCCATGCATGGATCCAGTTTCCTAAATTAATACATTCAATTTATTAACATTTAGAGTACATTGGCACCAATTATATTATCAAAAATAATGCTTATGTGCTCATTAATGTTTACTCAAAGTATCATATGAATGAAAAAGACAAGTACTGTATATGTGTAAGTGAAAGTTGCTAAGTTCAAAATTAATTTAACATTTTTCCCTACAGTTTTTTAATAAGTTCCTCTGACGTAATAGAAACACATAATATACATTATATTTGAATAAAAAAATATATGTCCGCAAAATTTGGCAAAATAATTCATTGCATTATCACACAAATGTTGTTACACATTTTTAACAATTTGAATAAAGGGTGAAGATGTCAGAAGCCGGAAATCACTTTAGGCCACTACTCTGTTGAGTAGAGCTCTGTTGATCTAACCCTAATTGAGTTAAGTTGCCAAACTGATTTTATTTTCATCTGGTTTTATAAATGAATTTTCAAGTGTGCATATTTATTTATTGACTCTTGAGTTCTGTTTGCCTGTGTTCCCGACCCATGTTTGTTTCTATGGTTACTGATTATGTTACGCACCTGTCTCTAGTTCTGTTGATTAGCCTTCAGGGTTCAGGGTTCTTTATTTAAAATACGTAGAAACCTCCTACATTTGATCTTACGATCATTTTTCGAATGTGTGTATGTGTCTAATGACGCTTAATTAATGTCATTGACATATAACAGAGCACAAGTCAACATTAAAATCCTTAAATTGAGAATAGTGAGCAGTAAGAATTGCTTAGATTTCCAAATACCTGCAGAACCCCATCTTTCTGCCACAAGGAAAAGCACGTATGTCTGCTCAGACCCTGACGTGACACTAAGCACTTTTCCACATCAAAGACCGTTTAAATAAATATAAATGTTGGCGTGGATTTTAGCGTACGCACACTCTAAGATCAAATCTGTGCTGTACGTGGTTGTGCTATGCTTTATTCCTGGTAATATTCTGCGTGTTTCCTTTTTGAGAGCAAAATAATAAAATAAATCACGTATTTATTAAATAAAATAAATAAAAAAGAAATACATTTTTAAAGTGTGTTCAGATTCAAATGAATTTGAAACACATGAAATCACATGAAAACGTATCTACTAGGTATGTTTCCTTTCTTGACACTTACATAGTCCTTTATTTCATCCGTTTCCTTTAATCCTGTTCCTTTGGTTGAGCACACCTTATCGCCCCTGTCTCCCTCTTCCTAACCTGGCTGTCTCCGCCTGTGTTCTGTCTGTGCTGTCCTCTCCATCAGGAAGCGGTGGGTCTGATCCAGCCTCATCAAGCCGCTCCTCCAGGGCTGTCACGGAGGGCGGGGCAGGGCACTCACACCATATGGCTGACCGAAGCCCCGCAGCCTCCCCAGGGGCGATGAGAAAGCTCACTCCTGATCAGAGCTCAAAGAGGGAATCAGAGAGAGAGAAAACAAGACGGAAAGAGAAGAAAAAAAACACAGACACAAACTACATGACTATTCACTGAGGGTTTTCCAAATTTTCAAACACATCCTGATCTGTTTTATTATATTTTGAATTTTTCCTCAGTTTACTAAATGCATTTATTTACTAAACATTACATTCGGAAAAATCACAAGCTCTTCTGTAATCGCATTAATACACATTTGAGGTGATTGGTTCATCCGCACCGGTTCAAGCTGTTCCCTCAGAGAGCCATTACGAGTAAAGTTAGGGACCCTTCACCGTCTGGGAGCCACTCAACAGGCAGCGGCCCATCCCACTGAATCCAGCTGTTCAGAGATGAGACACCTTTCCAGAAAATAACCACCCTGACATTTTGAATATACTTCTGTGGGGCTTAGCAGCACACCAAATATTTGCATGCCTTTTGTCTCCAAAGGCATAGGAGATAGGGGAGAGTCAACAGCATTCTCCTCTTGAGATAGACACGTCTAAATGGAGCTCACCTCCCCACACCCCCGACAGGTCTCTCATCGCCCCGTGAAGCTCGCCTCCTGGAGGGCCCAGTGATTGAGAGGAGCCCTTAGCCCAGCTCTTTTATCCTGGGAACGCTGCTCTGACCCCCCTTATTTACTGCCGCCACTGAGAGAGAGAGAGGGAGAGAGAGAGAGAGAGAGAGAGAGAGAGAGAGAGAGAGAGAGAGAGAGAGAGAGAGAGAGAGAGAGAGAGAGAGAGAGAGAGAGAGAGAGAGAGAGAGAGGAAAGAGGTGGGACGGAAAACACATTGGATTAAGTGATCAGGATGTTATGAGCTCAGAACAAGAGGAGACTGTCAAATTAGAAATATTATTTTTACTCATTTGAATTATTATTATTAATAATAATGCTTAATTCAATTATACTTATTATATACTTCTACAAACTATTATTATTATTATTACATACTACTAATACAAGTGCCTGATTATAATCTGAAAAACAATAATAATATTATCATTAGTAGTAGTAGTAGTAGTAGTAGTAGTAGTAGAAATCAGTTGAATTAGTTTATATAAATTATATTAATCTGTTAATATTTAATACAAATGAATTATATATAATTAATAATACAATATTAATCTGAAAAATAATAATAGTAGTAGTAGTAGTAGTATCAGTTGAATTAGTTTAATATATAGATGTATATTATATTATATTATATATATGTGTGTGTGTGTGTGTGTGTGTTCATATATACACAGTATATTAATTATATATAATTTATAATTAGTTATAATATAATAATTAGACTATAAAGCCAATAATTGTATTATTATTAATCAGTTTTAAAATATTATTTGTACTGCTACTAATGATATTCCTAACAAGGTATTAACTTCTATTTTTTAATTCCAAATATTGAACAAAACATTTAATCAAAATACATGTTGACAACTGACACCAGTTCTTCATCACAGAGGTAGCGTTACCATTTCCAGTTAAATCAGTCCTGGCAGTGAGTATTAGCAGGACTGAGATTGGGTGCTAGTATTTGTATGGTTTACAGGGACACCTATTGGCCAGGCTGTAGAAAAATATGACAAAGTAGACCACATGTCTGTGTCATGAGGGACCAGAAGGAGACAGTATAATACGACTGTGAGAATGTTAGACTGTATTTTGTTCAGCTCTTAATCCTCATTCCAGATCATTGAATGTTACTAGAGTTTTGGCAACCCTAGATCACTTCAGAAATACATTTGTGCTCTGCTAGTCTATTGATACAAAAGATCTCAGAATTTGCTCATCTTGATTCAATACTGTTATTTATTCCCGTTAAACATACAAGCAGATGTATTTGTAAGGGGTTAAAATAATACAAACGAAAATAAAATACTACTATATTTTATATAATTTGTATTTTCAGATTAATAAATTAATCTGACAATATAATAATATACCACAATAAGTTCAAGAATTGTAACTAAGAATGCAAAGAAGAATTTTACTTGTAATTCAAGTCACATTAATTTCATATGATTTAGGTTTGTACAATCATGTCAGTCCAGTGACATGAACATATCACCGAAGGACATTACCGAATGCTAATAAAGATATCTTACTGTAAATTTATGAATTGAATTATATGAAAAAAAAAAAAAAAAGCACCAGAATCATAAATAAATCTAGGTCACACTTTAGTTTAGGTATTAATATGTGCTTTGTAATAAACAGCCAATCTAATCATTATGTTCAAAACTTGTATTCAATACTTCAATGAGCTGGACACAATCATAAATTGTAATGTAGAAACATGCATTTTCTGTAAAGCTGTATTGTAAAAAGCACTATACAAATAAATGTGAATTGAATTAAATTAATGTATTACTATTATTATTTCACTGTTTTCATTAGATTTTTATCATTTTAAATGTATTATACATTTTTATTTTATATATTTTATTTTATTTTATTACAAATTTTCAGTTATGACTTTTGGTAACATTTGGATTATTGAATCACAAAGATTCTTGTTGAGTATGCGTCACCAGTGTTGGGGGATATCGGGACTAGCTTTAAACCTGATGTTTGTTTTTTCCACTCCAGTGAAATAGGAACACAAGAAGCTTTCAGAGAGAAGAAGAAACAGGACACTTTTTTTTCCAAGACTCTGTTTTTTAAGAATGTCCCTGTTCCTGTTGTGCTCAACAGGTGTCATTTGCCACCTTATCACCCAACTAAACGACATAGACTCTCTACATGTTTCATCTTCACCTTTCTTGGATGTGCTATACCTCAGAAAACAGACTATACAATAAATGGAATAATTCATGAGTTGTCATTAAAAATGAAACTTTCTCTCACTTTCTCTCCTTAGACTGGAGATGAGGTTTGGAATTCAACATAATGGACTCAAGATGCTCTGAAGTTTCCTTTCCTGTATCCCTATAGCGATGATGGAAGCTGCCAATTCCTGTTTGCCTTCCTCAGAAAAAGAAGAGACCTTCACATTAATTGCAGCAAGAGAATCATTTTTTTCTATCTTCCTCGCTCTTACTTTCTCATCTTTTTAGTTTTACACTTTAGTTTCTCGCTCTCCTTCCTCTCTTCCTCCTTGATATTAACTGACACACAAGTTGTCCAGTTTTGAAACCATCATTGATAATGTAACCAAGATTTCAAAGCCAAAGAAAAAGTGCAACACTTTCCCATTAGTAAATGCATTAACTAACAATAAAAAAAAATAGTGTATAAAAATACAACTGTTCATTGTTAGTTCATGCACTGTAAAAAAGCTAAATTTTTAAGTACAATCAACTTTGATGTTTAAGTCATTTCAACTTAAATTACATTAAACCGACTTAAAATGAGTTGAATCTTGTAAAACTTAACTTATTTTGATGAGTTAAAGCAATGTAAAAACATTTGTTGTCATAACTTATTGATCCTATAATTTTCTACAGTGTATTAGCTCATAACAATATCAACAGATAGGCCTACAGCTTTCCAAAATGTTGAAACTAAGTTAATACATGCTTTAGAAGTATTTCTAACAAATGGACCCTTATTGTAAAGTGTTAGTTTGAAAGTTTTCCAACAGCAGTCCCGTCAGGCCCAAGGACACAAACCCTATGCATTTATTGACAATCAAAGCTTTGTAACACAACAGTGATTTAACATCAGCTATTTATTTAAAGAAGAATTTACAGCTGAATGCATGATTTAAATACAGCCCGTGAGTGAAGCCCTACAATTCAAGACACCTATAATCATAATTAGAAAAGGCAAACATGGGACAGAAGCTCCCAGCCCTGTCGGATATTTCTGCATCTCAATTATTCATTAATGTGAAATTGTGCTTGTCTCAAGTGCAGCTTTGTCATTTTCTCTAGTGACACAGATCCTGGTCGATGTCTTCACTCCTGTGCCAATTTCCTCAGCAGACAAAAGTTGTTTAGGAATCTATTTCCGCCTTGGTAACATGGAAATTCTTGATTTGTCTTTATCCTAAGACCATTTGTATTACAGAAGACTGCAATAAATAATAAATTGTGTATGATGGAGCATGGGAAAAATACATGTGAAAAGAACAATTGGCTCCGTGTTACAAAAATATGTTGTGCTCTGGCTTTTCAGAAAATTTTCGGACTAATAATAATAATAGTTATTATTTGTATTAATTTATTATGAAGCATTATTATAATTGTCATTATGGTACACACTTTTATTTTGTAGATGACGGAATGATCTAGACTTTAAATCTATTATCCGTTGTTCCTTATGGTGAAGCCTAATTATAATCTGATCTGCAGACATTATTAACATAGAGAATCTGCCTTTTTGGTGTCTTTTTAAGATGGCCACTAGGAGAGGCAAATGTGATGTAAAAGATATTTCATGTAAGAGTCAATGAATAAAATAAAAGGGGTATGAAAGACTCTGCAAATGACCCTCAGTGGAAGAAATTTTCTACATACTTTAACCTCCCATTTTAGCTGGCATACTGTAATAAGCTCCTTTTTAAATGTATTCATTAAACATGGTCTGAGGACTTTAATGTATTTTAAATATGGCCTGCAGTTGCTCAAATAAATGACTATTTAGACAAGAGAGTGTCATGTAACATTGTTTTTCGGCAGCATATTTCAAATAGATTATTCCATAAATTGACTGATAAAATCTAAAAAAAAAAAGAAAAAAAGAAAAAAGAAAAGAAAAATCCAGGCCATTTCTCTATAACATGATTTCTATATTTGAATTTAAATAATAATGAAGGTGCTATTGAGTGCTATTTTACAGTAAGTTAAACATTTGCATGACGATCTACCCAACAACAATAAAGGACAGTTTAATTACAAACCCCTAATGATGTTCTTTGTGGTTCCTAGCGTACATGAAACATGAGTTATCTGAAAAAACGGCACAGTGTCAATTCATGCATAATTTGTGCTGCATATGTTGCATGCAGGTGAGTGTCTTTTAATGAGAATTCAGCAACACTCAAGGATTGCTACAAAAACAGCTCTCACGCATTTTGAAAGCTCACGCCTTGCCAGATGCTTTTTATAATTAGCCAGCAGTCAATTTTGTTCAAATTTCACTCAAATTAAGACAAATATTTCAATAGATGTCAGAAAGTTTCTTTCTGATTTGCTTAGTTAGTCAAAATGTGCTTTATAATCAGGGTCGCCATCACGGTGGAATGTGGTCTAAGGGCCATCTCACGAGGGGGTCCATTAAATAAATGTGTCTTTAGGGGGCTAGCACCCCCCATAATCTTATCCCGGGCCTCATGAATTCAAGCAATGGCTCTGTTCATGGTCACATGTGTTTAGAATAGTGACTAAAAAGTTGCAGGTCTAACTTATTTTTCTCAACGGGTTTCTATAGTATTAATTAGTCTGTTCACCCAGACCGCCCTATAATAAAGATATACTGTGTTAACACTGAAAGATCATTCAATTCTCTGTAAATTAAAACTGCAAAACTTGTTTAATTTGAATAAATGGTAACATTTTACAAGTATAATATAAAGCTAACTATTAGTTTGTAATTAATTCATAGTTTATATATTATAATCTCTGCATTGTTCATATTTTAATTAGGGCTGTCAAAAGATTAATCGCGATTAATCACATCCAAAATAAAAGTTTGTGTTTAAATAATATATGTGTGTGTACTGTGTATAATTAAATTTGTATATATAAATACACACACATGCTTGTATATATTTAAGAAAAATGTGTAATGTATATATAAAAAAATTATATTTATATATAATATAAATTATATATAACTATATACAGTAGGCTATATGTATGCAAATATTTCTTAAATACATGCATGTGTGTGTATTTATATATACAAAATAATTATACACAGTACACACACATATATTATGTAAACACAAACTTTTATTTTGGATGCGATTAATCGCGATTAATCTTTTGACAGCCCTAATTTTAATATACAAATAGTTCTTCATTCATTGTCACGTTAATAAGCAACAATATTATTGTTTAGTTAGCTCATAGTTCATGTTTTTTTTATGCTTTGTTAACAACTTATTTACCAGTAACAATTTAGTTTAGGGTTCAATTCTCACTATTAGTTGCATATTTTGCATGCATATTTCTAGGATATTGTCTGTTTATTAGTACTTATAAAGCACATACTGTATTAATGCCTTATTCTGAATGACCATATTCTACATCCCTTAATCCTACCCAATACCTAAACTTAACAACTATCTTACTAACTATTAATAAGCAGCCATTATGAGTTCATTGAGGCAAAAGTCATAGTTAATAGTGATAATTGGACCCTAATCTAAAGTGTGACAAAATTACCATATAACTGACGTATATTATTATTATTATTATTATTATTATTATTATTTTAATTGCTTAACCCTTTCCCAAAAACAAAACATATTCCCTTTTGCAAAACATCAAAAAACATAATACTGTCAATACTGTATGTGTTTGTGTCTATCCAAGTGTAAGTAAATGTACAATTGGCAAATACATAGAATTAGTCATGAGATCACATTCTTTAAATACATCAATTAGGATTAGGGTTAGAACACAAAACATAGAAAAACATCAACTCTTTTTATATGAGCTAAATAAACTATAATAATTTCTAAATTACAGTGACAATGAATGAATAACTCATTATTTTTATATAATATTAACAGTTTAGAGACTACAATATAAACTATGAATTAACTAAAAACTAATAGTTTGTAAATTATTTGTGAGTATTTTATTACTGTATACTTTTATAAAGTTTTACTGAAATATTAAATATAAATGAAAAAACATGCTGTTTGGAACATACAACTTTATAGAAACAACAATAGCAATTATGAATGAAACGAATGAAAGTGATAATAATAATAATAATAATAATAATATTAATAATAATAATGAAGAGCAGAGAGTATAAATTAAATCAATATAAAAAAAAAGAAAAACTTGGTCCTTGTGTTGACCAAAACGGTAATTTTCTCTCCTCCTCTTTCACTGGCATAAGCAGGAGTCAAAGAAAAGTGAATTGGGGAAGATGGGTTAAGATACGTTGATGAATAGGGATAAAAGAAAGGCATAATCGTATTCCAGTATATTTAAGACAGTCTCTTGGGTTTTTTTAAAGGAGCTGGCAACTCTCGTCCCCAACGTTTATCAATTATTACTTATCTTGGAGGTTTCCATGCCCAGGGATCTAAGGCAGTTCTAAAGGTTTTTTCCCAGCCACTTCATCCCCTTTTTTTTTTTTTTGCACTAAGCTCAGCCCATTAGAGGCGCATACAACGTCTCTGAGGAAGTGATTGTTTCTGTGACACTTCCAACCTCTCCATCTCCACTGGAAAGTGACCCGAGCATGTAGAAGTGGGCTTGTTAAAAAAATCAACACTTTTTTTTCCTCACTCCACTGACCTTTATATTTAAACTGAAAAAATAAAAATAAAAGTCAAATCATCAGTCATCTAGTACGTCAGATAAAAACAATGTAAGATCTTATTTCAAATCCCTTAAGTTGTTCTGATTATTTTCTGGCAATGTTGGAGAGATGTCGGGAGTCTTTCTGTAATTTACTATACATGGAATTCTTCCCAAATACACATTCCAAGAGAAGCTACTTCATAAGCTTATCATAAATGGATTGAGAACGATTAAGACTTTATTTTTTTTAACTAATTATCATTAAATTAACTTTTTTTCTCAATATGGATCCACTTTCTTTTTCAATTAGGCAATGAACAGCATATTTACATAAGTACAAGATTCATCCATAATTCATAATTAAACCATTTCCCTGTGTTGAACTCTTGACCACCTGTTGGCATTCATACTAAATATTTAACAGCATTTTCAGCTCCTTTTTTCTTAGTTCTAGCTCTTTGATGTTTTGTTCCACATTCATCCCTTTTCTTGCATGTACTCGGTGGATAAGCCAAGAAATAATCCGCGTCGTCTCTCTCAGACTTGAAACTTTGCATTTTAACTTTTGTCTGGAGATCCCTTTTTCCCCCTCAATATGAAATATCATCTTTAATAAAAGTGGAAGCGGGGAGAGAAACACGATAAATCGGCTCAAACCACACAGAGGCGCAGGTCTCTAGGAGACTGATTATCATCGTACCTCAATGCTAGACTTCTCCATAATTAGAGGATGTGCTGCTTTGCTGCTTTGGCCTTGATTGTTCTCCCAGGCTAGGCGTCAATTACCACGGCCCTTGTCTCTCCCTGTGCTCTCTGCCTTCCGGCTGCCGGAGAGCTTTGCGCATGAAAGGTCCATTAATGTCCTGCAATTGCTTCATGGGAATGGAAGGGAAGCAGATTTGGTGAACGGGACGTTGTGCTTGAGCTTGTGTCATCTGCTTAGCTGTGGGTGATGGAAACAGTACATAGCAATGAAAAAAGGGAACTAGGTGTGTGTGTGTATATGCGTGTATGGTATATACATGTGTATGGTTGCGGTATATACTACTGTGTACCGTCTGAGCACCAAATCAGCATATTAGAATGATTTCTGAAGGATCATGTGACACTGAAGAGTAATGATGATAAAAATCAGCTTTGCCACAACAGGAATAAATGTTACATTTTAAAATATATTGAAATAGAAAACAATTGCATTTTTAAATTGTAATGATTTTTTCCAAAGAAAAATACTGTTTTACTGTATTTTTGATCAAATAAAACTACGATCATAAGAGAATTCTTTCAAAAACACAGAAAAATCGTAATGACGATACTAGACTGACATCCTCAAGACTCAGAGAGAGAGAGAAAGAGAGAGATAGAGAGAAGAGAGAGAGAGAGAGAGAGAGAGAGAGAGAGAGAGAGAGAGAGAGAGAGAGAGAGAGAGAGAGAGAGAGAGAGAGAGAGAGAGAGCACTGTCCTAATTATAAGTACCTTCCCAACTTCCCGTGGTAGACATTTCTATAAAATAAGAATTACCAAAATGTCCACCAAGCAGGACCAGTCTTGAAACAATGGTTATTCTTATCCATTCAGTCACAGTCAAATACGGCCAGATTTCCAACTAATTCCAGATAATAACATTGTGTTTAATTAACATTAGACAATTAAAGCAGTAATTATTAATCATAGCTAGCTCCCCACAGGCACAAGACACAAAGACGTTTTAAACTCATTATTGGAGTTCCTCCAGCGCTCAGTTTGAAGACAATTGTCCTCGTAGGCATTGAGTTCAATTACATAATAGCACTCTTGTTTATATCTCCATGGTAAAATGTGTAGTGGTCAGAGTTCAAATAAGATTCTGTACAACAGTGAAAGACTTTTTTTTTTTTTTTTTTTTTTTTTTTTTTTTTTTGCTCCCAGGAGAAACTCAGAATATCTCCATTACTGTCTTTTCAATTTCAGGACGATTTCTCACTGCAAGTTGGGTACATATAATACTTGCAATGTGATTGCCATCATATCTGTGGCTATCTCTGGATTGCTCTGTATATAAATAGAAATCATTGATTGTTCTGATGATAGCTTTGATTCTTATTAGGGGCTATTCTTTCTTTGTTGTCATGGGAATTAGCTGTGAAATGCCACAGTGACAGCTCTTATTTGCCTCAGAGGCTCAATGGGTCTGGCTGGCCCAAGGTTATGTGACCTTCCTCCGCACAGCAGAGAGAAGGAGAGAAATGGAAAGCCAGGAAAGCCAGTGTGAAAAGAGGCTCTGAGTTCACAACTCTACAACACCACCTGCTGTAGATCATGATTATTAAATGGGTATGTCAGTCATTCATCTGGAAGCAACATTGCTTAAGAGATTATGATATTGTAATGAATCAAATCACTGCACTTCAACATTCACAGAAGCTCCCTAATTGGTTTGGTCAGATCTGTAGTGAGGGCATTTATATACATAATGACATGACCCTTTAGAAAACTAGTCAAATACATCAATTATTGTTGAAAAATATTCATGATAAATTCTCAAAATCAGAATAAATTTATATTAAAAGCAACTTGCTCATATGATATGAACAGGAAGTGCACTATTCCTGTGAGGTTAATATAATGCCCAGGTTAGTTATGGTCCTTGAATATGTTTGGCCAAGCAACATTCCAAGAACGCTAATAGAACAACCCAACCCAATCTGCTTTGAAAATATTATTATTATTTTTGCATCACTTGGGTTGTCAGTGTTTTTGCAATCTGCACATTACTTGGTGGATTTTTCAGTGAGTGTTTCTGCAGGTTACATTTACACGCCAGTAGGTGGCGACAAGTGACTGTCTTTATGACTGGGAGTTCTGAATCATTCATTCAACAGATTTGTTCAAACATGTTGATTCATTCAGGAATGAAACAAGTGACTCCCTGTGTACGAGCATGCCTACTTTCCTACTTGTAGGTGAGAGACCTAAATGAGTAGTATGTCTGAATTTATAGTATTCGTAAAACTAGGCAAAAAGTACTTGGATGACCGACTAAGATTCTGAAGTGCGCATTAATTTGATAGACGCTTTACTATCACATTATGCCATATGAAAGGAGTAGTGAACGACATTGAATCGACACAACAGACCAGACCTGTCAACATTGGGATTTGAAAATAAGGGAAATTTTCAGGGCCGCCCCAACGCACCCCCCTCAGTGGAAATCGTGGTCTTATTATTGGTCATGTGAATCACAGTACTGATTGCCTACACCAAACACTGATCTCTAAACTTACCCGTCATTGTAATCTTAACCAATGCAATTAGCTGCAAGACGGGATTTCCGCTTAAAGGAGAACTCTGGTCAATTTTAACATTGAGCTCATTTTTTGGTAAATTTGGAGTGCTGTCAATACAGAGAACAACGACAAAAATCGGTGTTGCCTACACCGTGTTATCCTCTTTTTAAAATTTGCACCCTGTTGACTTCAATTGGGCAATGTTTAAACCTGCTTTTAGCCTCTTAACATCCTTGATGTGTCATTACAAGTGCACAGGTCATGTGAGTGATTCCTTCTGAGTGAACACGAGTGAATCTGACTGCAGTAGATGTGAAAGATATTAATAAAAATTATGTTATTTCAGCCAGCGCACATACCTGTATTTACATCCTGTTTTCGGTCGAAGTCCATAGTAATCGATTGTCGAGTTCACGCGCGTGATCATAGGTAACTAAACCTATGCGTGTGAACTCGACAATCGATTACTATGGCCTTCGACCGAAAACAGGATGTAAATACAGGTATGTGCGCTGGCTGAATAAACATCATTTTTATACATATCTTTCACATCTACTGCAGTCAGATTCACCCGTGATCACTCTGAAGGAATCACTCACATTTTCTTTGCACTTGTAATGACACATCAAGGATGTTAAGAGGCTAAAAGCAGGTTTAAAACTTGCCCCATTGAAGTCAACAGGGTGCAAATTTTAAAAAGAGGATAACATGGTGTAGGCAACACCGATTTTTGTCGTTGTTCTCTGTATTGACAGCACTCCAAATTTACAAAAAAATGAGCTCAATGTTAAAATTGACCGGAGTTCTCCTTTAACTGGTCTGCGCCCAGTGGGAATTTTTACATTTATTTTTTTATAGAAAGATTAAAAATACGGGAGAAATACGGGAAAATATTTAAATGGGATGATAGCGGGATAGCAAGGTAAAATACGGGGAATCCCGGGAAAAATTGGGAGGGTTGACAGGTATGCAACAGACGCCGTGAATCACGGATGTAGTTTGTTCAGATTTCTATACACTATACACATTCATATTATATAGAACATTCTTTTTTAACCGTCACATTATTATTTTTATTATTTGCAAATACCTACTAAGTACCTAGTATAGGACATACCTAGGTATGCACCTTCTGTCTTTAAGAGTGAGTCATTGAATCATTCACTTCAAGAGATTCATCCAAAAACGCAGAAGCATTCAGAAAAAGAAAAAAAGAAAAGAAAAAAAAACTCAACCGAATCTTTTAAAGTGCTAATTCATTCAGGAACAAAACACCTCCTGATCTGTTTTGCTCTGAGATACACAGAGTTGATTCTGCTGTGGCTTTGTATGTTTTTCTATGATAAATTAAGCATTAAAAACAACATCACTCTCGTAATAATGTGATTGCTTGCCGAATTACACATATCTTTGGGAAAAACAACACTCTTGCTTGTGTGATATTGCTTAAACAATAAGCAATTGAGGTTCATCCATGTAATGAAAGATCAGCCATATCTACAGAATACTAGAATTTTCCATATCCTACATCAAAATTAATAATCGTCAGCATCAATAATTTAGATTTCATTCTTTAAGTACATGCCAAGTTGAAGCTCCATTAATATGAAAACCCAATAACCATGCACAGTGTTTAATACACTCCCCAATTAAAGCACAGTCCTATCAACTACATGACAGCCCATCAATGCAGAAGCCCAAGAGCATGAATCTTTCCAGTGTATAAGAACACCACGGCCTTCTTCTATCCCTCCCTCCCCCACCTTTTTTTTTTTTAAGGTGATCAATTTCATGGCCATTGAGATGTTGAGAACACCCCGTCTGAATATTTTCCCCGCACTAACAGATGATGATGATGCTGCCCGTCAGGGCACTAATGAGGATGGTGGTAATCTTAATGCATGTTTGGGTCTTGGCCTAGCGAATGTGCTCTTGTTGCCGTCTGCATGCTCCACGGAACTGTTAGAAACCCACACAGATCAACCCAGAAACAAGGCCTTTTTAGTCAGAACAAGTGTTTGGAATATCAAATGCTGTTGCGGGTAATGGGCACGTCCTGTGCCTTTCAACATCTGAATGCTGATAACACAAATCACTTCCATTTTCTAAAAGCAAAAATACAGTGCATCTTTGTTCAAACATTTTATTTGATTTATAGGTAACACTTTACAATATTGCTAGCTAATGCATTAACTAATTTAACTAACAAAGATCAATACATTTGTTACAGTATTAATCTTTGTTAACGCTAGTTAATAAAAATACAACAATTCATTGTTAATGCATGTTAGCTCAGGTCTATTAAATAATAATAACGGATAAAATTTTTTGATTTCAATAATATATTAGTAAATGTTGAAATAAATATCAACTAAGATTAATAAATGCTTTGGAAGTATTTTTAATCGTTAGTTCATGGTTTAATCTTATTGTAAATATCTACTTAGGCTACATGTTTTGTGGAATGTAAAAATGTGTTGACTAATTAAACTTTTTTTCTCTTGGTTTGTCGGTATAATAACATTATTTAATGATGGCAACAAGTCTCAATTTACTCTAGTGTCCTCGATGTGCACCTGATGCCCACGGACTGACAAAAGCACAGCCGTCCGTGAAACACCAGCGGCCCAGTACCCCGTCTGAACCATACAAGACGAACTACTCTCAGTTTCCATAACATTTCTTGTTTCATTATACTCTCTGGAGCTTGTCAGGGGGGAAAAAAGAGAAAAGATCTGAACCTTTTCCTTTCTGCGTTCGAATTTACATCTTTTGCTCATTTCTCAGAGTCTGCCCCTCACCAGGAGGATTCTAATGAAGGGGAGAGTGAGGGCTCTGCTGGGATCCCAGAGAACCTGGAGACAGGAGAGAATGCAGGCCGGTGACGGCACGGCAGCCACGATTTACATATGAGTACAATCAGTTCGCCGACTTTTAAAGTGAATGTTTAAGTAGCCTAAGAGATAGGGCTTTGATTTGGCCTCTGATCAAGCCCGAGACGTCTCATTCAGAGAATAATGATTTTCCCCCCTAATTTCACTGTGTTTCCTTCTTATCTCTGCGCTTACAGGTAGCGTAAAACCCAGTGGTATTGTCTTCTCAGAGTTCTGGGGGTGAGAAGGGCCTTTCTTCTGCCGGATTAGAGATGGATGTACGTGGAGGGGAGGGAGATGAGAGAAAGAATTGCAAATGGAGATTGGGGTAGTCATTAGATGCTGGACAGGTTGTCAGGGAGGAGGGCCGAAACCTTTGCTTGCATGCGCTTCACCACCATGGATAAAAAAAGAGCAGTTTTTAAGGTTTTCTGATTCGATATTTACACTAATAAAAATGTCATTGATTGTAAGTGGATGAAGAAATCTGCAAGTGAAGTGAGTCCCAGGAAGAAAAGTGACAGATTATCAACAGATGAATTTCCATCTAGTGGACTTGCTAAACCAGCTAAGCTAAAACATAAAGATGACAGAGACAGGATTGGTGTCTAAATTTCACAGTGTAACACAGGGGTCTTTAGCCTTTTCAGGACTCTAAAACAGAGTGTTGTGCTTTAAACTTGTAATATTAGTGTAACACTTTACAATAAGGTTCATTATTTAACATTAGTTAACTATTAAACATGAATTAAGAAAGAACAATACTTCTAAAGCATTTATTATTCTTAGTTAATATTCATTTCTGCATTTACGAATACACTATTCAAATCAAAGATTGTATTTCTTAACATTAATTAAATAAACATTAAAAACATTAATTTCTTAACATGAACAAACAATGAACAGATTTGTATTAACTAACATTAACAACGATTAATAAATACTATTGATCATTGTTAGTTCATGTTAGATAATACATCAACTAATGAACCTTATTGTAAAGTGTTATGATTATATTTGCATACTATTGCATATCGTTATGATGTTTACAATGCAAAGCTATTAAATCATTACTGATGTAAATATTCATGACATTTCAATGCTATTTGTGTGTAAGGCATATTCATTTTTTTTCCTCAAAAAAATTACTTGAAGACCCCTGATTTAGCATCTACATACAAAACTTATAATAGACGTCAGAGAATAAATAAGACTTTACAGTGGTCCAATCCGCTAATACTGACAGTATCATGAACTAACAATGAAAAACATTTAATGATATGTTAATTTAAACACATTGTTAATTCATGTTTGTCCATAAAACATGAATTAATGTTCATTTATACATCTTGAAATTTTCCTCAATTTTTGGAAAAACTGTTAGTATGTAGAGATTAATATTATCTAAGATTGATTGATAAATGATTCGTTTTAATCAGAATTTATTTGGACCTTATTGTAAAATGTTACTGGTTAAAAAATTGCATATAAGAACAAACAATTGTACAAAACGACAGTCGAAAATTTAAATAATACCCCTTAGTTGAGTCTCTCCATTTCTGAGATCTGCAGTTAATCATTAGGCCTAAGTCAGAACTTTTCCCAAAACTTTGCGCTGGAGAAACAACCTTCTCAGTGTATCAGAGTTGAACCAACAGACTTGTGCATTTTTGCTGCAAGCTATTACTCTTTCATACCCCCTTCTCTTTTTCTGTGGAAAGGTGCCTCACCAATTATTTTGAGATGGATGCAGGGATGCAGAATGACTAGAAGCATCAGGTTCTCTTATATATTTTCCAGCGGTCCATGCCTTAGGTAAGGGCAGAATGGCCAGAGGCTACAGTAGCTCTCAGGGGACACGTGGGGCTCATAAACTGTGAAACTGACAACTCTCATCTATTACCTCTGCTAACTAGACCTTTAAGAACCTTGACAGCCTGTCCTACGTGCCTCTTCCACCCTACCTGATATTTTTCCGCAAATATGGATCTTAGGAAGTTGTTCGGTTTCCACTACAGACTCATAATAGTGCACATAGTCTTGAACAACATCCTCCATCAAAGACTTGCCATCTTAAATGCAATCTTTGAACATAAATCTTTCTTTTTATTTGAACATTTTCTATCTTTGATGCACCTTTCTTACTTTATACAATATCATGGTATTAATAGCTCAATGAAATGTGCCTCAAATTACGGTTATTTTTGTTCTTTAGTTTATAATTGAACTTCAGTCTCTGTCAGGTCACTTCCAGCGTGCCGGTGGCTGTTCGCGAGGGGCCGACACCTTAAAGCCTGGGGTGGCCGCGGCTGCTGTTCCCCAGGTGACGGTGCTCTGAATCCTACAAGCCTTGCAGGACGCCTGCAGGAATGTTCCTTCAATCACAGGGAGTCTCATCACTCTCCTGTGCGGGAGGAAGCTGCTCAGAAACACTGTCACCTTCACTTAGCCCCACGCACAGACAAGTCCCACCGCGGTCTCTGCTTGTAGATTCTCAGACAGCAGACACAAACACAGATAAACACACATACACTCTCTGTCACACAATACACATACACATTCTTTGTCTGGAACAGTAGTAGTAGGATATAAAGAAACAACCTGACACCCCCACACACTCATGTTAAGGGACTTTTTGTGCTACAATTGTCTTTAATGCCCTGTTTACACCTGGTATTAAGTTTTGGTTGATCGGATCACAAGCAGAAGAGGAAAACACATTCCTGTTTACACCTGGTGTTTTAATCCGTCTCTTTTGTCCACTTTCGTGTCCTGTTTTTTGATTGATCTAAATCAAGATAATTGAGAATGCTAAAAACAACTATTTAAAGTCAATGCGAACTGCCATTTGCCACACTTCACTTCTTACAAATGTGACCAGAGAAACTGGATATTCAACGAGAAGGGGATTTATTGTATCACAAACTTATTGGGTTGTGAAAAGTGGCCATTACATGCCAAAATGTAGCGAGTTTACTAAAACAATTGGTCACTGTATAAAAAATAAAACGAACTTAGTCTCCATGGCCTAGGTGATGAAGAGCAAGTTTTTTACATTTACATTTTACACGTATTAAAACATTAAAGATTACTAATAAAAAACAAAGAATCATTCACAATAAAACCAGACAAATGTAAGAGAGGGTCAATTTTGATTTCATACTGATTTTAAGCTTTACAAGTACTTTAAGTACTTACAACCGAACAGTGGCCAGGAGCTCTGATCTTGTTCAGTACGACTCTTGAAAGAGTAAAAAATAAACACTCTTTCCCCGTCGTTGATGGAATTTTCCAGAAATCCATGTTTTCACTATAAACACTATTACGCATCTTCTGAAATAGTCCAGAATCTCTGGATCCAAAAACAAGTGAAGAAGCAGCAGACAAAAATAATAGAAGCATAGCTTACACACAATGTAAGCTAACGTGATCATACGTTAAACAGCATATAAATCGCAACTGCCTAACATTACAGAATAAAGCGTCAAACCCACAAATATGTATAGGACTGTGCAAGCTTTGGTGGTGTTGATGGACTTGATAATCTGTATTTTGATCATAGTTCTGAATCCTTTGACAAATAGTCTTCGACAAAAACGCTAATTTCTTAGCTTTTTGTTCATAATGTTGCTTAAAAAAAAAAAAAGTACCCACATTCAAATGATGATAAAAAAAGAATACATGAAGCTAGAAATTTTTCCTCTGTTCTTTCTTTTAATATATTGTATGTTCAGATATTCATACAATAAAATATTCTGGGGGCTGGCAAGAAAAAAAAAAAACATGATAAAAAGAGATAAATGAAATTAAATTAAATGTATTAAATGAATGAATGAAAATTTACCATTTAATGAAAATTTACCTTAACTCTTTTCTAAATGCATGTTATAGATCTTATTCTGAACGATTCATCTGTGAATACAGTATGTTTCTTTTTATCTTTGACCTCAAATGATTAATCAATATGTCATAACTGGATCTTTTGGTGAAACGACAGACTTCTCAGTGGTGATGCAGGATTTCTCCAATCATTTAGTCCGGTTAAATGCCGCCGCTGCAAGCTTACGCTCATGTCTCAATTTTTGAGTGGAAAGCCTTCATCTCAAAATCCAGTCATACTATCCAGAAGCAATTCTTTGCTTCACATTTATTTTTATTTTTCAATAATCCATTTCACACGGATGTCCATCACTATGCAGAGGTAAAATATGTCACTACTACCTGTTCATTGTAACTTTAAATCTAAAGTCTTACAAAAAACCCATGGTTTAAAGTAGCTGCCCCAAATCATGCATTTATTTTACTAAACAACTTACCAGGAAGAATATACAGCATGGAATCATAATGATACTTGTGCAAGTTTACGCTGCAATGTTGTCAGCAGTAATTCTGCAATTCAAACAACAGCATGAAATCAATAAGGCCGAGTGAAATGAAAAGGTGGAGAATAATTGGCTGGCGATCGATGGCGTTTTGAATATAAGTCTGAATTTTGCCATATCAAGAGCGTCCAAATTAGAGTTTATTGGTGTATTTCGGGAGATCAATGCTTACAAGGTCATGGTTTTATCTGGCACTACTCATGTCATTAGAGGCATTTTAATAATTCATGCTGCCCAGAGGTACTGAAAGAAAAAACAAAACAAATGAAGATTAACCAAACCAGGACAATGTTAATCCCTGAAATACTACCACTGCGGACAAATCTGTTTGCCATGTCGTCTCGGATGGTGCAAAATCGATATCATCACTTCCTACACATTTCGTTATAGGAGCGCACTGTTATGCTAGGTATTCCGAGATGTGACTCAAGTACACTTGCCTAAGGAGAGTGATGAGGTCATGAAGAGATTATCGTGATTGCTGAGAATTAAATGCGGAAGGTCTCTCTGCACTTCATTAGAAAACATTGACTACCCTAAGTATCTAATTAGTTGAGCTAATCAACAAAATCAATACAAATTTAGACCAAAAAGTTTAGTATTTTTGCTCCGGTGTCTGGGAATAAGATGGACAACCGGGGACATGTCAGGAACATTGATAATACTCCGTTCCATGTGCACAGGGAGGGAGCGAAAATAAAAATGGATGAGGGAGATGAAAAGACGGAGAACTAGGAAAAATACAGATTGCCGTTTCAGAGAGCCGCACATTAGAAAGTGACAAAATGACACAGATAATGAATAAAGAAATAGTCCTACAATTGAATGTGAAGACTAAGAGATAGAGTAACATTGAGCTTTATTGATAAAAGGCTGAATTATTTAACAGAGCAAGAATTTATTAAAGACAGGAGCTGTGACAAGTGCTCTGAAAATGGGGACAAGTAGGAACTGGATACAAGCCTCATGTTTCCATTCATTGTAATTACAGGCACTGCATGCAAAGTCCTTGCATTTAAGATTTTGGATATACAAATAGTTATCATTTGAATTACACAGTTCTTCCCATTAAATATGATATATTTTTTATATCCTCACCAGTGTTGAATTTGCCTGTATAAAGTAACATTTTTAGTGTTCATACGAATTCTCGGTAACTTTAATTTTGCAGTGTCCTTGTTATACATGTTGCACGTAATTAGTAATAACTAAATTATGCATAATAACATGCAACTAAACCAAACCCTAATCCTATCCCCATAGTAAGTACATGTAGTTAATTAAAATCACTCAGTACTTAAAGGCATAATTACACTGTAACAAGGACACCTTAAAATAAAGTGTAACCGAATTCTCACTATGACACATTAGATCGCGGCAGAGTTTAAGGAACCAGGATGGCACATGGTCAAAATCTGGGGTATGTGTTAAATATTCATCGAAAAGCAGATGTACAAAGCACTTTTCTGTGTCGCACACCCTTTCTTTTAATACGTTCATGGCGATTAACAATCAAGGCAGAAGCCTCATTAAAAAAACGTCATTTCAAATAAAATATTTGCGTGAATAATGGGCTGTTTAATTGGCCTGAGCCATATTAAAGAAATGAAGGTTTTTGGTAATTAACGCTCTTTTGAGGAACGAGATATAAAGGAATCATGGGATTACACCAGAGACCTGCAAAGTGAGGTCCCACGTGGCACACGAGGCTATACGGCAGGATGTTACATTTTATATGAAGACAAACACACAGCTCTGAACAGGAAGCTTTGTCATGTTCTGCAGTGTGTTGCTACAGTAAGACGCGTGTGTTGCATTAATTCAGTTTTTTTCTTTTTTTGAAAAATTGACATTTGTGCATTCGCTTTTACTTCCCTCGCTTTCATCAGTTTTTGTAAGATTTAAAAGTCAAAAGTAAAGAAAGTAGTGAAGAATAGTACATGAGAAAATATGACTAATGTTTCTTTAATGGACTGCTACTTGGTTTCACCTTATTGCAAATTCCGCTCATAATTTTATAAGGAACTTTATGATGTAATTCAACATTTTTTCATTTGAATTTATTTGACACCTTAAAAAAATACTGTTATGCAGTTAATTTTCAATTAAATCTCCACAAGAAGTTATCAAAGAAGTGCAAACTCTTTTTCCAACTTAAAATATATTATAGGAAGCACTATTGTTTCTTATAGAAGACAAATATAATGATACATGAATGTTTGAAACCTTGAAATTAGAACACGGTGCTAACATAGTTAGGATAGCTGGAGCAAAAAAAAAGGTTCAGATCTTCACCCACACTTGGACCAGCTTGTCCACTATTTGAGTTTCAGCAGCTTAGGTTTGTTCAAGTTAGTTGGCATGCCAGCTTTATGATAACCTCTGTGCTCTGCCAGTCCAGTACAACACTGTTTGTAGTTTTCACCATGTACTTTGGCAACTCCATCAATATTTAGACCCACACCTCTCTGCACACACACATAAAAGTCAGTGGATGAAGTCGGAGTTGTTGCCACCACTCCCAGTGTTGCTAATTACCACAGCTTGCTTTGTGCAAAACCTGGCTGCTATTCTGATTGGATTTGCTTGACAAATAAATAAATGATCATCATGAAAATATAATGGCAACCCCATAACCTTTTTCAGAACCTTTTTGGTCTGCAAGCAATGGAGGACCCAGCAGACATTCCCAGAATCCTTCAGTTCTTCCTTTTGCATTTAACCTGGCTTGGCTCTCATGTCAAAACCCATCGTGACATCACCTATGCTCACTTATCAACTCTTAGCTGCCTTCCTATATCGTCACATTGTTTTTTTTTTTTGTCTCTTTTATGTGCTGAGTGTTGTTCATTCATCTGGTTATGTCTGATCTAGGTCATTACTTTATGTTAATTTAATTAAAAGTTGTTTAATTGCATTGAAAACATTTTTACTGAACCCTTTTGCGGTTTGTTGTATACACAAGACAGAGTCGAGAGCTTTAGAGATCATTAAAGGCTGTTAAAATTGTCTAATTGCCTTTATTTACTTAATTGGAAATCAATAACCTATATACACTGAAAAAAAGTGAAATTGTTAGCTCAGAGGGATAGTTCACCCAAAATATTTAAATTCTATCATCATTTACTCATCCTCATGTTGATCCAAACCTCTATTACTTTTTTGTCTACTGAAGATAAAGGGTTAGTAAAATTATCCCATAATTTACTCACCCTCAAGCCATCCTAGGTGTATATGACTTTCTTCTTTCAGCCAAACACAATCAGAGTTATATTAAAAACATCCTGGCTCTTCCAAGCTTTATAATGGGAGTGAATGATAGCATTTTTTAAGGCCAAAAAAAGTGCATCCATCCACCATAAAATTCATAAAGCTCCAGGGGTTAATAACTTATTTATTATCACTGTCTTCCGGTAAGGCCGTTCACGAGTCTAGTTCCGGCAGAAGAGTGACCTCTGACCCGCTGTATGACGTATTGACGAATGCAGAAGGATAGAGAAAAACAAAACACGGGTCACAAATTAAAAGTCTAAACTGAGAATTTTTAAGGAGAAATGTTGTAGGAGCTTGAGTTTGTTGATCAGCCCTATAGAGCTGGTAAGTCCCGCCCCTTCCGCTAATCCCCCTGGACCTCTAGGTTGAAAAATCGTCAATGCAAGTGAATGGGAGAAAATAATTATTTTCTGGTCCCGTTTGAATTGTGCCATGAATGTGAACATATGCTGTCTGTGAATTTTTTATATAACTTTTCGTGTAAAGAATGCTACAATTTAGCGGGTAGAAGTTTGATACGGTTAGACTTTGTGTGAAAGCACTTTGTGGACTACAACTCTTCGCTGCTTTCGACGCGTTTGAAACGTCAACACACTAGCACACGGACACTAGCTCACGGATCCCGCTAAACATGGCTGTGTCTTTGGTGCACTTCACCGCCTTCTTTCAGGGAGAGGACAAAATCGTTGAGGTTCGGTAAGTCAACTTTATGGGGTGACGTCACATAGGCGACATGTAGTCTTTCTCATTATGTCTTTTCCGTTCTGCTAGCCGAAGAATCATACCATATACTGTCAAACTTGTAACATGAAAAGTTATATAAAAAATTCACAGACAACATTTGTTCACATTCATGGCACAATTCAAACGGGACCAGAAAATAATTATTTTCTCCCATTCACTTGCATTGACGATTTTTCAACCTAGAGGTCCAGCGGGGTTTTACGGAAGGGGCGGGACTTACCAGCTCTATATGTTTGAACCGCGAGAGGCGTCTACTCTCATCTACTCTCTACTCCTAATCTTACACTATTCCTACATCATACGTCGGTAGTTTCTGTCTGTTGCAGAACACAAAAGAAACTATTTTAAAAAATGCCTCAAAAAGAATAAACTGTTGATGGCTGTACAATGAAAATCCAAAAAGGGGTCCAAAACAACACTGAACCCCACTGACTATCATAGAATGCATATTTTTCAAAATATTATATTAATTAATAGTATATTATACGCATAGTACTAGAAGGTTTTTTTTTTTTTTGCTATTAGATTTGCTGATACTGTCAGTCAGTGATTTTAATAATGCTGAGGATATTGGATGATCTGAGCACTGCCTTTTGTTCACTGAAGCAAATATTTTGGATAGCATTTTAGTTTTATTTTTTTTATGCCATTGGTTTCCTCTAAGAATGTCAGTGAAGCTCTCTCCTTTGTCAAGTGTGAGCGATATGGAACAGCCTGTGTTAGCATGTCGTTAGCATCGCGGCTTCTGTACTTCCAGGCACTTTGAGCCTGTACCTCTCCAAGCCATTTGGACTCTTGAAGGAAACCTCCTGTCAGTGGCTCATCACTCTCAGAAGCTCCCTCAATTGTCTCTGTCGGTCTTCCTGCCACTAGTTACTGCCGGTTACTCTGGTGACCCCTTTGCAGGACCCTGACAGTCAGCCGGCGAGCGTGTGGGTGAGCGAGGAACGCGTCTCTTCCTTCAGCTCCTCCATGACTTTCTGGACTCGCTCGCTCCACTAATTAGCTCTTTGGAGAGTTCTCCTCATGGAAGCGGGAAAGGAAAGAGAGAGCGAGAGAGTGAGGGAGGGCAGGGGGGATAGAGGGAACTGTGGCAGCCGTGATGGAGGTACTCCATATCAGAGTAGAAGGGAAGAGATGAAAAACTTTGAGGACGATAGATGTAACTCGGTCCATGCTCGCCATTTTTTTTTTTTTTCTGTTCGCTCTCTCGCAAAGAGCTGTTCAATCATAAACGGGATAGGTTTAGGCAAATCAAGATGGGAACAAAGTCTTCCGACACACCAGGCGGCTCCATCCTTGGCGCGGGATTGGAATGGTGCGTGACAGTGAGGCACGGCCGGAGGTTACTGTACCTGTCCCTGATATCTGATGAGCCTGGCCAGGTAATGAAGCCAAAACGTGGCCAGATGATTGGTTCTTTTTCTGAAGGGCCCTGGCCAGCATGAAAGATTCACCCCGGCTTTGTCTTCTGGAGTGTAAATATTGTGCTAGCGGAATATGAAAGTAGCGCAACACTAAGGTACAAAAAACATAGGGAAAGAAGATCAAGAGCGGGTCTTACATCAAGGAGGACCCCGAGGATGTCTTTGTTGTCAACTTCAGAAGGGAAGAGAGGAGCAGAGGAGGAAGCTGGCAGAAGGGGAAAAGATGCCAGAGAAAGGCTCAAAGGAGCATCTCTGGCCAAGGTGATCGGTATTCCTCGGCAGTCTGCCTCCTGGCTCTGAAGTGGGGGAAAGAAGCTGGCAGCCAAGCCAGAGGGCATAACAGCACAAACACCTTCAGCTCTGCGAACTCGCGGACATACACACAAATGCATTAGCTCTCGCTATCGCTCACAAACATTAGCCCTAGATGTACCTCTGTACTGACTGTGCATATTCATAAAACTCACTCGCATGCACTGTAGACCCAGGCCATGCCAAAAAACAGCAGTGTTTCATAGTTTCATAGTTTCATATTCACACACGGGTGTTTTGTCTTTTCATCCTTTTCTTTTTCTTGCTGTCGGTTTTGTCATAAATAGTTACTCTATGGATTTTTCTGATGTATGCGCTTGTAGTTGATCACACTTGTTGTGTGCATATTTCAAAGACTTCATTGCTTTGAATGGTAGACACCAACAGTTCTTTCTGTCAATATTAACTCCATGGCAAACATGGTCTCTTAGAATTTTTTTTTTTTTTTTTAATAGAGCAAAAGGGAGTAAATGCATATTCACCTGCGCAATTGTAGCCTTGGGATTTGCGTGGGAAAAGATGTCAATAACTAAAGGCAAACTGAATGCATTTTTGTTGTTTTTAATTCAAATCTCTTGACACATAATATCGTAATTATTATTCCATCTCATCTTTAATGTGGTTTCGAGTTTTGTCAATATAATTGCATCTTGTGCCGTCTTCAACAAGCACCTGTGAGACCACTCAGAAAACTTGGAAACATTCAAGGCTGGGACGAAATTCAATATCTCAACAACGTCAAGAAAGAATCGTTACGGCAACTCAAATTTGGCTCGAATTGACATTCTGTTTAAGCAGCCGAGCCTCAAAGAGCAAACGGCACAAAATCTCTACCATTTTAAAGTAGAATCCTAACGCCTGCATCCCCACATCTGCATTCCAAACTCTGCCCAAGTCCTCGACTCAAGGTTAACACATACGCATTAGTACGGAATTGAATTAAATAAATAAAAAAGAGCCGCAAACAATTAGTAATGCATCAATAGGCGGATCAATAGTGATGTGGGTAATTATCACTTCAGGGAGAAGGGATATGGCCTTTCCTTATTGATGCTTCAGAGGCGGAGGGTAGATTAGAAATACATGACAGCGATTTCAATACATTACACCTGAAAAATAACAGCTTCTGTAGTGAAGCTAAAGTTTGGGTTCTCTTAGCTCCACTGAAAACACTTATAAAGTATTAATTTGAAGTGAGAAAACACTGATATTTTGTAGGAGAAAGTTTCAGCATTGAAGTTTTAGATATGTTGACTTTGTGTTGTGTCATTAATTAATGTTACTGCATCAGAAAAAAGAATCAGAATGCCTGCAAAACAAAATGGTTTGTGTTAACATTCATAATAATCCCAAAGCACTCAACCATTCACTGGACTGCTGTCTGCACAGCCTTTAATTGGCAGTCTATGTTATTATATCATTTTTCTGAGATGACTGTCACGACAACAACACTACAGCATAATAGCTTTTTAGTCTATATTTACAATATCTACAACTCGCTCACTCACGATGATAGATAGCTAAGGGTTTCTTAATGTTAAGTTTTATTGCACAAAATTCAATTGTCAAAAAAAAAAAAAAAATGCTACATAGCACAACAAAAGTACCTGTATAATGAGACGTAACATCAGTTTAAAAATTTGAAATGAGCTAAAGACTTGAAATCATCATTACACTTGGAAGAAATTGTATGTCTTTGTGTAAAAATAGAAAGCACTCTTTGTATTTAACATTAAACTGTTACTGGTTAGTGTAATTTCTAAATTAGTGTCAAGTAGCGGATTTCTAAAAAACGAACTAACTAAATAAATAAATACTGTGTTTTAGACATTTCTTGTTTTAGTTCAACCTGTTTAGACTCTGTTGTCCCGTTAAAACCTAAACACCTTAAAAGAAACACTGAGCCGGGGTTAAATGAGACTGTACACTCCTTTAGATGGTTATGCTGAAAATGCAGACTTCGGGTACACTATGAAGCCCTAAGGGATGCTATGTCAAACTTTCAAAATGCAGTTAAGAAAGCAAAGTGTCAATATTATTCAAATATAGAAAAATATAGGCAAAAGCCAAAGCTACTTTTTACCACCATTGACTGACCCTGCTGTTCTTAATAACTACAGGCACGTCTCTAACTTACCTTACCATGTCAAAAGTTCTTGAAAAAGGTGTATCATGTCAACTTCACTCTTATTTAAATCTCTATTCTATCTATGAGAAGTTTCAGTCTGGTTTCCGAGCCCTTCGCAGTAATGAATCAGCTTTACTGAAGGTCCTCAATCATATTTACCAGACAACTGATGCTGGAGATTTGTGTCATATTAATGCTATTAGATGGTAGCTCAGCTTTTGACATGGTGGGTCGTGATATTCTTATATCTTGAACGGAACTGTTCTAAATTGGTTTAGTTCCTATTTGAAAGATCGAAAATTCTCTGTTTGTTTCGTCTTCAGCTGCTCACCTCAGGGATCCATTTTGGCCCCTACTCTTTTTTCCTTGTACATACTCCCTTTGAGATAATTTGTTAGAAAATATGATGTTGTTTCATTGTTACACAGATGACACTCAGATTTATGTCCCTCTTAAACATTCTGGCAATAATTCACTCGAGCTCCTGTTGGCATGCCTAGATGACATTAAAAAAGGGATGTCTGCAATTTTTTTTTTAATTAAATAACAGCAAAACTGAGCTAATACTCTTTGGTCCTCCTGATGGTAGTCTAATGCATCATCCTCAACTGCACACTCTTACATCATCAGTGAACACCTGTGTTACAAATCTGGGTTTTCTTCTAGACACTGATTTGAAACTTGTAAAGCAAGTAAATTCGGTTGTCAGATCTAGTTTTTTCCATCTTCGTCTGCTGATTAAAGTTATGCCTTTGAATGAGTGATCTATGCATTTTTATCATCTCGCTTAGATTATTGTAACTCCACTACCTTAGTACGTCTCCAGGTAGTCCAAAATGCATCAGCGAGACTATTAAAAGGTCTTCACAAACATGACCATATTACACCAATCCTAGCATCACCTCACTGGCTGCCGGTTCGTTTTAGAATTGATTTGAAAATCCTCTTATTTGTTTATAAGAGCTTGAACAACCTGGCTCCCCCCTGTACCTCTCTTTAGTGCAACACAATCCTTCCAGAGGTCTTAGATCAGGGACACAACGACTTGTATCTATTTCACAGTTCAGACTAAAACAAAGATGTCATCGTGCCTTTGCGATTGCGGGTCCTAAACTATGGCATAGTTTGCCATTTAAGGTTAGATCTGCACCTTCGTTACAGATTTTCAAGTCCCTGCTGAAGTCACTTACTTTTATTCACTTACATTTAATAATCAGAAATTTGTGTCATGTATTTTTAAGATTGTTGTCTGTTTTTTTTATTCTCGCTTCTCCCTGTTTTACGTGTGTTTGTTTTATGATGCTTTGTAAAGCACATTGGTTAGCCGTGGCTGTATAAATGGTGCTATATAAATGGTGCTATATAAATAAACTTTTCAAAAGGTCAAACTGCTTTTTAAGCAGAAAAAAAATCTGAACAAACAAAACTGATTTTATCATTTCTGGTGAACATTTTTTAATGTTATGTTGTTTGCAGTTTGTACTTGTTTTATGTTGTGTAGTCAGATAAACACACACACACACACACACACACACACACACACACACACACACACACACACACACACACACACACACACACACACACACTGTTGAAAGCCGACGACGTCATACAGCATAGAAATCGTTCCATCAGCACTGTAGTTTGTCCATATGCCACCATTTTCTATTTAACTAAATAAGATGCATTTATGTATTCAATATTGTCCATTCTTTCCTCTATGAACCTAATTAAAAATGATGGGAAGCAGACAGGTGTCTTACACAGGATATCATCAATTGAGCTCATAATTTGCACACTAGTTGATCGGGAAGCAAAGACTACCTTAATCCACCATGATGAAATCAAAGTGCAACAGGATGGACAGGAGTCTCAAATGAAGCACTTGCTTTCAGTGCTTTGAATTTTAATATGCGCACGATCTTAGCAGGAGCGCACAGGGTAGAATAAATTCATTTTCATCCTACCCAAAAGGTTCACTAGATGGAGCAAAGACACCTCTTAAAAAGCACAGTTGTCTCTTTCAGTGGATTAGCACCAACAGCGAACGGTTTGCTTTCAAGGTATCTTTCAGTGTGCTGTGATTTTGAAATGTTTATTCTTCAGCATGTTGTCTTCTGTATCTTGTGAAAGTTCAAAGACACACGTGGTAGAAATACACATGTCCTCAAATGCTCAATAGACCTATTTTGAAGGGATTTTTTGATGTTCAAAAAGGCATATCACTTGGATTGGGAAAACTGTCAAAAAAAAAAAAAAAAGCAGGTGGTAACAGACCATTTCAAATTGAACGTTGGCTCCAATAGAGACACAGAGAGATAATTCAATATATCGTGCAGGCCTTTTGATTGATGTTGACTTTTTGACATTTGTTGTTCCCTCATCATGCTAATTTTAATAAGCAAAAATGCATAAATGAATCATATAAAAATATTTTTAAGTATTATCGTGAAGGGATACAATTTCTGTTCTGTGCAATTATTAGCAAACAAGACTCTTCTTTTTAATGTCCTGCCAGCTCATCTTAACTCATATCTGATGTGTCGCCGATTGGCTCAAACATCAAACACACTAATAGATTATCAAGAGTGACTGCACTTACTTCTGTGATTTGTTTTATTTATCTTTTCTGTTCTCTTTTCGAGAATTCACATTTAGATTCTTATATAAAATGGATGGCCCATCTGGTCAAACTTGCAGAACTTAAATATACCTGTCAAGTGATTGAAAGTTTGTACATTGTCTGCTGCTGAAAATGTACAATTCTCAAAGGCTTTAATTAAAGTGTATGGCAGTGTGAAACTGTGTGTGTGTGTGTGCGCTCAAAACGACTGCAGCGAATCAAGGGTCTTGCTCTGGGAGCCCGTGAGTGACTTTCATCATGTCTACTCATAGTGCTATTGATGATGGAGGAGACAGTGAGTGTGAGTGTGTGTGTGTGTGAGAGAGAGAGAGAGAGAGAGAGAGGGAGAGAGAGAGAGAGATGCCATTCACTACTGTTGATTTTAACACTGACATAAATTATATATATATATAAAAAAAAAAGATTTGATCACAGACTGTTGCCCAAGTAACTGTTGTTATAAAACATTTTAACTAGTAGATATGCTTTTAAATAATGTCTTTTTTATAATTCTCCAATATATTTAACGCCAATATATAAAACTCCTAACTTACCTTAAAATAACTTAATCATACTATATTAATCTATATTTTGTAATAATGTTTTGTTACCTTCAGCATGATTATGTGTGCATCATATATATAGATTTGTAATGTTCTGTTATATATATATATATATATATATATATATATATATATATATAAAGCAGAACATTACAAATTAATACAACATAATGGTGCATGAGGAATTTTACAGCAAACATGCCTCTTGCAAACAACTAAAACATGACTTAAATGTACTTTTTCATTTAGAATTTTCTGAAATGCCTTTAAAGGAGGCAACTCTGACACCAAGTGGTAAAGATGTCAAACTACATTATGTTTGAGAGACAGAGAGACTGCATTATTTTCTTATGTTTTCCATGTTCTGTTGCTGCTGTGGGTAACATTGCACTTTTTAAACTAATAATTAATAAATAGACAGGGGGAAAAAAATATTTATTTTTCATGCCATATAATTTGAGATTTTAGACTGTTATAAATTGGAAGAAGGCTCCTCAAATATGTTTTTTTTTTTTGTAAACTATACGCAGATGAAAGTATGCAGGGCTCGAAACATCCAGGCAAACCGCCAAATACAAAGACAGACTTGAACTCTTCCATAAAGGTTAAGATGTTCACATGCTTTTTTTTTTTTTGTTATTTAGTTTGATTTCAGGAAAATGGAAATGTAGAAGGTTATCATGCCCTCTTTTCCAAAACTTCTTCATTCTTTACATAATACATTAAGAATTTTGTACACATATATTTGTATATAATGCATTAATAATACACATAAATTGCCACCAGTCAAGTTGTATGTAAGTGATCCTATTGTAAAAAATGTTTTACTTTTTCAATAAGTAACGATCAATAAGTCAATAAGCTATGACAACAAAATAAGTTAAGCAATTAAGATTGAACTATTTTTTTAAGTCAGTTTAATGTAATTTAATTTAATAAGTTGAAATGACTCAAACATGTTGATTGTACTTTAAGGCAGCACCTTTTTTTAACAGTGTTCTTGAAAGTATCTCGAATAAAACATTTTTTTTTCATGCTTTAAATAGCAGTGCACAAAGTGTCTGCTTGGATCTATATGAAATTCAGCGTGATATGAAATATGTGTTTTTCATAAACATCCATATATCCACATATTTTAACACCTAAATATTTATATTTTTTAATAGAAGAAAATAGAAAAAGAAAAAAAACCCTGATATGAATGCCCACTTTATTGACAGTTGCACAGTGATTCATTTCGTTCTCAAGCTCTAAAGAGCTTTGCCAGAGAACATAAGCAGTAAAGTTTTGCATAGTGTATCTGTTAGAGTCACTATACACTCCAATAAATAGATCTCTGCTTCTTAATGCCAATTGTTATGTTCAATCAGAACCTTCATGTCAACCACTTAAAACCACGACAGAGATTTTACAGCGCTAATGCAATTTTGAAATCATCAATAATGGATAGCAGGCAGATCATATAAAACACCTTTTCTTTAAGCTCCATTTGAAAATGTTGGATTCTTTAGAAAGAAATAGCACACATTATATGATCGGTGGAATAAAACTTTGCTCTTCCATTGAAACAGACAATATGAGCCGCTTGATTTAACAGTTTGTCTATTTGAGTGAACTGATATTCGGCTCGGACACTCTTGAATGAGCAGTGAGAGTATTTGTAAACAAGGCTCGTTGGACATTTATGGTAATGTTAATAGCGATTTTGTGACATAATACGTGATTGCTTTGGGCCCGACTAGCCCTTTGAGACTGCATTTGTAATGACAGACAGTACTTGAAAAATCTAAACATTAACAATATTTACATATCATCCAAAATTTATCTCTATAATAAGTCTGCCACACAAACGGGTCACATGTGAATGTTTTATCAAGAGGAGCAAATTAAGTAGCAATTACAGACATGCTAGTGATTCGTTTTTGTCTTGTATCAACATTTTTATTATTATTATTTCAATGCCTTTAAAAATCGCCCAGCCACATTTTGTTTGTGTGGCAGACTTATTAGTAATACATTTTGGATATGTAAATATTGTTAATGTTTAGATTTTTCAAGTACTGTCTGTCATTACAAATGTAGTCTCAAAGGGCTGTTTGTGTGTGTGTGTGTGTGTGTATGTACAAAACATAGACACCATATATATATATATATATATATATATATATATATATATACAGTCTGGGTATATATATGACCCCAACTTTAAACAGTAGTGTATATTGAATTTTTTTTTAATATATATTTCACTGTGGTGTCTATGTTTTGGTAATCAGAACAAAAGCCCTCCTCAGGTTAATAAAAACCACGCATGTGGCTTTTCATCATCCGCTTCTCAGAAGTCACAGACAGAAGCGATGGGTTCTGCCTTGCTCCGTTTTGACTGTTTTCTTTTGTAACTCAGTCACCCGGTGGAGCTCTCCCGGGACCCGTTCTTGGCTCCAGAGCACAGCCCCTCGGCTTCGCTCGGGTCAGAGGGGCCACTGTTTTCCTTGGAAGTCTTTTGTGGGATTCTGCATCCATGCTGGGATTTCAGCCTTGTGGAAAACAACCCCAACCCTGTACACTTCATATAGATATTGTATGTCTCCAATTACTGAGTTGATTTGCCCAAAGTCACACACACACACACAAATATATATGCATGAGCAGCTAAGGGTAGACAGCCATTTTAACAAGAACCTTTAGGCCACCATGGAGAGAACTAGAACAGAAAGGACCCCCAACTTGTGTTTGCACCGGCCACTCCCAAGTGCTTTAGCCTCTAAAAGAACTCTGTCTTCTGATGAAGGACTTTTTGATGTTTTCTTTCTCATGTATTTGTTATAATAATGTGGGGTGTGTGATTAGTTTGTTGACCAGTGATCTCTAGGGGGACTTGGTATTGGTTGTTCGAATGGACAGACTGGGTTCAGACATCAAAAAACTAAAGGACAAAAATGTGAATTTCTGGCCAATATATGTTTAAGTCAAATAATTTAATAATAATAACAATAATAAAGCATGTTTTGTGCAACATATGCTCATTGGGAAAAACATGCCTCTACCCACATTATTGCAAAACATACCAATAGGCCTACAATTTACTGCAGTTTCCAACTGAAATGAACACTTGTGGCAGTAAAACACCTTTATTCAACAACTTTACACAATTTTGATTACAGGAGCATATTATCAATAAATAAAGGCTTATTTTTTTGCAGTTTCTTGCAATGTTACTAACTCAAAACACTCATACCCTGGCCTAGCACATGCTTTGTACACTAATACATTTTGATATTTGCATAATATAACCAGCTGCATATGTATGTCTTTTCTGAGATAGTAAACTTGGTCGGTAGCTCACACTACACTTATCGATGTTGAGAGCTCGGGTCCCATGAAATACAAGTAAAGTTAAGTAACGTGATCGAGCTTTAACCTTTTAACACCACTCACTAAAAATTTGCCTTGAAACATACAACTAGCAAAAAAAGTTCTGTTTCGGCTAAACTTTCAGCGGCACTTTCTTTCACGAAATGTGAAAGAAGCAATGCAATATCTTTTTGCAGTGATGTCGTCACAGGCACATTTTTTCCAGTGAACCTGGGTTGGTTTTTATTAAATAAGCCCATTTTAATCTGTTTATTTTCTTTTATATGTACATTGCTGACAATCATAATTTAATATAATACAATCACTATCATAACAATTAAGAATTATGTTATGCTTATGTGTTTCAGTCAGAATATCGGTTCATGTGAAAAAAAAGTGCTGGTAAAAACCTCCGCCCCACTGTGAAGAAATCCCAGGGCTCATTTTATGTGACAGGTTCCCATGCTCAGTCCAGCCCTGAGTATAGCGAGAGATGACGATGGTGCCCCACTGAACAATACACACAGGAAGTGAAGCTTTACCGTTTCATCACACAGGCAGAGACGAAGAGAGAGACTTATTGTTCCAATTTAACATAAATCTAATACAGCCGAGAATCTCCTGACAGGCAGACGCGCACACACTTGATCTAATTTCCCTTTCTGCCCATTATAAAAGAACCACAGACATACATTCAGCATCTATACTGACTTATCAGCAATAGCACTGCACATTTCAACAGCTCTGACATCGATCTTTATTTATTTTACAAACAGACTCCTGTCAGTCCAGCGTGCCTTGTATATGGTCACTTATCACCACAGCTTTCAGAAAAAGGGTCATGCGCTAGAAAAAGCATCACTGCTTTAGCCTGACTCTGTCCAGCCCTCGCTGAATTGGCTGTTGGGACGAGGGCCAAAGTAAACAGCAAATGCTTTATTGCAGCAGAGAGGCACGTAGACTGATTTGGATCTAAATGTTAAGGGAGTGTGAAGTCCGTATCAGCGTAGATGAACAGTTGGAATGGCTGCGGTGAGAGACTGAGCAGCGGCCAACAGTTAAGGCCATCCAGAGGTCAACATCGGAGCTCTGATAGCGTAACGGCGCCCGTTACTCATGTCTGTATCCGAGAGAACACGCTCAGACAACCTGCCACAACTGTGTAAATACATTTATTCATGTTAGCCAGCCAGCTGTGATATAGTCTACGGAAGAAACTGGGATTTTGTGATTGAATCAAAGAGTTTTGCAAAAGAGGGAAGCAATGAGAGCAGTTAAAAATAACACATGACTCGCTTTTTTAACATACTGTAGCTCTTCTTACCAATTTGTTTTTCACCGTAAAATCAGATAGCAATAAAATGGCTCATGGATAGCAATAAACAAGAATATCTCATCTGCAAGAGTTGATATTAATATAGAAGTAAGAAAAAGGTAAGGATAAAGGGGCAATTTAAGAGTGAGTGTTAATTACAAACAGTGGGCTCCACAAGTCGATCACATTAAAAGTCTGGATTATTTAATTATTTATTTTCCATTCTTAAAGCAACAACATGGAACTTTTCCTCTGCGGTCGCCCTACAGGTTGGAAGCGGAATTGTCCATTACCGCTGTCGTAAAATGATTTACGGTTACTGTATATGAAGCATGCAGGTTTTTTTTCATATGGGCAATGATAATATTATTAATCTTCCCCCTTTCATAATTTATACATGTTTAGTAGACTAAACATTTTAACTCAAACATTTGCGATTTGCATGTCGATTGCAATGCTCAAATCTGAACGAGAATGATAGCGATAGCATCCTAACCATCTAAAACTACCATGTTAGTGTTTACTAGCTACCAGATTGATAATTCGCTCATCTACTAGCTGATTCATGAAGATAAATAAATGGAGGACCAGATAGTTTCCATAACGTAGCCAGGCAGACAACAGATTAGAAAAACTAAAGATAGTATGCAAGCAATTTACAGTTACTTACTAGTTCAACAGCATGACGGCCAAGTCAGCATCGGTCTGGTAACTCTCCTCCTCCATAAGCTAACGCCAGCGAGCAAACGCTCGACCCATATTGATCCTCGTCCTGCCTTTCAGTTTATCACTCTCCCTTTTCCTCTTTCGACTCTACTCCGACAAAACCTTGGACTTCTTACGTTTCGCTGCTGCTTCAGCCATGACGAAAACAGACGTACGAAAACAAACGCGCTGGTTGGCCACATTTGAGGAAGTGGTGGGCAAAGTGACGTATGCCGTAAAGCAGTCGAATTTTGTAGTTCTTTTTGAGCGCTGGTTACTACCCGCACCCCGAAGTTACATAGTGCCAGTAAAAGCGATACAGACCCCGTCAGGCTCTGGCAGACGTCTCATTCAACCTATTGTAAGTCGATGTACTATCACAAGGGTCTTGGAAATATATTATGAAGGTTGAAAAGTTACATGTTGTTGCTTTAATATTTAAAGGTTTGGATTAAATAAGTCAAAAACAGTAAAATTGTAAAATATAATTACAATTTTAAATATAGGGTACAACAGGGCTAAAGGCACAGAAAATGTAAGATTGCAGAAAAAATATATATGTTTGTATTGAACGGAGCAACATTTTGCATAAATAAAAGTATTCATTTCTTTCAAAAAAGAAAAATTCTTACTGATTGAATGAATGAATATTTCACTGTTGGTCTCCAGCCGCTGGACCCCAGTGTAGAGAGAAAATGGCTTTTTGAACATTTAGTTATTGACTTGAGCTATTTGTTCAATCAAAACACCACTTTCAAAGTCTGAATATTCATAGTATGTGATAAGCACAGTTTCAGAAGAAAGACTAATTCTGCATATGCACGCAAACACAGAACAGAATCAAATGAGTTCCAGACACTAAACAACAAAGAGAGAATTCATACAATTTGTTTTCCTTGGAGGAAATACCAGCTACTTATTTTTTTTTGCTTTGTTTGACAATCATTATTTTAATCTCAGAAACTAAAGAACCAAATCAACCAATTTTCACAATCACTGAAAATTGTGTGCATTTCCCCACCCCCCAGAATGTGTGAAAGAAAGTTATCTGAAAAAAATAAAATAAAATATTTTGGAAGATAATTAACAAAAAGAACAAGCGATTCATTTTAGGCGATTGACTCCTTCCTTCAGAAACTAAATGATTAATGCTGAAAGTAATAGTGAGCAACATCTGGATTCAATTGAGCTCTTATGGGCTGAAGTCCTCACATGTCTGAAGCGTTCTGTGGTTTGAAGTTTACGGGATGCAGCTCACAATATTCAGGAAAATGAATTGCTTCTGAGATTTCTCCATTCTCCATTGAGTGTTTTGCATTACTGATCACAGAACATTTCTCTTGCATCTCTCATCTGCAGAAAATTAAGACAGGAAGAAGAAAAAAAACTCACTGATTTTTCAAATGGTCTCAGTCTCAGACTGTCCACATAATTAAGCAAACCGTGTGCTGTTTAGTCAAAAGTTTGGCTATGTGAGACTTTCAGCTCGAGTAAGATTATTTGTCATTTAGCAGACACTTTCTTATCCAAAGCAACTCACAGCACACTTACAGAGACAATCCCCTAAGAGAAACCTTAAAGGTCCCGTTCTATGCCCCTTTTCACAAGATGTAAAATAAGTCTCTGATGTCCCCAGAGTGTGTATGTGAAGTTTGAGCTCCAAATACCCAACAGATAATTTTTTACAGCATGTTTAAATTGACATTTTTGGGGGCTCAGAAAAACGAGCCGTTTCAGTGTGTCCCCTTTAAATGCAAATGAGGTGCTGCTGGACGACACAGGGGGCGGAGCTTCATGAGCTCGTGCTCAGTCTGTCAGGAAAAATTCATCTCACGGAATGATGATAATATCAGAAACTCTCAGTAACGGCGTTCATTTCGAGTCGGACAATAATGCCTACAGAGTCAGAGTGCTGTATAGAGATGAAACAGGTATGGTTTAGTAGTTTAATTACGGTTATTATAACGTATTTGTCATCTGCTTGTAGGCTATGTATCCATTATTTATTAATAGCTTACAAGTCTGCTGTCTGAATGATGATCAAACATGTACTGATGAGTTTAATAAAGTTTATTGTACATCACACAAAAGATGAAGCGTCAGTTTTACTTCAGAAAATCACTGTAAGAGCTGAGTAAACACAGTAGGCTAAGTTATAAGAAGTGCGCAAGTAGCCAGTAGAGTTGAGGGAGCATTCCTGTGGGCGGAGCTTAGTCAAAACACGGTTCTAGTGACATCACTAAAGCAGGATGTAGAGGGATGTAGTCCAATCGAGCCGTTTTTTGTAGTCAACTTCTGTTAAATAAAATATCTCGCTTGGCATTGAACTTTGAGCTTTATAATTTTACAGATATTATTTATGCTCTAACAGCAACATTACACACTAACTAAAGTTTGAAACATGGAATCGCATGCAACGGGACCTTTAAGTGCCTTGTTTGACAGCACAATGCTTGACTCATGAATCACTACTTCCAGGTTTTAAACTCACATATAGATTTACTAAAAACCACATCTAATGTTTGAAAGGTCTAAATGCTTTTTCTGTGAACAAATACACTTGAAAAAATAAGATGTAGTCTAGTTTTCTCTTTTTTTTTCTCTGTATGACTTAATATGTTTCAAGCTACTTTTCAACTAGCGCATGCAGGCACTGTGAACCATAACATGAAGAAACAATGAACGATTGCATTTTTATTTCCGTATTTTTCTGAAAATAAGTCACACCTTACTATAAGTTGCACAGGGTCAAAACTGCACAGTTAAGAAGAAAAAAAAATCTGATCAGTTGCAGTGTATGAGGCACATTTTGTTATCATATTCAGAAATAATGTAAAATACCAGTAAATAAAATGAAATCTTTACAAACATTATAAACATGTATTTTAGTTTCCCTCACTCCACAACAAATTCTTTAAATTTAATAGGAATGTAAAATACAAGTATAAGACAAAAATAAATGATATGGTGTATAAACAACATTTCTGAACGGTAAGCCTAAACAAATTAATATGAAGGGAAACTGAAAATTCCAGCTTGTGCAAAATAAACTTGTGCTCATCTACCTCTCCTATTCAGCACAAATCCAAATGTGTGTACTTTTTGCATGTTTTGAATGCTAGGCGTTTATTGCATAATCTCTTTCTTACAAGTCACAGCATGTTACAGATGATATAAAAACATGACTTTCTGGAAAAAAAAGGTATAACTAACATCAACAAAACTGAATAAATACTGTAAAAATGTATTGCTCATCATGAGTTTATCTTAATGCTAGAGCTGGGCGATTTTTTCCGCTAAAAAAATCTGCGATTTTTTATAAAAAACTCGATTTACGATTCGATTCGATTTTTTTTTTTTTTTATTAAAAACAAAATAACTGCGAACTGTAAATATATTTTAAAAATATATATTTATTGTATTTAATTAAAGTGCATCAACATAAACTAAATTTTGTTTGTCTGTTATGATAGTCACTGTCAGATTACACGATTTTGACTCCTAAAAATCTTGTCATGTCGTGGACAAGAAACATGTCAGACTACACGTTGTTTTACGACCAGTCATCTCTCTCTCTCACACACACACACACTCACTCGCACATACACACTCACATGCACGCACTCTCTCGCTCTATCTCTCTCTCTCACACACACACACACACACACACACACACACACACACACACACTCCACTCACTCTCGCGCACACACAGTCACACTCACTCGCTCACTCACTCACTCGCGCGCCGTCGCGAGTAATAATTTTTATTAATTAAAAAATTAAAAAATTAAACCCTGAAGGAAGATTTGGCGAATGCAAAATTTATGTATTGTACGCTATATAGAAGAGGGGGAGAAAAAAAAAATCAAAAAAATCGATTTTTTGAAAATATGAATCGATTTGACCTACCAACTTGATTTTTAAATCAAATCGATTTTTTTCCCAGCCCTACTTAATGCATTAACTAATGTTAACATATACAGTAGTTTATTTATTGTAAAGTACCAACCCGATTTCACGAGGTGGCGATTTTGTTTGATTGAATTCGTAAGATTTGATTCATAATTTTTTTTTACGATTTTCAAACGAATCTCATTATGAAGGACCACCCCTAATCCCAGCACTAAACCTACATGTCACTGGGGTTCAACATGAGATTGTACGAATTAGCCACCAATTCAGCAAAACGTAAAATAGTTACAAATTGCAAAATTTTGTTGAAAGTACTCTACAAACTGAATCAGAACTTTCAGAGCTTGAAACACAAAAGTCCCAAGCTGAGCAGCTGTTTATCAGTAAAATGCAACGCTACAGTATCTCACGACCAATTTGTACGAATTCGTACGAGTGATTAAAAGGTGGCTAATTTAGACAAATTAGTACGAGTGAGGTCGTACAAATTCCTACGATTTGTCCAAACCCACATGATGGGTATGGTTTAGGGGCGGGGTCAGGGGTAGGTCATTCATACGAATTTGGCAACTTGTAAAATATGTACGATTCAGCCAAAATCGTATGAATTCGTACAAGTGAGGTCGTATGAATTGGTACGAATTAGCCACCTAGTAAAATTCGTAGGTAAAATGATATGAAGCTCTTTAAAGGTTATTAATTCATATCAAACCCCAGACAGGATGTTTACCAAAAGTAAAATATTTTGCGATCACTGCATGATGGAATTTAATAATCACGTGTTTTCAATAAATTAAATATCACCATTAGTTAAATACCATCATTCATATAGACGTTAAGGTGAACACAATATTTGAAATGAGTTCTATGTTTGCATTTCCAATACATTTTGACGTGAATTTGAGAAATATAGATTATCATGTTTTGTGTGAGCGAGATAAGAGCACTGCTGCATAATAACCTAATAATTACACAGAGGCCTATTCTTTAGTTTTTGTCTGAATGCTAAAATGGCAAAGAAATTGAGATGAATCACAATAAAAAAATTGAAATCAATTTGACAGCTGCAGTATTGTGATTGCGTGTACAGACACAGAGGATTTTCCAGCACTTCATTTAAGCAATCCCCCAGGGACAGGCCCCTAAGTCACGTTGCCCATGAAAAAGAACAAATAAATTGCGAGACGTGATGAGAAAGAGTGCAAGAGCGGAGACCTTCTCCCTCCGCTTTTCTCATCCTCTCTAACACTGAAGCTGCAACAAACTGTGATTCAAAGCCATACTTTGATACTTTCACAATAAATGTCTAAATGTTGCTGCTAATCATCCATCGTCTGATGACGTCTTGAGGACTTTCTGTTGTAAACAGCTACAGGAAATGATGACTGTAGTGAGACGCATGACATGTTTTTGGTGAGGTCAGTTCCAGGACGGCATGTTTGTGTATGTTTTGTGTGTGTGTGCAAGAGAAAAGAAAAGAAAAAGAACCACAGGAATTTGAAGTTTGAGAGACATCTGGGCACCAGTCATGAAGAGGTTTGTGCAGTTATGGGCATAATAACAATTATGACCATCAGGAACAGCAAACAAAGCGTTTTGTATCACAATGTATTTGACTACATCTTAACTTGAAAGCTCTATACTGTTAGATTGGCCACAAATAGATGCTGTATAGCCCCTTTATAGAATTTATAATAATATTACAGCATCAACGCATCATAAGAAGCAATATATAAATGCTTCTTGTGCACTTTACTCTTTGTTGTCTCAAATCAAACTGAAAGTTATATCAGCAAACCCTTTAAGCGCCCAGCCATGAACAGGACCACACCCATTTATATGAACACAACAGACTGTGTAAAAAAACAAACAAAAAACAGCCACCCATCCATGTTTCCCTCTCTTAACGTAGAACAAGTTGGGTGATGCCATCACTTTAACTTCTGTAACGTATTTGATCGTAAAGTCCAGTGAAGCCTGTCTGATATGTGAACGCCTGTTTGGGTGATTTTGGTCATTATAGAGATGAAGGAAGAGATAGTGATGGTACTGTGTATAGTCATTACACTGATCTAACAAAGTGCCACTGAGAGCAGAATGTCCCAGGACAAATGTGCAAGTTAACAATTCAGTTGATGTTATTGTAAAAATAAATAAATAAATAAATAAATAAATAAATAAATAAATAAATAAATAAATATATAAACACACACACACATATATATATATAATATTTATTTAGGGGCACATACACAGATAAGCATTATATTAAATAATATATATAGATTTGTTTTGATGTGTATCTGCTGTCACTTGATCCTTCTTTTAGACAGACATCTGCTGATCAGTACCCTGGGATATGAGCTTGGAAAGGGTTATGAAGAGTCTCTGACATGCCATTGTTGGGGTCAGAGATTATTCCATTGCTAGAGGCTAAATGCTAATCACTGATTGCATTTGCACATACCTTCAAAAACAGAGATCATTTTAAAAACTAGTGAGCAGCCAAAGGATACTGCAATCATGCACCCATAATGCACTGTGACAAGCTTAGTAAAAAAAGAAATTCAAGATGGAGGATGGGGTGAGAAAAAAAAGAGACCTAAACTTATATTTAATAAATTACTGAAAACTAGTATTTATTACACAGCAAAATCCCAAGTGTTAAATTAACATTCCTCAGTGTACATATGTCTCCACACTACAGGGTGTTAAAATTAACATTGAAGCAGTGTTGAAGTTAATGAGATAATTAAGTGATTAATTAAGTGATGATTGGCCATTAGTGGTGACACCTGATGATAATAAGCAGAATCATTGACGGAAAGAGAAAAAAACAATAACAGAAAAAAGAGAAACACAAGAACTACAACTAACTTTGTGCCACTACACATTATTGCACTTAATATTACCAGTTTGACTATTTCTCTCATACATCTACTTGAGATTCAACAGAAGTTTAGACAGTAATGTTTTATGGAATTTTTCGTTTCAAGTTACCATTTACGGTGACCAGTGTTTGCTTTAGTTGGGCTCTTGACCCTTTTCATTTTTTAATGTTAGTTTTTCTCTGACTGTTCCAACATTGTGTTTATAAAGCACATTTGTTACTGCAAGAGAAAACATGACCTGCTCACAATATGTTTTGATGATAATGACATTATCAGCATGTAGTAAACTGATTCACTGATGTCATTCAGAGTCTAAATCTTTGACTATATGTTTGATGTCTCGTTTTAGTATTGGTTAATTGTAGTCCTGAGATTCTACAGTTTGAGATCCAACAGCAATATGAACAATTTTGAAAATACTTTGTGCAAAGAAGTTATTGTGTTTAAACACACAGACATTAAGAATCAGCATATGAATCTCAACAATGGTGACAATAAACAAACTAGTGACAAACAGATCAACTCTGAACATCACAAAACAAGCTACTTAAGTCATAACAAAACAATAGCAAAATAAAAGCAAACAGAAAAAAACAATGAAAATTACAGGACAATTCAGCTGCATAATTTATTCATGCTGCAATGCATGATGTGAGCCAATGATGCGTTCTGATTGGTGGCTCCCATCATGCACTGCAACATGAAGCATTTGTGTGATTGTCACCATTGTTGAGATTCATATGTAGATTCTTGATGTCTGTGTGTGATTTAAAAACTTTCACATCATTAAAGCATTGCTGGAAGTAGCTACTGTAGTGAAAAATTAATAAAGAATTTGGATAATCAGTTTATAATGCTGGGTTAGATCAGTGAATCAGGTCACTAGTAATTTCATCATCGAAACATAACCAGGGCTGCGTTTCCCAAAAGCATCTTAAGCCTAACTTGATCGCAGACCAACTGCAACAAATGGCCTGTATGATCAAATTAGACTTGCGATGCTTTCAGGTAACACAGCCCAAGTCATAGTTTCTCTTGCCACAGCAAATGTGCTTTATAAACACAGAGTTGGAGCAACCAGAGAAAAATGTTAAAAGGAAAGGGTCAAGAGCCCAACTAAAGCAAACACTGATCACCATAACGGTGACACGAAACATTCCATAAAACATTACCATCTAAACTTCTGTTAAATCTAAATAAGGCCGTGTGTAGATGTATGACAGAAATAAAGTCAAACTGGTAAAATAATAAGTGCAATAATGGTTCAAAGTCAGTAGTTCTTGTGTTTCTCTTTTTTCTGTTCTTCTTGTTTCTCTTTCCTTCAGTGAGTCTACTTGTTATCATCATGTGTTACCACTAATGGCCAATCATCACTTAATTAATCACTTAATTATCTCATTAACTTCAACACTGCTTCAGTGTTAATTTTAACACCCTGTAGTGTGGACACATATGTACACTGAGGAGTGTTAATTTAACACTGGGGATTTTGCTGTGTAACAATAATAGTTCAGCTTGATTAAATATGTATTTGTTCAATTAATATTAACTTATATATTTATATATACACATTGTGCACAATGCAACATACACATGTATATATCCTTATTAAATTAATTGTATTTCAATTGATACTTTTATTTAACAAAGAGGCATTCATTTGATCAAAAGTGATGACAGTATACAGACTTTTACATTGTTTCAAATAAATGCTGTTCATTTGAACTTTCTATTCATTCAAGAATCCTAAAAAAATATCATAAAATGTTCTATCTCTAGGTCACATCCCAAGACCCTTAAGCTGGCAGTTATTAAACCTCACCACAACTAGATCCAAATGAATTGGCAAATTACAGACCCATTTCGAATCTTCAATTTATGTCTAACATACACATATAAAAAAATCTTTGCTCCTTTGCTCCTTCTTGCAAAAAAAGTATATCTATGAAAATTTCCATTTAGGATTGAGGCCCCATCATAGCACAGAGATTACAAACGACTTACTTTTAGCTTCTGACCAAGGCTGTATCTCAATACTAGTTCCCTATCAGTCGGTCATTCTCGGGGCGGCTAAGGGATACACGTGTATCCCGCCAGTGGAGCGGGCCGTTGCTATGCAGCTGTCCCCTAACTCCACTTGGCGTGGAGAACCGTGTCTCCCTTCCCGGGCCTGTAAGTACTCGTCGGACTTAACCGGCATGGCTTACAAGCCCTGTGGGGAAGCCGCATCTGCCATGTACGCCATGGCGTTGCTGCAGGTCCATCAGGCCAAGGCACTGAAGGAACTGCACGAGGGTGGTCACGATCAACAAGTTCTCCAGGAACTTCGTGCCACAACGGACCTCGCGCTTCGTGCGACGAAGGTCACGGCGCGGTCAGTGGGTCGTGCGATGTCCACACTGGTGGTCCAGGAACGGCATATCTGGCTGTGTCTGGCAGACATGAGGGAGAGTGACAATCTCCGGTTCTTTAACTCCACCGTGTCCCAGACCGGCCTCTTCGGCGACGCAATCGAGAACTTTGCCCAGCAGTTCTCGGCTGTACAAAAGCAGACTGAGGCCATCAAACACATTCTCATCTCACATTCACATTCACATCTTGCTTCCACCCCACCAAACGGCCCCTCAGTCTGCTCGTCACCGGTGGCGGCCTTCTGCGTCTGCCCGCGCCGCAGCAGCAGCCTCCACCTAAACGGTGCCATGGAGCCAAGCCGCCCCGCCCATCCAGGCCCCTGCCAAGAAGAACGGCAAAGCCAAGAGTAAGTGGCACTAGGACGGGCGACCCAGAGATGGATGGGACTGCTCTTCGGGAGATGGTGACCGCACCACTCCCTCCTCCGGAAGAGGGCAGAGTGGAAAATCTTTTTTTCCCCTTTGTTTGTGTTCTGCCGCTGGCCTCAAAACCAGCGGTCCCCAAATTCTCAATAAAAGAGCAGTTCCTTTCATCTCTGGGTCTGAGGAGGGCCCGGAGAGCAGTGGGGAGAGAGAATCCTCACCATCCGCCTCTTCTAATCGCCAGCGGGCAGCAGCGTGCGTTTCGAAAATGCAACCCAAGCTGCCTCCTGCACCTCCTACCCGTAGAACCAGGTAAGTGTTGCTCAGCACACTCAGACTCCGCTACAGGCCGCCTCCCAGAGAGAGGATTCAGTCGCACAGACAGCGCACCTCAAAGAGGAACGCGCTCAGACAGTGCTGAACTGCTTGAACACATTCAAAGGCAGGACGGCGGTCCCACTGATATTCTTTCAGAGGCTACTGGGGCATATGGCAGTGGCAGCAGCGTTAATTCTGCTCAGGCTGCTCCATATGAGACAGCTTCAGCACTGGCTTTACGGTCGAGTCCCGAGATGGGCGTGGCATCACGGCACCCACCGGGTGACAATCACACCGGCATGCTGCCAGACCTTCAGCCTGTGGTCATACCCCTCGTTCTTGGAACAGGTGTCCAGGCATGCTGTGGTGTTCACAGATGCTTATATATATATATATATGTATATATATATTGATGCCACCGGCTGGGGTGCAACGTACAATGGTCATGCAGCGTCAGGGGTGTGGAAGGACCCCCAACTGCATTAGCACATCAACTGCCTCAAGTTGCTAGCAGTACGTCTCGCTCTGAGCCGCTTAAAGAGGCCGCTACAGGGCAGGGACGTGCTAGTCACTGCGACCATTGCGTGGATGCACTGTGACCATTCAACCGACAAGGTGGTTTACGCTCCCATTGCATGTTGCAACTCGCCCGCCATCTCCTCCTCTGGAGTCAGAAGCATCTGAGGTCGCTTCGCACCATGTATGCCCCCGGTGTGCTCAACCGTATGGTCGATGAGCTATCACGAGCTGTGCTCCAGGGAGAATGGCGAATCCACTACCAGGCGGTTCAGCTGATCTGGAGAGAGTTCGGGGAGGCTCAGGTAGACCTGTTTTCCTCCTCAGAGACCTCCCACTGCCAGCTGTTTTACTCCCTGACCGAGGGAACACATGGATGCACTGGCACACAGCTGGCCCCGGGGCCTCTGCATACAGTATATGCGTTTCACCCAGTGAGCCTACTTGCGCAGACCCTGTGCAAAGTCAGGGAGGACGAGGAGCAGGTCCTTCTGGTGGCTCCCTATTGGCCCACCCGGACCTGGTTCCCAGAACTCATGCTCCTCGTGACAGTCCCTCCCTGGCCCATTCCTCTGAGGAAGGACCTTCTGACTCAGAGACGGGGCACCCTATGGCACCCGCGTCCGGACCTCTGGAAACTCCATGTCTGGTCCCTGGACGGGACGCGGAGGTTCTAGGTGACTTACCCCCAGAGGTACTTAACACCATCACTTCTGCACAGGCGCCGTCCACAAGACGTGCGTACGCCTTTAAGTGGAACCTGTTTGTCGATTGGTGTTCTTCTCGCCGAGAAGACCCCCAAAGATGTTCGATAGGGTCCGTGCTTTCCTTCTTGCAGCAAGGGTTGGAGCGAAGGCTGTTTTCCTCCACCCTCAAAAGTACATGCTGCCGCTATTTCAGTATATCACGACCACATAGATGGCAAATCAGTAGGAAAGCACAACCTGGTCGTCAGGTTCCTTAGGGGGGCGAGATGGTTAAACCCTCCTCGACCCCCCTCCATGCCCTCTTGGGACCTTTCCCTGGTACTTTGAGCACTTCAGGATGCTCCCTTTGAGCCTTTGCAATCAGCAGACTTAAAGCTTCTCTCCTTGAAGACTTTGCTGCTGATTGCACTGGCCTCTATCAAGAGAGTAGGGGACCTGCAAGCATTTTTGTTCGACGAATTGTGCCTAGATTTTGGGCCGGGTGACAACCATGTTGTACTAAGACCCCGGCCCGACTCATAGGTAATGTCTCGGTTACGTATGGTAACCCTCGTTCCCTGAGGGAGGGAACAGAGACGTACGTCCCGTCGCCACATCTGCTGCTGCCCGCTGGGGCGGCCAGCTTATCAGGCTTGGCTCCTCAGTAAAAAACAGAAGTGCAATCGCACATGCTGCTTATTATATACCTGCTCTGCGTGGCTGAACAGCTTATGCAAATGATTGCACGCCAATGTGCATTGGCTTGTTTAGTTTCACTCGAAGTAGATTGGCCTCTCAAGCGAATTTCCAATTCGTCGGTCGACGCCCGTCTCCGTTCGACGCCATACGCCATAGGGTTATCATACGTAACCGAGACGTTTTACTTGATCTTAGTGCTGCGTAGACATTATAGATCATGCCATACTCTTAGATTGATTGCAAAATTGCCATTGCTATTTTAATTATTTAAACAGGGAACTATCCAAGTTAATGTCAGTATGTTTTAGGCCCACTGCTATTATCAATTTACATGCTGCCCCTTGGTAATATTATTAGAAAACATTGAATATCATCAGCATAACAGTAGAAACTAATTCCGTTTAGGGCTGCACAATATATCGAAAAATTATCGTTATCACGATAATAGTATATGCGATATCCGTGTCGCAGAGAGGTGCGATAAATTGCATTTATTTTATGTGCCAAGCATTTGTGTGATCCATGCATGCCATGCATAGGTTGTTTATCCAAATTCAAATGGGGCCTTACTATCTTTATACCCACCTCCCAAGTAGGTGCTATTATGCCATTGGCTAGATCGGGCCCAAAGGGGCTAGTGGCTCAGAGCAGAGAGTGAAAAATAAAAACTAATGGCAGGAGTAGAGACAAGTGAGGAAAATGACAACAGCGAAGAACCTGTGCCTAAAAAGAACTGTACGTCTGAAATATGACAATATTTTGGCTTCAATAGAGAAGACGTGTCATAAATGCAGCTATGTGTAAGGGGCTGTTCACATATCGCGTCTAAAAACGCATGAAAAGCACGGCCGCGCCGCTATCTCCTTTCCAACAAGCACTTGCGTCTGTCGTTGCTATGCAACCATGACCTGCGTGAGCTTGTGGAATTCTGAAAAGTTGAGATGTTCTCATCTCGTCGCAGCATAGGCGGGCCTGGAAAAATTTGATTCCATTTTGAGCGCGCTTGCCGCACGCCTGCATTTGAAATAACGAATTTGCATGCACAAAAAACGCGATATGTGAACATAAGTGACGGTGTCACTAAGTCGTGCTGAAAAATTGTGGCCACGTCGAGAGGAAACTAATCTCCACAGCCCTCTGGGACACCACCTCAGGGAGCTATATGAAGACTATAAAAGTGTAAGCCCAAATCTACCAAAACTGCTAACGAAATACCAAGTAACAATAACAGAGTCTCACAGACAACCATTAATCAAAGTGTTGCATGTGTAACGTTAACTCCTTATGAAAAAACTGAGATATTCTTCTGAAGATCAGAAGAATATCTATTAGCCTACCTGTTTATTTTAGTATGATCATTACATATATAAATGATAAAAAAATATATATATATATAAATTTTTTTTAATAAAAATAGCATTTCTCTAGGGAAATATTATATCGCAAGAAATATCGTTATCGCAATACTCAACAACATCGCATATTTTCCCAGTATCGTGCAGCCCTAATTCAGTTATATAATTTCATCACGACCAGATGAAAAATTCTAAATTATCCAAGTTGACAGAGTGTGTTAATGATATAAAATATTGCATTGCCAGTAATTTTCTTTTAATATATTTGAAAAAGACAGAGGTAGGCTACAGTATTACTTATTAGACCAAACACCTGTACACAGAATCTCTTACAATACAATTTGCATTTAGAAGGATGTACTGTTACTTCATCCTCTACAGTTAAAGACCTGGGTGTTATATTAGACAGCAATTTTTGAAAACCATATTTAATATGTTGAACAGAACATGTTATCTGTTTCTGATGCAGAAAAGCTAGTTCATGCATTCATGACCTCTAGATGGTTGTCCTGCATCCTCAATAAACAAACTACAGTTAGTCCAAAATTAAGCTGCTAGAGTTCCCATCAGGTCAAGAAAATGTGATCACATAACCACAAATGTATAATTTCTACTATGGTTACCTATTAAGTTCCGCATCGAAATGGTTTAGCTCCTGTGTATTTAACAGATCTTCTATCGCCCTACAATCCATCACGCTATTTAAGGTCACAAAACTCTGGTCTTTGGTAGTACCTGGGATAGCAAAGTATAAAGGAGGGAGACCGTTTTCACATATGACTCCTAAACTCTGGAACAGCCATCCTGATAATGTTTGGGATTCAGACAAACTCTCCAAGTTTAAATATATATTAAAAGACACATCTCTTTAACCAAGCATTCACATAATGCATCTCATAACCTTATACTCCAGTTATATCAGATAAAATAAGATTGCTTGAAATGTTATGAACAGCAGTTACACTAATTCTTTTCAATTTCCCTTTCTGTTTCTACCTCAGGATGCCCATGGATAAAGCTGCTTTGAAACTATATGTATTGTGAAAAGCGCTATACAAATAGATGTGAACTGAATTGAATATGAATATTGAGCAGCTCAACAGTTTTCAACATTGTCAATAAGAAATGTTTCTTAAGCACTAAATCAGCATATCGCAGAAATAAGTTGCCTTACCCAATTTGATTGTACTTAAAATTAACCCTCAATCTTCCTTCACGTCCTGTAACAAATCCTTCCCTCGCAGGTCAAAATGACCCGAAGCCCTAAAATTATACTCAAAATGACCCGAGGGAAGGATGAGGAAACTGAACTGAAGTTAAGTTGAATTAGGTGGGATTTTCTTTTTCAGTGATGAGACTGCTTTGAAAAACAAAACAAAACAAACAAACAAAAAAAATACCCCAAACTTTTGTACACTTTAAAAACTGATGTTTAAAAGTTACAGATTTAACATATTTATGTCATCTTCCTCCACTGGAATATTTTTCAGTCCGGTAACCTGACATTTTGTTTGAAATGGGGTCACATGGTTTAGTTAAAAGAACACAATCCAGATCTGTACTCCTAAAACAATGTGCATTCTTTGCGATGAAGCCTCTCTGTATTGGGTTGTACTTTCTTTCTGGTACCATCATTGGCTGAGGAACGCAGGGAACTTGCCAATTGACGAATCACTGCCCAGAGCTGTGGTACATCAGGCAGATAAACAGAAGTAAAGCAGGGCCAATGTTGATTAACTCACATAAATGTTCTGCACTCCTTTAAAAAGGCTGAAGGGTAGCTAAAGTCATTGAGAATGCTTGCATAACAGCCCTCTAATGACTTTGTGGTAATCGTCCATGTGGAAAACATCAAAACTTAACGTTACGCTGTTTGCAATCAAGAGAAAGCCCCATTGACTGATTATGCTCATTTGCCACTCATTTAGAACTGCGGCTAAAGTATGTTTGGGGTGTAACTGATTTCTAAGCACCTGCAAGAAGTCATGTCCTGAACAGTTTATACAAGATGTATTCATAAATCATAATTTAAAAAATATGATAATGCATATTAAATAAGTTTAGATACATGAAAGCACTGTGAACATACTGTACACTTTTTTATTCAAAAGTTTGTGGTCAGTTAGTTGTTTCTTCTTTTTTTTTTATATAAGTCTCTTAGCTTATTGATCAAAAATACAGAGAAAACAGTAATATCGTAAAATATTAGTACAATTTAAAATAACTGTTTTCTATTGTAATATATTTTAAAATGTAATTTATTCCCGTGTTGGCAAACCTGAATTTTCAAAATCATTATTCCAGTCATCAGTGTCACATGATCCTTCAGAAATCATTCTAATATTATGGTTTGCTGCTAAAAAAATAAAAATAATAATAATAATATATATATATTATTTTAATTAATTTTGAAAATGATTCTGCTGCTTAATACTTTTGTGGATTTTTTTTTTTTTTTTTCAGGATTCTTTGATCAGAAAGTTCAAAAGAACAAAATTTGTTTGAAATACACATCTAATAAAAATATTAAGGTATTTAAATAAATAAATAATCTTACTGACCCCAAACTTTTTAACGGTAGCATACAACAGCACGAAATAACTGCATGCTACAAAAAGCACCAGGTTCTAATAGTTTCATCAATTCCTTTTTATAATATTTACAAATATCTGACATTGATACAAAAGCCCGTCTTTATAGACCACATGGATGCAATTATTGACTTAAAACTAAAACTTCCCCTTGAGTGATTCTGCTGATCACTCAGGTTTGGCCAGCTGTGTTGATATTGTATCTCACATGCTATTTCTATAATTGTTTGCAGATGCTTTGAGTCGACCTGCTCTTGGTGAGGTGATGTTTAAGGAGCACATAAGAATGCTTAGTAGATTTTAAGGGTGGTTGAACTTTTTTGTTTAGAGCTTAGCAGTGAGACGGGAAAATGTGCTGTTGAAATGTTGTTCAGGTTCAGTGGCTAATATTCAGCAAGTAGACATTTATTTGTAGTCTCCCTTTAAGTTTCCAAGAAATAAGGGGAGACCTGAAACCCCATACCAACAGTTTTCAAACTGTGTCCTGTGTTGTCCGATTCACTTATAAATGGTTCTTATGAGTCAGTTATGTTAATGAATCACTTAAAATGAAATGTAGGCCAGTTGCATAGCTGCTAAGTTAAGGCCCCATCCACACTACTGCATTTTCGTTTAGAAACGGAGACCTTTTGCTACGTTTGCACCTCCCGTCCAGACTAAAACGGCAAAAACGAAGACCTAAAACGGAGAAGTTTAGAAACGCTGCCGACCGCGTTTTGCGTTTTGAATCTCCGGAGGGCGTTTTAGTGAAGACGGGTCAAAACGGACGACTTTAGAAACGATGACGCAGAGGCTCACGCTCGGCTCTAAAGAGCTGGTAAGTCCCGCCCATCCGTAAAACCCCAAGTGGACCTCTAGGTTGAAAAATCGTCAATGCAAGTGAATGGGAGAAAATAATTATTTTCTGGTCCCGTTTGAATTGTGCCATGAATGTGAACATATGTTGTCTGTGAATTTTTTATATAATCTTTCATGTTACGAGTTTGACAGTATATGGTATGATTCTTCGGCTAGCAGTTGTGGAAAAGACATAACGAGAAAGACTACATGTCGCCTATGTGACGTCACCCCATAAAGTTTACTTACCCGTGGTTTTCGCCAACTTCAACGATTTTGTCCTCTCCCTGAAAGAAGGCGGTGAAGTGCACCAAAGACACAGCCATGTTTGGCTAAATAGGCCATAGGCCATGACACGGCCTAGTCTGACCAAACAGCAGTTAGTTAGGGCTAATCAGTCTTAATTTTCAGATTAAAATTAGGCCAATCGACCTTTTTATGTAACTGACTTAAAGAATTTATGACGAGTCTTGAAGGAAAAAAAATGAGATGACTAACTTGTAAAACTAGTCTAAGCAGTTTATGCAATCGGCCCATGACTTATCCATTTTAATAAGTCTGTCTGTTTAACTGAATTAACTCACCAAGTTTGTCACCAATTTTATGTATTTATTGCACTGGACCTATATTACTGTTCACAAGTTTGGGGTTTGAAAAGCATGTTTTTGAAAGAAGCCTTAAATATGATAAAAAAATGAATGATTTTCTTTCTATTGTAATATATTTTAGAGCATAATTTATTCTTTAAATGGCAAAGCTGTACATGATACTTCAAAAATAATTCTAATATGCTGATTTGGTGTTTAAGAAACCTTTCTGATTAATATCAATGTTTAAAATAGTAGTTCTGCTTTTTTTTTTTTTCTGGACTCTAATGAATGGAAAAATGTAAAAAACAGTATTTATCTGAAATCAATATTTCTGCAAATACAATGCAATGTTAACGTATTTTACATAATTTAATGCAAGAATTGAATGCATCCTTGCTCAATATATATTCATTTCTGTAAACAACCTGATTTCAAGTATGTTTTGTTTTAGGACTGTGTGTCGGATCAGGTGTTCAATATTACAGAAGCTCCCTAGGGTAAAGTCCTGGCTCCCTTCCTGTTAACTCTTCATGGGTTAACACTGGGTCATGTCACCTACAGAAATACTCAGATGACACTTTGATCGTAGGATGTGTGAGAGAAGGCATAGTACAGAGGAATCACTAGAGTCTTTGTGGCCCGGTGTGACCAGAATCCTCTTAAGCTCAATGTGGAAAAAACAAAGAAGATGGCTCTGGACTTATAATAGGAAGAGGAAACCTTTCACCCCAGTTTACATCCGTTGGGAGGATATTGACACGGTAGATTCCTCTAAGTACTTGGGAATGCACCTGAACAGCAGCGTTGACTGGTCTAATAACATCCAGCACATATACAAGGAAGGCCTTAGTCGACCACTCAAAAATATGCAGAATATGAATATTCAGCATAGAGTAGCAAGTGTCATTTTTATGCAGTGGAGTTTGTGGGTCTGTCTTGGAGAGTAGGCTACAGTAGTTCACTGAAGGTGGTGGCCAAGAGGAGGGTGCTGTCCACACTTTAAAATATTACGGAAACCTCCATAACAAGAGCACTTGTAGTTCTTGAATTATCATGCCCTGGTGTATCACTGAGAGACAGTGAATCCTTCCTGCCCACTGCCATTAGTCTGTACAGTTTATCCCTGTACTAATGTGACTATATTGCATTACAACCACTTCCCTTTAGCTGTATGCACATTTACATACATACACAATTTTGGCGACTGTAAGAATTTATATTGTTTTTAAAAGAAGCCTCTTATGCTCACTGAAGCTGTATTTATCCGATTAAAAATACAGTAAAAACAGCAAAATTGTGAAATTTAAAATAACTTATTTCTACTTGAATATATTTAAAAATGAAGTGAATTCCTGTGATGAGAAAGCTGAATTATTACTTTAGTCTTCAGTTCACATAATGCTTCAGAAATCATTCTAATATGCTGACTTGGTGCTCAAACATTTCTTATTATTATCAATGTTTAAAATGGCTGTGCTGCTTAATATTTTTATCGAAACCATGATTTTCTTTTTCAGAATGTTTTGATGAATAGACAGTTCAAAAGAACAGCATTTATTTGAAATAGAAATCTTTAGAAACATTAGAAATCTAGTTTTTGATCAATTAAATGCATCCTTGCTGAATAAAAGTTTATTTGTTTATTTTTTATATAATTATTTTTGAGTATGCAGTCATTGTAGAGAACCTTTTAACTTTATTTAGGGGTTCAAGCACGAAGTGCTGAAACCCTATTGTAATTGTACTGATTTTTATTATTATTATTATTATTATTATTATTATTTTCCCCTTAAACGCATCGTGCAGACCAAACCGTAAGAGCTGGAACCTTGAAACTTGGCCAAATGGTAGTCCTCAATTTGGGGAGAACCTATAAAAGTATGACCCCGATTGGCCCATAGGTGGCGCTATAGCAACCAAAAGCGCAAAACTGCTCATAACTACTAGACCGTATGTCGTAGACTCAAGTGTCTTATATCATTGGAAAGCTGGACGCCTGACGAACAAAACGTATATCTCCGATTTCATTTCCGCCATGATAGATTTTCCGCCATTTTGAATTTTGTCAAAAACCTACTTTTGCGAACTAGTCCTAGGTTTTTCGCCCGATCGGAACCAATCCAGTGCAGAAATGTTCTCTTGAGTCTGAATATCAAAAACTATCGAAAAAAAGTTGAAATTTCGATTCACGGACGCTAAGGGGCGCCAAAACGTACGTCGTGGGCAGGGCCTATTTTACTAAAATGGCTATAACTCCAGAAGTAAATGAGGTATCTTCACCAAACTTGGTACACATGTGTAAGAGGTCAATCTGAGGTCACAGTAAAAAAACCGCGGCGATTGGCCACATGGTGGCGCTATAACATGAAAAAAACATAAAACAGGCTATAACCACCTGACCGTTAGTCCGATTGACTTGAAAATTGGTATGCAGTGTCTTGGTCCAAGGTGCCATGTATGTGTATGAGGACATTGGCGTATCTCAAAAAACATGGCCGCCATCGGCCAATGAAATTTGAGCACCTATTAGACAAGGTTAACGGAGGCCGATCGGAACGAAACTCGATGGGCATGTTCGACTCAAGGCCCTAGAGGTCTGTAAGAATTTTGAAAGAAATCGGCCACTAGTTGGCGCTAACGAGTTTTATGGCTCTGTAATCACGTGGTGTTACAAATATCCACACAATATGCATATCATTTGATAGATCTCCTCATCCTGAACAACTTTGCCTCAAGAACCATTGCTGTCAATCAAACCGTTCATTAAATATTCGCAAACATGTTAAAAACCTACTTTTGCGAACTAGTCCTAGGTTTTTCGCCCGATCGGAACCAGACCAGTCTAGGACAATTCTCTGGACTCTCTAGATCAAAAACTATCAAAAAAAAGTTGAACTTTTGCATTTGGATGGCTCTAATAGGGTCATTTATAAAATGGGCGTGTCAAAATACATTAAAAAGCCTATAAATCCTAAATAAAAACTCAGAACTTCACAAAAAGTGGTCAGCATATGTGACATAACATCATTAACAAGCATGAAAAATTCTATGGAGATCGGACGATAGGTGGCGCTATAACTGTTAAAAAGCTTTAAAATCATATATTTCCTATGGTAAACTGCCTGTATTGGCTGTAAATGGTCTTTTCCATCTCTGATCATATAATTTTCATATCATAATGTTCAAAACTAGTGCAATACAATTCTCTGGACTCACTAGATCAATAATTGTCAGAAAAAGTTGAACTACTTCATTTGGATAGCTATAATAGGTTCACTTCAAAATCTGGCCTTTACCAAGTGTCCCCGAAAGCCTATATCTCTTTAATCAATGCTCAGACCTTCTTAAAAACAAGTCAGAACGTGTGAAATATCACCCTGAACAAGCATGAAAATTTTCAGACAGATCGGACAAAATTTGCCTCTATAACAGTTAAAAAGGTGAAAATGATATGAATTAATGGCATGTTAAGCCAATAAGTGGTATTTTACTGCCCCCCGCTGTTTAAAATAGTCATTTTCTCATATTGGTATTGGTATCAGCCATGGTAAATCATGATAAATGATGGTGTGTGTGTGTGTGTGTGTGTGTGTGTGTGTGTGTGTGTGTGTGTGTGTGTGTGTGTGTGTGTGTGTGTGTGTGTGGTACAAATATAACAAAGGTTTTATTTTCCAACATGAAAACAAACATAACAGAGTGCTAGTGCACAAACAATAACCGACAATGATAATGGATGAGAGGGGAACTTAAATACACAGATCAAGACAAGGACAACAGGTGACGGTTATGATGATGAGGAGCAGGTGATGATGAGGAGGGTGATGAGGAGCAGGTGCAGGTGATGACGACAGATAGTGAATGTGATGAAGACAGAAGGTGAATGTGATGAAGGTGAATGTGACACCAATATCACTAAAACATTTGTGTGTGTGTGTGTGTGTGTGTGTGTGTGTGTGTGTGTGTAGCATTATTGTGTGTAGCATATGTAGCAAGTATGCATTATTGAGTTAACATGGAAACACTGGTTTGCTTTAGTGCAGAAAACTGGTCAAAATCATGAGGTTTAAAGTGAAAGTGAGCCAATAAGTGGTCTTCTACTGCCCTCTGCTGGCCATTCTACTTATTAATTAAATTTTTCCACATGTGCTTGCATTTATACTTGAATACACACTAAAAATCACTTATATAGCAATAACTATTATAACACAATCATATTTTGTCAGTGTTAATCACTTTATTTGCACTGACACTTCAAATAATTGCTAGTAATGTGGTAAATCATGGTAAATCATGGTTAACTATGCTGTGTGTGTGTGTCTGTGTGTGTGTGTGTGTGTGTGTGTGTGTGTGTGTGTGTGTGTAAGCATGCATTGAGTTAACATGGATAAACTGGTTTGCTTTAGTGCAGAAAACTGGTTTAAAGTGAAAGTGAGCCAATAAGTGGTCTTCTACTGCCCTCTGCTGGCCATTCTACTTATTAATGAAATATTTCAACATGTGCTTGCATTCATACTTGAATACACACTAAAAAAATCACTTATATAGCAATAACTTTTATAACACAATCATATTTTGTCAGTGTTAATCACTTTATTTGCACTGACACTTCAAATAATTGCTAGTAATGTGATAAATCAGGCTAGAAACATGGTAAATCAAAGTAAATAATACTAGATTGTCGTTTATCTCCTGGTAAATAATACTAGAACGTGGTATATCATGGTAAATCATGGTTAACTAAACTGTGTGTGTGTGTGTGTGTGTGTGTGTGTGTGTGTGTGTGTGTGTGTGTGTGTGTGTGTGTGTGTGTGTGTGTGTGTGTGTAAGCATGCATTGAGTTAACATGGAAAAACTGGTTTGCTTTAGTGCAGAAAACTGGTTTAAAGTGAAAGTGAGCCAATAAGTGGTCTTCTAGTGCCCTCTGCTGGCCATTCTACTCAATAATGAAATATTTTAAGTCAAGTCAAGTCAAGTATATTTGTATAGCGCTTTTCACAATACAGATTGTATCAAAGCAGCTTCACAGTATTAAATTAAAATAATACAACAAGGTTTGTTTCTAGTGGAATTTATTGATAAAATCAAATTAGATATCCCCAGAATATCCCCAACTGAGCAAGCCAAAGGCAACAGTGGCAAGGAACCGAAAAACTCCATCAAGTGACCTAATAGTGTCCTAAAACTCCATCAGGTGACCCAATGGAGAAAAAAAAAACCTTGGGAGAACCCAGGCTCAGTCGGGGGCCAGTTCTCCTCTGGCGTTTATGAACTAGAGGCCGGATTGTAATTTGAACTGTAAGATTAAAAATATTATATGAATGCCTGGCTGAAGAGATGCGACTTTAATCTAGTTTTAAACTGGGAGAGCGAGTCTGAGCAACGAACAGTATCAGGAAGGCTATTCCAGAGTTTTGGAGCTTTTACATGTGCTTTTGCATTCATACTTGGACACACACTAAAAATCACGTATATAACTAACTATTATAACACAATAATATTTTGTCAGTGTTCATCACCTCATTTGCACTGACACTTCACATAATTGCTAGTAATGTGGTTAATCATGCTAGAAACATTGTAAATCATAGTAAATAATACTGAAATGAGGTGTATCAAGGTAAATCATGCTAGAATCCTAATAAATCATTCTGGAACATGGTATATGATAGTAAATCATGCTAGAATCATATTAAATAATTCTAGAATGTGGCAAATCGTTGTGGGAGGAGCCTATTTTACTCAAATGGCTATAACTCAAGAAGTAAATGAGATATCTTCACCAAACTCAGTACACATGTGTATGGGTTCAATTTGAGGTCACAGTAAACAATTTTATGGAGATCGGACCATAGGTGGCGCTATAACTGTTAAAAAGCTTTAAAACCATATATATCCCATGGCAAATTGCCTGTATTGGCTGTAAATGGTCTTTTCCATCTATTATGTCAGTGGTTACATGCTTGCTAAATAAATCTTAATAACTTTTGATGCTTTTGTGCTTAAATGCCTTAAAGGCCTTAACTGCTTGAACCCCGATAAATGCTGCTTGCAGCTTTAATTTATTAATGTGTTTATTTTATTTCATTTTATGGTTACGTAATGTACTGTATTATGCGTAAACATTTCCTTGCGGAGACTTATAACCAATCAATCAATAAATCCAAGTCCCCCTTAACTCATTGGAAAGTCAATGATATATCTTTGTGCATGTTACTGCAAACAGTACACTCTGTCTCTATTTTTTGGTGTGTGTGTGTGTGTGTGTGTTACTTTGTGTTATCTTCAACTGGACAAAATCAAGTAATCTAGTCTCTAATTTATTTATCTGCAAAATAAATAAAGCCTTTCTAATAATTCATTTTTACTCTCTAGACTGTTTTGAATTTGCATTATAAACAAAATGAAAAGCTTCTGTTTTCCAAACTTTCGGCAAACATGTGACTTATGTCTCTGCTAAATAGAAATTTAGAAAGAGTTTCCTGGAGGATGAGCGGTTATTAAGTCCTAGACGTCCCCCAAGGGTTTATTTAAGAGCTTATGCAGCAAGCATGTCCCAGATATAGACGTGCGCTCAGACCTTATCGCTTCTCGCAATGAACGTCTGACAAAAGGCAGATTAGGCAAGGGGTTCTTCAGGAATGTGTCACAAGCCTCACTGACTTTTCTTAGACTCATGCTATCACTCTCTATGTCTATAGAGAGTTTGAGTTTGGCCATCAACACAACATGAAAGCTACAATTTATGACAGAGCATAGTATTTTATTTATTTTTATTTTGTATGAACACACAATGCTAACAATGAAGTTGACTCACTTGATGGTGTCCACCTGTTGACTATTAATGGTGTGTAGCTGACCTAGTAAGCAAGAAAAAATCTTGTTTTTATGCTGTTGAATTATTACCACAAACCATTTTTAAAGATAGCTTTTTTAGATTGCAAACAAGCTTGACAAAAGGGCATACACCATCATCTAAAATGATTTAACTTCTCAGTTTTTAAAACGTGCTTATTTTAAACATAGTAGCATTATCTCTAGAGCATAACTGTCTGTCTGCACTGTCGAACAGATAATACTGTAGGAGCACTTCTCATGACCTTAGACCTTCTGGTGTCGCAGTAAAATGACTAATGTGAACACTTTTCCAGATCATTCATAAATCATCCTTTCTTTACAGCAAAAGTAGATAGCATGGACAAACTGATGATGGTGGAGACTGCGAAACTAACAGCGTAAATAAGTCTCTGCTGTCCACAGATGCTGGTCAGTCTAAAGGAATAGTTCCACAAAAAAAAAAGAAGAGAAAACTGCATCATAATTCACTCTCATGCTGTTCCTTTTTTTTATTCTTTTCTTTTTATTCTTTGATACGAAACGCAAGAAGAGGTGTTAAGCAAAATATTGCATGAAAAAGAGACGCTCAGGTAGGGATTTATGCCATTTTTATACATTCTATATTTTTTTCGAACTCCAAAAAGAGCAAAAAAGCACTTTTGAAGTAACATAAACGTAGTCTATCAGTGAAAGTGGTATGAAAGTGGTAACCTGAAATTGTAAGCCATCTCTGATCTAACCCTTATATTTTATTTAACCTTCAGATGTTCAGAGTATTCTATCTCTATACTGAAGTCATACTTTAGAAGTTTATCTGAGAAACATACTTTAAAGCCCGGGACACACCAAGCCGGCGGTCGACCGTCGGGCAGTTTTTGTGCGACGGCCGACAAAGTTTTCTCAGTGTGTTCCGCGCAGTCGGCTGAAATTGGTCCTCGTTGGCTTTTTTTCGGCCGATTCGACATGTTGAAATTCTCTCAGTGAGAGAGAGAACTCTGATTGGCTGTTCAGCTTAGAGAACAGGTACAGATAGAAGGCTGTTCTAATGTTACGTCATCTTACCTGAGTGTTCCTTGGCAAATATTTCAATATTAACATGAGCAGAGTGGAATAAAGAAAGTGTTTTTAGCAGGATTGATATTCAAAATGGTAAGCACGCACGGCTTTGTTTATGGTTTGTGTGTCTGCAGCCTGCAGCGTCAGTTTCCCTTTTTGAATGACGAATAGGCTATAGATGAATATATCTTCAGAAATAGACAGTTGTCTCATTTACACACAGGTGCAGAACACGCATGCTAGCTGACAGTCGGCTAGTTCTCTCGGTGTGTTCAAGTGCAGCTTTTTTCCTCGACGCAGGCGACGCGAGGCGACAACATAGTCGGCTTTCATCAGCACTAGTTCTTTGGCATCAGTTTGGTGTATCAGTTAATAAAAAAAAAAAAATGGTGCCATGAGGTTTGACACTGGTTCTTCCATGTCACATGACTGATTGCAATAGAGCATGATTGAAATTAGACGCAACTGGAATGGCAGAGATGAAAGTGAACAACGGCTCAAAAATGTGTATTGCTTCAGTACAAAGACTTGGAATATAGCACACATTTGGACTACCATTGTGATATTTTATTGGAGCTTATAATTTTAAATCCACTCTGCTTGTATAGACCTTATGCACCAGAGAAACGAGGGCGCCGCCATCTTTAGAATATTGTCTTTGAACTTCCGTTTTTGCGGTCGCTCTGTATATTTCTATGGCATTGCTATCCAGGAGTAATTAGCTTTTGAAGTGGATTTACTTAAAGGGGGGGTGAAATGCTCATTTTCACTCAATCTCCTGTTAATCTTGAGTACCTATAGAGTAATATTGCATCCTTCATATCTCCAAAAAGTCTTTTGTTTTATTATATTTTTAATTGAAAGATAGGCTGTACCGAGTCTTTCCGGAAAAAAACGAGCGGCTGGGGGCGGGCCGTGTGGGCGGTGTGCTAAAGCTGTGCTAACGCGCCGAGCTAACAACACACAGAGACATTTGTTCAACAGTTTTACTCACCGTTCCAACGCACGACCGCGAACCTTTATCATTGTGACTGCTCGATCCTTAAGCATTAGACGATCTGGGCTTTGTTTATAAAACAATCATCGTCGAAATGCAGGGAACAACAGTCTTGCACAACTCCGTTTATGCTCAGGAAAACAAACTCCATCCACGGGTGCCTTAACGCCGGGTTCTTTGGGAATCTGTGCAGGGTTGTCTTGCCCTGGCAACCAAAAACACACTTCTTTGGTGACATTGACTTCCCAAAAGCCGAGCAGAGCGCTTTGATGGCGAACTGCTTTCACTCTCTTGCTCTGTTTTACGAGTGTGCGTGCGCCCGCGATCTTACCGGAGAAGTGCCCTTAGGACCCATATAAGGAAATTCCGCCCTCTCTTACGTCAGACAGAGCCATACTCGAAAAAAACTTTCCGAAACTTGTGACAAACCGGAAGGACAATTTTTGGAACAAAAATACTCCTTCAAACGTACAACTTAACTTTTGAAACTTTGACCATGTTTAGCATGGGAAACCAACTCTTTAACAGTGTAAAAAACTCAGTATGCATGAAACAGTAATTCACCCCCCCTTTAATGTAAAGTTAACGAAAGTTATCATGAGGATTGTAATGTTTAAATCAGATGTCTTAACAAATGTCAGTCGACCGGGAAGATTTTAAAACAAGCCGTTCATTCATAAATACGCAAGATCGCTATGAAAATACAGACCGGAAGACAAAAGACAACGAGAGCAGCGCTGAAAAGGGGCGTGGCTACACAAGGTCTATAGAAAACAGAAGCTTGACATTCACAATTTGAATGTGTGCGTGTGTGTGTGTTAATTGTTTCATATGATTCATTACAATATTCTAATATCTTCAGTACTTCAATACGAACTATTTGCCACTGGTTCTTCAGTCCAGTACCATCATCTGTGTCAAAATGTCAATCAGAGTCACAGATAAGAAAATCAAATTGGCCTTCTTTCCCAATCTTTCTTCCTCCCTCCCTCTCTCTTTCTCTCTCTCTTTTGTTTTTGGTGCAAATGCCCCAGTTATGAAACCGCGTACATCCCACTCAGTCAGAGGTTTGAGCTCCTGCTCCCTCCCACAGGGTATGTACCAATATGCACGGAGCACATTTTCACAGATGCCATCAGAGAACAAGCATATGAATTACCAGGCAGCCTGCCATCTTTGAGTTCAGACAGAATGCCATTAATACCAGATGAAGAGCCCAAACAACAACAGCACAACAACATGAAAGCCCAAAACAACTGGGACCAGGTAAAGGTTTCATCATTTTATATATTAATGTCTTGATTAACAAAGACTCCAAACTCAACTCTCTCTCTCACACGCACACACACACACACACTCTCGTTCTCTCTCTCTCTCTCCCTTTCCCCCAAAAGTTGTGACACCATTGAAACTACCAGCAGACTTGAGGGACTCTGTGAAAAAGGATCCTGTCAGCAAATCACGTTACGATTAATAAAATATATGCCACTGTTGACCATGACTTATTCAAGAGCTATTATGAATTCATGCCTACAATTAAAGAAAACACAATCGTTTTAAAATTGAATGGCAATAAATATTAGTATTACCCAATTAAGTCACAATTAATACTAAGCAGGCTGATTAGCTGCAAATGAACACTCCAATTAAAAGATGCACGTACAAATGGAATGAAAGGGGGAATTACACTGCCCATAGCATTTGGCCATGTTGAAACGTGATGAGAATATGAGCTAGATGGACAAAGGATAACTATTTGGGATTTTCACTTTTAAAACTAAAAAAAAAAAAATGAAACTTGCGAGGAATCACAGATATATTATATTATATTATATTATATTATATTATATTATATTATATTATATTATACTATATTATATTATATTATATTATATTATATTATATTATATTATATTATATTATATTATATTATATTATATTATAATATAACATAATATAATATGATGTTCAAAAGTTTGGGGTCAGTAAGTTCTTTTCTTTAAAGAAAGAAAAGAAAAAAAAATCTTTATTTTATACTTTTATTCAGTAAGGATACATTAAATTGATCAAAAGCGACAGAAAAGACTTTCACATTACAAGTAATTTGAATAAATACTGTTTTGAGTTCATTTGTATTTTCTATTCATCAAAGAATGCTGAATATATCATGATTTCCAAAGAAATAATAATAAGCAAAACCATTTTTATGATAATAATAATACATGTTTTTTGAGCACAAAATCAGCATATTAGAATGATTTCTGGAGGAAATGTGACACTGAAGACTGGAGTAATGATGCTGAACATTCAAATATATTAAAATAGCAAACATTTAATTTACTTAGTATCACCGTTGTTACTGTATTTTTGATCAAATAAATGCAGCCTTGGTGAGCATAAGATTCTTCTTTGCTCTGACATCTGCCAAAATCTGTTTTAAAATCTTTAAAACATGAAGGCTACAAACAAAATAGTGCTTTGTTAATACATGTTTACCAATAGAACAGTCTACATGTTGTCAGAGAACCCTTGCATACAGAACAAAATGAGATAAACCTCTAAATCTCAAGACAACTTGATAAAGCTTCAGTAATGAGGAGGCATTAGGCATTAATAAAACATTACCATAGACCAGTAAGTTGTAATGATATTCAGGTCAATGTTTTATTAGAAACAAGTACAGTTGCACTTTCAGCTTAGGTGCCTGCTTACAATACTGATAAGCCTTCCTGGCTGCACTTAGACCCCATATTGATAATGGCCCATTTTACTAGGCATAGATGTTTAGGTTGCATAATGGACAGTGATGTAGTCAGCCAGGAACTTTGCTTCAGATGAGCTTGTTGTTCCAATCGACCTTCTTAAAGACAGCCTATCATGCTGCCAGAGCACATAATGAAAAAGAATCCAAAATAGCTTCAATTTATGTAAGGCTGGTATAAGGCAGACTTGAACCCAAGGCTTATGTGGGCTTTTATGTTCACATGAGCAATCAAGTTTTCCCCTGAGTCTGACCACCCACATTGTGATATTTCAGGCATAGAAAGTCCAAGGCACATTTGGCTCTCGATCCCACCACCGTCCCCCACAACCCCTCCTGCATATCAGTCAGTATCGCATCTAAAGGACTAGGTGAGTTTGTCAGATGCAAATATCGCTGCTGATCATTTGGGAGAAGGTTATGACATGGTGGCAAGGGCTCTGTCAGGGCGAGAGAAAGAAAACGACAAAGATCGAAGGAGAGAAAGACGGCAAACCTCAGGAGAGGATTTGTAATTCCTCCTGATGCTTCCCAAGCTTCGGCTGACTGTTGACAGTCAGGCAGGCTGTGCCTCACCGAGCGCTGGTGTTTCCTTTGGGGCCCCCCTCCCGGCCGAGGGGGGAGGTGGAGATTTGCAATCCCACCCCGTCAAAGTGCTCTCTCTTAAACACTCACATACACACACGTACACACACATACACACACAGCAACTCTCCACAGGAAAAGCAGGAGACAGAATGCGCAGCCCCTTCACAGCAGCTTTGGTGCGTCGTGGCGTCCAAATGGGATCTTGCTACACTTTGATAGTTGGTTAATTACTCATATGATACCACACAGATGTCTGGGGGGCTCTAGCCGAATATTCGTCTAACTAACTCACTGACTGATTGACTGACGGGATCCTGGGGAAGGCAGACATTTAAGGAGCGGTAGGTGAAAAACCAGGAGGCATTTATAATTCATAAGTGTAACAGTTTACGTGCCGTTCAGGATCTCTTTAGTGCCTAGCTGATGCTAAACTGAGATGCTACTTGAAGGGCTGTCTACTAAATAGTTCCTTGTGTACCAGGTGGTGGCAGGGACTTTGAACAGGAAACACATCTTGGCTCAGAAGTGTTCCTTTGCTGTCAAGATAATGAAAGGGGGTTTCAAATGATTCCAAACAAGATGAGAGTTGATTAACTTTTCTCACTTGTGATTCTTGTGTACGAATAGGCTACATTTGTTATGGATAAAATTGCACAACTTATTTGAAAGAGATTCTTTTTTTGTGAGTGTGATTAGCAACTTTTTAAGAATAAAAAATGTAAATTTTATGCTCTTTTCGAACAGCATATCTAATGAAATTTATATGGCTTCACTGAAATGTTAAAATATTATTTGGTACCACTTCAACAGTGAGAAATGGATTTGTTACGGTATTTATTAATCTTTTTTAATGTTCGTTGATAGAAATACAACTCTTTATTTTAAGTTCATGTTAGTTCAGGTCTGTTAAATTACATTAACAGATACAACTTTTAATAATGTAGTAATGGTCAATGTTGAAATCAATATTAAATAAGATTAATAAATGCTTATTAGTTGATGATATCTAACAAATGGAACCTTATCTGATTGATATGAAACTGAATTGTTATTAAGCTGTAGTAAATTACTAGAACATTTCCTATAGTGAAATTCCAAAAGACATTTTTTTTTTTCATGTTTAAGTTTGGGAAACTGCCCTAATGAATGCCAAACGCAAACCAGAGCGGAAATGTGTGTTGAGGAAACCAAAGTGATGAAAGCCATGCAACGGGTGCATTTTTAAAATTACAAATGAAAAAACAAAAGCTTGGTGCTGTGCCACTAGCACCATGCCAACACTGATGGGTACTTGCCTGGGATGACAGGAAAGGCAACGTCTCGTCCCCATAGCATGACAGTAACTCGTACTGGCACTCTCCATCTGTGCTCCTCCACTAAATCCCTTTTGAAGTTGTGTTGAAGTTTTGCGCATCTAGTGTTATACTTTTAAGTAATTCTCTTTGATTTTGTTTCATTCTGAGGCCTGCATCGTATGTCTCTTTATTCTGTGTGTGTGTGTGTGTGTGTGTGTGTGAGCTGTGACAAACTAAACTTTGCAATATTGTGTGTTTTTGATGTCCGTCCTGTTGTTTGTTTTTCTACAGCTGCACTAATCAGGATCATATCACCTCATCTGTAAATCAAAGAGCGAACTGCGTTCTGCAATGGGCATTACGACACTACAATTGTTTTTGCTAATGGCCGTCCTGGCCACTAGTGGAATATGTCAGATAAATAGAACAGAGGAAGTCCAGGACAGTTTTCTTCAAAACTCTACTACCTCCAAAACCAATGTGCATAATGGTCTCCAGCTCACCAACAAAAAGGCCCTGCTGGATAACAATACCAAACTTCCACCCTGCAAGGATCCCACTTCCATCAAGCTCTATTTTAAGTATGTTAACACAATCATTTCCTGTGTCGTGTTTGTGGTGGGAATTGTGGGTAACGCCACCTTGCTGAGGATTATTTACCAAAACAAGTGCATGAGAAATGGGCCCAATGCCCTCATCGCCAGCCTGGCTCTTGGAGACCTCATCTATATCACCATAGACATCCCTATCAACGTCTACAAGGTAGGCACCTTTGTTTCTTCATTATTTTCAATTGGTAGGAAACATGACATCATGTTGTTCTTAAAGGGATTTTTCACAAACCAGACTGAAAGACCAGCCTACACTCTTAAAAATAAAGGTTCTTGATTTGCATCTATGGTTCCATGAGGAACCTTTAACCTCAATGGAATGTTTCCATTGTACAAAAGGTTCTTTGTAGTGGAAAAAAAAGGTTCTCATATTGTTCTTCACATTAAGGAAACTCAAAAACGGTTATTCTATGGCATTTCTGAAAACCCTCTATTGGAACCTTTATTTTTAAGAGTGCATACAATACAGTGCAATACAAAACAGAGTACTTGAGCACAGGGAGGGAGAGTGAGCTGGCAGAGGAAGTTGGGAGGATGCTTAGATGCACAGGGCAAGGGGCCCTATAATTATACGGTCATTCAGATTTTATCTCCAGGGCCGTCCTATTACGGTTACTGAGGCTTTTGTGATAAGTACAGCAGGGATATGGCCTGATAAAATAAACAGAGGATTGAAGGCCCATCGTCAAAGGCCCAAATGAACAGCCCTGTTTTGACTAATGCTTCATCACTAGCCAAAATTCCCTTGTCTAATACTCTGCTCATCAGTGAACTCAGTGCTTGACAGTGAACAGAGGCCTCTAGCAGATGGGTCAGTGATGTGACGCTCGATTTTTTTACATTTTTATTTTTATTTTAAATACATTAAAAGTGGAGTCGTACCGAACCGTGATGTCTGAACCGAGGTTGAACCGAACCGTGACTTCTGTGTACCATTCCACCCCTAATATATATATATATATATATATATATATATATATATATATATATATATACAGTGCTATGCATAAGTTTAGACACCCATGCTAAAGTTGACTAAAAAGAGGAATAAAAAATCATCTTTTGGAAATTGAACTTAATGCCTTAATTAATTTTTTTGGGAAAAATCCGACCTTTAAGGACACCAATTTTCTTTGTGAATGAATAATGTATCGTAAATAAATAAATGTTCTTCCTTAAAATACAGGGTGCATAAGTTTGGACACCCCTATGTTAAATTCCCATAGAGGCAGGCAGATTTTTATTTTTAAAGGCCAGTTACTTCATGGATCCAGGATACTATGCATCCTGATAAAATAGCCCCACATCATCACATAGCTTTCACCATACCTAGAGATTGGCATGGAGTAGCCTACTTTCCATAAGATCATCTCTCAATGCAAATCAAACCAGCTATTAGGCTAACTGAAATAAAACCATGCCAATCTCTAGGTATGGTGAAGGTTATGTGATGATGTGGGGCTATTTTAATTCCAAAGGCCAAGGGAACTTTATCAGGATGCATAGTTGCAAACAACAACAGTGTTTTAAAGCAGAAGTGCAGCAGTTAGCATGTCTTGTTTTGTGACGCACAGACTTCTGTGCACTCCAGACCACTGACTTCCAATATACATCAAATGCACATACACACTCCATCTGTGCGAAACTCCACACTCCTCATACAAACAGGGCCAGGATACACCCATGAAGAGCTTCCTTTCTAAACCTGAGCATAATCCACATACTTTTCCTGTTTAACAAAACAACGCCCTTTCAAAGAACCCTGTCAAGGCCACTTGAATGATGAGACTTTGCAAGAGTCCAAACCAACAAAACACAAACCTTCTACTGACGCAAAACTTCATTTCAAAATGGGGTACACTTCAAAAAAGAAGACATGATGATTCTGTTTTCAACACTACTAGAATCTTCCAAGGTGAAGACTAGCAAAAGTACACAACGAACAAAGAAGTGCCTGGGCCGATATACAAGTAGCCATTGAAACTGCACTAAATCAATTTCATCAAGACAAGATGTGTGCCCTTAAGGCCAAAGACGGGAACAGAGAGTCAAAGCAAAACAATCTGCTACTTATTTAAGTTAAACTGTTTCAGAAACCAGCAAATTCCAGAAATGTAGACTGCCTCAATTATGGTTAAACATCTCCATTTCATTCCAACTTTATAAATAAATGTACAGACATAAGTGCTTAAAATAAATAAGAAAATGCATCCACATTTCATTCATCTCAAGGCAATGTATTCTACTAGAGCTTGTGGGTCATATGGCTGAGGAATCATAGAAATGAACTATCCTTTTTTTCTTGCAGCTGCTTGTCACAAAATGGCCGTTTGATGAGAGCCCATTTGGACTCTTCCTGTGCAAACTGGTTCCATTCCTCCAGAAAGCATCTGTTGGGATTACAGTACTCAATCTGTGTGCTTTGAGTGTGGACAGGTAAATCACTGCTTCACCATTTTTAAATATTTGCCACTTTCAGTGTCTACACGTTCTAAAATTTGCGTTTTGTAATTTATTTTCACAATCTTTAAATTGTCAAAGAGTTTTTCTACTGATGAGAGAAACTCATCTAATTATAAAGCTACCTACAAACCTTTCTTTAATTTGACCTTTAAACATCAGCCCTCCTTGAGGTTACAGGTTCAAGTTTCACAGCCGAGGTCTTAGGGTCAGGGAGAGACAAAGGTCAGAAGCTGGGTTTATGGTTTTAGGCCTAGATATGTTACAATCTGTCTACAATCAATCATAGCTATATTGTAATTCAGATATTTAAAGGATTAGTTCACCTCAAAATGAAAATTTCCTGATAATTTACTCACCCCAATGCCATCCAAGATGTTCATGTCTTTCTTTCTTCAGTGGAAAAGATGAAAACATTTTTCTTGCAAAACAAGTTTCAAAACTTTTTTGAGGAAAACACTTCAGGATTTTTCTCCACACAATGGACTTCAACGGTAACCAAATTGTTGAAGTCCAAATCAATGCAGTTTGAAAGGGCTTTGAAGTGCTTTAAGGGGCTCTGCACGATCCCAGCTGAGGAATAGGGTCTTATCTAGTGAAACATTCGGTCATTTTCAAAATAAAATAAAAATGTATATACTTTTTAACCACAATTGTTCGTCTTGTGCTGGTCTGCGACGCGCCAGGCATTACGTAATCACGTTGGAAAGGTCACGCTGGACGTAGGTGGAAGTACCACCCCATTGTTTACAAAGCGAACATGCGAAGACTAATACAAAAGCCCTTTAACAAAAAAGGTAAAACAATGATGTCGGATGATTTTGAAGTTGGAGGAGAAAATGAGATGGAGTTTATCGCCCTACCCTACCTTTTTGAACCGGAGAACACAGATGAAGAACTTAGGCAGATGTAGGAGACCGCTACGTCTAGCGTGACCTTTCCAATGTGATTACGTAATGCCTGGCGCATCGCAGACCAGCACAAGACGAACAATTGTGGTTAAAAAGTATATACATTTTTATTTTATTTAGAAAATGAATGATCGTTTCGCTTGATAAGGAGGGATCTGTTCCTCAGCTGGGATCGTGCAGAGCCCTTTGAAGCGCTTCAAAGCCCTTTGAAACTGCATTGATTTGGACTTCAACAATTTGGTTACCATTGAAGTCTATTGTGTGGAGAAAAATCCTGAAATGTTTTCCTCAAAAAACTTAATTTCTTTTCCACTGAAGAAAGAAAGACATGAACATCTTGGATGGCATTGGGGTGAGGAAATTGTCATTTTGAGGTGAACTAATCCTCTAAAAATAAACATATTTCGCAATTCTTGTCTCAATCTCACTGTATGCTTATTGTACGTCTTCAAACCAAGCATGACCTAACTTTTCAGACTTTATCATTTTTATTCTCATAAAGCATTGTGGAAGCATTGTATTCTGCCACAAATACATTATGCTGTCTTTATCAGCAAAAACAATTAACAATTCAAGCTTAAAGTCCAACTGAAATCAAAATTGACCCTATTTACTTTGTTAGCGCATATTACTAGTCTTGTGGTGAAAAATTAATCCGTGCAAGTTAATACACAGAAAAAAATTGTTTGCTGTCGTAATCTTTAATCAAAGTCTGAAAAGTTACTTCCGGTCTGGAATGGCTGATGATGTAGGTTTGACGGCTTGGGTTGGGAAACGCTTAACCACTCCCCTCAAACCGTTAGTCTGCTATGAGTGAGAGATGGAGAGGAGGAGCGCTAGAGTAAAACCCTGCCCTCTGTTCAATATTCCTTTTCACTGGGAAAAACGTCACAACACTGAAGAAAAGTCGTTAGCAACTTCCGGCTCACGCAGACTTTAAAAATCCAGTTTTGAGTACATTTATCTCATTGGACACCGGTGTCTATCTGTATATTTTGTAGTCGTTTAGAAAATTAATTTGTAATTATTTTGACTGTAGAAGCTCAAATTATATACAGATAATTTGTCAAAAAGTAGCTTAATTTCTTTTTCAATTTATCCACCATTTTAAAACCAGAGATCTCTTGCCATTTAAATTAAGAATTTTGTATGAAATGAGAAAAAGCTGTATTTCCCGTATCATCTTGATCAGGGTGGTTCCAATGAAAACCTTCTCAGGAAACATTAGTGCATTTGCGCATGTGGTTTAGGGGAAAAGGCGGGACGTGAGTTCGTCCACTTCTTGAATCAGGGCACTTCCTCCAGTTTATAAGGTCAGCTCTAATGGGCACCTCTCATTAGAAAGTATTTTCCTCATCAGGAGCCTGAAGCCACCTGCCCACTTCAGTTTAAATGCTACCATAAAGAAGGAAGAATGGCTGTTATCTTGTCGTATGTCTATACAATAAAACTAAACTAAAATGTTGTCTTTCGGCCAAATTGTTAAGATACTGTATAAGCCAAAAACAAGCCATCAACTTTTTTTCCCGTGTGAATGATGTTTCATTGAGCCACAAATGTCTAGCGGCCCGTCACAATTTTTAAAGAATGAATCACTTGAATCATACGGCTGGACTTAATTTCACAACAGCACAGCCGCTTTCAATTAGTTTCTGAATCATGCCGAGGAAATGTTCAGCACATCTCGCCAGATCCGTTCTCCCCATGTTGCGTGAGCTTACATATTAAATGAAGATAATACATAATCATCCAGGTGGATGCTGCACATTGGTGGTGGTTGAGGAGATTCCCCCCTTCTATGTAAAAGCATTTTGAGTGCCGAGAAAAGCGCTACGTAAATGTAATGAATTATTATTATTATTATTATTATATCATGTTTTTTTTTTATCCGTCTGAGTTTTGGCAAAGTGGATACATCTCTACTTAGTGAAATATAAATGTCCCATTGTTGTTGAACAGGAATATTCAAATGGGTTATAAAAAAAATATATAGTTATATAAAATCTTGATGCACCGTTTTACAGAATCACCCACAAGAGAAAAGATATTAATGAAACAAACAAGCAAACATGACTTTGAGCAAAGGGAAACAAGCAGCCAGGCAAACCAGTGACTATATCCAAACAAACAGCTGAAGTATATCTGTGAGCATTTTAGTAATATGCATATTACAATGCAAAGCAGCCTTTTCATTAATCTTAGATACTGTAGCTGTAAACCAGTTGCTGAAAGTTGGCCCAGCTGCACGCACGGCATTATCTTCACAGAAGCTTTCCCACACGATAGGAATCTGATCTGTCAAGCTTTGCAGGTGTTGATGTAAAAAAAAAAAAAAAAAAAAAAAATGGTGTTGAAGACTATACATATTTCTCTGAGTTCATTCACAGAGATGTTTATTCACATAAAGTGGATCTTCAATAAAGTAGATCTTTCCATCAATCTATTTTATGCAAAGTTTGGTATATTGCAGGATAAAAAAAAAAAAAAAAATTCTTTATTTATTCGATAAGAGGATGTACATAAACTATGATGGAAACACATTTACCAAAAAAATCCCTTGATGCGCAAAAACAACAACCCCCCCCACCCATCAAATTGTTGGGGATAATTACCTCCCAGAACTGTCTCACATGACTGAGTTCCCAAACGCCAGGCATCCACCACCGAACGCAAGATAACACGACAGCATTCATTGCATTTCGTCTGCACGCTCTGAGGCACAAGTAATATATAATGTACGAAAAAAGAGCCACAGTGGCTTCCCGATTGCAGCAACTTCCATTTTTTAAGTACAATCAATTTGGATGTTTAAGTCATTTCAACTTAAATTACATTAAACTGACTTAAAAAAATTAGTTGAATCTTGTATATCATAAGAAAAAGTTGAAAATGGCTTAACTTATTTTGATGAGTTAATAAGTTGTCATAACTTATTGATCATATAATTTTTTATAGTGTGGGATAGAAATTTCACAATTGTTTTATGCAATACTCCACTTTTTGTGCATAAGTTAAATGCACATCTTTGGATGAAAACAAAGCTAATGACATGTCTCTGATGTGAAACAGATGAGCAATCTCATGAGAGTTTCGTTTTTGTGGCTCAGGTACAGGGCTGTAGCCTCCTGGAGCAGAGTGCAGGGAGTCGGCATTCCCCTCTTTACTGCCATTGAGATCTTCTCCATTTGGGTCCTGTCCATTATCTTGGCTGTACCAGAGGCAATAGTCTTCAACATGATCACCTTCACCTACAACAACCAAACCATCCGCACTTGTATGCTCAAGCCTGAAAGTAACTTCACGAGGGTAAGCTTTAATCGGATGGATGTCATGCCGACGTCTTTTCCCTTCATTCACATAAACACTCAAGCACTTTTTGTAAGTGCATCCTGTGTGGTTGACCTCGAGCAGGATGCTATGCACGATTTCTGTCATCATTTACAAACTTTGATCTTGAAAGCAACATTTTGCGTAAATAACAGACAATGCAGGGGATAAGAGTAAAACCTTTGGAGTTTTCTTCAGTTTTCCCATGCAGACGATATCGGGAGATTTCTTTTTCTTTGTTCGGTCCAAAGAAGTAAATTGATAGCAGACCATGAGTGCAATTACAAGCTGATGTATCTCTCTCAAGCAGAGCCATATGTGTGGATGAGAAACCGAGTTCATTCTCTCATATGAACCCTGCCATTAATCTCAGAAACATTGGGCAATTCAGATGAGACAATTTAATACAGCACAAATTAAATTATAAAAATGAAATTAACTGTGTTGTTTTCACTTTGAGTACTGTTTTATATGGTAAACAGTTATGCTATAGGGACCTAGGGATAACGTAAGGTCAACTGATTATTATCATAAAATAAACCCAGCAGGGTGATCAGGATGCAACGCAAAATGATTTTCCTGTTTATTGCATGGCTACAAATAAGTAAATTATTGAATAAATGTTAACTGCTAAGTAAAGAACAGACAAACAAACAAAAAACAATATTTTACAAAACTGAAATAAAAAAATACAATAAAATTTGTATTTTATTATATTTATATTATGCATTTATATTATATTTATAAAATGTGATGTTATTCCTGTGATGACAAAGCTGAATTACTCCAGTCTTCAATGCCACATGATCCTTCAGAAATCATTATAACATGCTGATTTTGTTCTGAAGCAACATTTCTTATTATTATCACAGTTAAAAACAGCTGTGCTGCTCAATATTCAAATGGAAACAATGATAGTTTTTTTAATTGATTTTTTTAGGATTTTTTAAGGAATAGAAATGTCAAATGAACAGCATTTATTTGAAATAGACTTTTTTGTAACAAATATTTATAAAAGGAAGAAAAAAAATCTTACTGACCCCAAATTTAGTCTATATCATATTAAGCTAGAATGTCTTCCTCTTTTTTTCTCGAATCCATCTCTTTATTTTTTCTTACCGGTTCGTTGCTTCCGGCGTCTAAACATCAAAAGTTTAAGCTCACAGTTAAAACAATACTTAAGTCTTCTGATGGCATTTTTGCTATATTTCTTTCAATTTGCTACCGATTCATGTTGGTATAAAAAATAGTGCTGTGACAGCTCAGCCCTTAAATGATCTCTCACTGGCTTTAAACACTGCATCATGACACCGTAACTTTTTTCTCTCTATAAACATAATGGATACTGTGAATGTCTTTCATCTGCTTTCAGTTCTATGTAGATTTGAAAGACTGGTGGTTATTTGGCTTTTACTTCTGCGTGCCACTGGCCTGCACAGCTGTTTTCTACACCCTCATGACATGTGAAATGCTCCACCGTAGAAACGGAAGCCTTCGGATCGTCCTCAGTGAACACCTTAAACAGGTATGAAAAAGTCCTTAATACTAATGCTCATAAACCTTCAAGTCAGTATCATTCAAACATAAGGAGTATTACTGCAAAGTGCACAGTAATATTGTGTCTTATTGTTTTTATTAACAATTAGATCATGGATGGGCAACTTTGGTCCTGGAGGCCCAGTATTTTTAAGTGATCTTTTTAGTAATTCTGGAGACCTTGATTAACCTGTTCAGATGTACTTGGAACTAAACTCTGCAGAGCAGTGGCCCTCCAGGGCCGAAGTTGCCCATCCTTGAATTAGATGACATTATGATAATCTTTTTAGCCTGTTATGTATGTGCTAAAGTCTGTAAAAGTAATATCTCTGAGAGTACATTATATAACATTGAACATACTGCGGTTCTAATGGCTTGTTTATGTTTTTCAGCGGCGTGAAGTGGCTAAAGCAGTCTTCTGTTTAGTGCTGATCTTTGCTCTTTGCTGGTTCCCCCTTCATCTCAGTAGGCTGTTGAAGAAAATGGTTTATGTTCCAACTGATGAAAGACGTTGTGACCTACTCAAGTGAGTGAGCCTTCGCCAATTTTTACTCTTAACAGCGGACTGATTTATTTTATACCCTACATACTTGTACTGTATGTGCATGGTACTTATTTCTTGACATACAAGTTATAGTTTGTACTAAAGTGTTTACAGATGTCCAAATAAGTTTACATACCCCTAACAGAAGCTGTAAGACTTGTAACTTTTTTAATAAACTTTAGATAAAATCTAAAAAAAATTTTTAAAATAAAATAAGATATATAAAACATATTTTAAATGTAGTACTGTCATTAAAAAAGACTGATTAAAACACTCTATTTCATTTTATTCCACAAGACAATTTTTTTTTTTTAATTTAGACAAATTGTACTGTTTAGAGTTAACAGGAATATTCAAATGGTACATAAAAATATATATAGTAGTTATGCATTAATAGTGATAGTTGTGTATGAGTCCCTTAATTGGCCACTGAAGACATCATATAGCCACTGTTGGAAAAACTCAAACATAGAGCATGATGGGAAACCAAGACTACAGGATCTTAACGAATTTCTGTCAAAATTATTGGGCAGCTTCCCTTCTCAGGACAGATCAGGGACAATAATGGAAAACCTGGAAATATCAGGGAATTTTAAAAACAGTAATTTAAAAACAAGTCATAGATATTAATACCATTTTAAAAAGTCATGTTTTTTTTTTATGTGACTATAGTATAGAATTTCTAGTGTGATTTTTTTATAAGCTCAGCTTTAAATTAATTGTTGTATTTTAAATCTTCAGCTAGTATTTAGTATTTGTCATTGCAATCTCTAAAATAATCCATCTTATTAAAAAATGACAAACATCTTGTAGATTGTGCAAGTGGTATGTAAACTTACACACAACAAAACTAAACGAGTGTCCAAACTTTCAGCTTCCTGTTGATCATGGATTATTTTGGCATCAACTTGGCCACTGTGAACTCCTGCATCAACCCCATCATCCTCTACTTTGTCAGCAAGAAGTTCAAGAATTGCTTTAAGGTGAGTGCTTATTCCTTCATTAACCAGCCATTGCAAACAGACTCATACGGAATGAGTGAATGCACGTTTCCTCACGTCATGGCTTCGCAAAACACAGAACATTCATGTGCTTGATTTATGGAGACGAATGTTTAGGTGTCCTGTTAGTCATTCTCAGAGAGAGATAAGCCATGCCCAGCCATGGGTGTCTGAGCGTAGATTACAGACAATGATGTCAGATCCTAAGTGGGCCCCTTTTCAGTAATAAGGATGATCCCATAAATACAATGCAGCTGAAGCGTTTGTGAGACAAACCATAACACCAACTCAGTTGGCCAACCCAAGTTCATGGCCCTAAATACAAGCAAACTGGTGAGCTGTGCAAGAGATGGTGTAGGTCCAAGAGAAATATTCAACATTGATTTACTATGGGCCAAAGTTAGTGCTGCAGATAAGAAATACTGATTCAAACAAAAAAATCCTGCGGGGCAGCATTTCTGCAAAATAATATTACATTGTTTCTTGCACATTTTACAGCATGCTCATATTGAAATGTCCCGTGAATGGTGCTAAAAGCATGTTCAACTGTTTTCGAAACAGAAGAATGTAAAACTGGCAACATTTTAAAAAGTTGCCTGTTATCGTGGCAGTTCAAAACAGAAATTTTCAGCAAGTGCCGCTAAAAGGTTCAAGCTCTATCTCCTTCGAAATTATAGCACCATCTACACTAAACCCTGCTCTATACGTAACCGATAGTGTTAACAAAAACAAAACATGCCATTTTAGCTTACTTCTACAAGTCTTTCAGCTCTTTAATCGAGTGCCGTGACACTTTTTTTGAACTGGACTCGTACCTGAGCGTTCCGAATCGCAAGTGCAATGCTGTATCAAGTGAGCAAGTTTACTATGTCAGAAACCCATGTCATGCAAACCTGAAAATGTATTACTTAACAAGTCATGCACTTTGGTGTGTTTTGGGGTCATAACATATATGTTTTTTTTTTGTGTGTGAAGTTTTGCAAAGCAGCAACATGTTTTTCTAATGAGCTTATGTTGCAACAATCAAATGATTTTCCTTTTATCTTTATCACTATTTCAGTCCTGCTTGTGCTGTTGGTGTCATACCAAGAACCAGGTGTCCAGCTCAGGCCCCGTGAACGGCACTAGCATTCAGTGCAAAAACCATGAGCCCGGCAACCTCAATACCGACAAAAGCCTACGCAAATACAGCGACTGAGAGGCGGAGGACAGTCTACATGCTTAAAACGCATTAGAAAAGCGGACATCATCATCATCAGTGTCAAACTTTGAGGTGGAGAGCATTGTAACCATTCATATGAAACTAAAGGCCCTGTGCTCAGCGCAGTATCAGGATGTTTTTATATATAGCTTCAGATCAGACAATGGACCTGATATATTTAAAGTCTCCCGTAGACCTAGAGCAGCTGTTCCCAGACATTCAGAGTGTTGTTTTTCTGTGTGAGAGAAGTGGTGGGAGTGAAGACCAACAGCAACAGGATGCAGCTGAACCTAACAGCTACAAATTAACCCTCATCAGGAGCTCGACATGTTTTCCTTACGTAAATACTGCACCATGAACAAGCTCTGGATCGTCACTGTCTGATGTGAAAGGAAGTTGCAGAAAGGAAGAGTGAACTGGTGAGGGTCAATCTGTGTGTGTGTGTGTGTGTGTGTGTGTGTGTGTGTGTGTGTGTGTGTGTGTGTTTTTGTGTTCCTTCCTATAGGCTTTGCCAAAGAAACTCCCATGCAGCTGAGGGGACAGCCTATCCCTCAAATTCAGTGTCCGGTTGTTATTGTTAGCACATTGAATGCAGTTATGGAAGCTTGATTCAAAACTAGTTTGTAAAACAGGAACTTTGAATGGCTCAAAGTTTATTTAGTTGTTAGGCTAATCGTATTGTGCGCTGGACGTCACCTCTGTCTATTTAGAGTAGTAGGAAGATAATGAAGATATGCCTTTTTGTTTAATTGCCAAATTAAGTTTCATGTGTATATGCTTGAAAGGTGTTAGATGAATATGTAAGCTCAGAATACAAATAATACAAAAATACAAACATAAAGATCATACAGCACATATGAAATGTAACAGCTGGATTGTGTTCCAGATTTGAGGAGGCAAATAACTTTGACCTTGGTAGGATTTAAGAGTAATTTCTAGGAATGACTCCAACTGCAACAAATGCTGGGTTATAGTGTAAAAAAAAAAAAATAAAAAAAAAATATTGAGCATAAGGGCGCGGGAAAGGGGGCTTTTGTGTAATCAAAACAAAAATGCCCAAGAGATACAAACATATCTTTGCTTTATTTTGACACTGTGAAAGTTCTGTGGGGAGAACTCATACATGCTATTAACCTTGTATACTTCAATATTATTAATATTTAATGGTCTCAGTATTTGTATATCATCTGCATTTTAAGTTGAAATATTTGTTTTCTTTATCTTGTTGTACCAAATATATACTCCATCATTCAAATGTTTGGGGTCAGTAAGTCTTTTTTTAATTTTTTTATAAATGTATATTTTTAATCTGCAAGGATACAAAGCAAAGACATTCATATTGCAAAATATTTCCATTTCAAATAAATGCGTTTGAACTTTTTATTCATCAAACAAAATATATCAAAGAACTGTTTTCAACATTGATAATAATAACAAGAAATGTTTCTGGAGGATCATGTGACGCTGAAGAATGGAGTAATGATGCAGAACATTTAGCTTTACAATCACAGAAATAAGTTGTATTTTAAAATATATTAAAATAGAAAAAAGTTCTTGCAATTTGTACTAATATTTTACAATATTACCGTTTTACTGTATATTTGATCAACTAATCGTAACCTTTGTGAGCAGAAGAGACCTCTTTCAAAGACATTATTAAATCTTACCAACCCCAAACTTTTGAAAGAAATCCATTTTCTTTTGACATAATTTGAAACTAATATTAATGACATTGTATACGTTCTGACAGAGATCTACATGGGTCTTGTTATTTTGAAATGCTAAGTGTTTTGTGCATGACAACAACAAAAAAAGGTCATGTTTGTAGTGGAATTTGATGTCACGCATTACTCTTGTCACACTGGTTGAACTTTACCACCTGAGTGAGGAATGTTGCACAGTTATTATATACATATATACATATATATATATATATATATATATATATATATATATATATATATATATTAAACTTATTATAGTACTATAACAACCTAACATCTGTTTATTACTCTATATATGCTATGCAGTACAGAGAATTAACTATAGATTATTTTACATATCATGACCGACTGGTTAATACTTGTCAAGCTTCTTCTCAGACTGTAATAGCATTAGTCCAGTCTTCTAGATTAGCTGCTAGTTATTTTTGAGAGTATTGGACCAGACTATTGATTCTACCACTTAAAGCTTATCTCCAAATGTAACGAGGTTTCAATGTTAAAAAGATAGGTCCCTTGTGACAGCTGTCTGTTTTTGGCCTGGGAAGAAGCTCCAGTATGGGAGTGATTTGTGATGCACTTTGGCCCACAAGGCAACACGGCCCCTCTGGGTCATCAGTGTCAACCTAGAGGATGTGAACGGGGCATACTAGAAGCCTTAATGTAAACTGTGGAGCTGAAACCATTATCTGTCTGCAATGTAAGTTACTGTTTATATCAGTCTGATATTGGTTTGGAAAAATAAATGTGTTTTTTATTTGCTTGTGTGGGGTTTTGTAATGTTCTATTATATTATATAATGATGATGCTTATTTATAAGCACAGTAGACAAATTGTTGGTCTGGTCTCAAACACGATTTCTCAGAAAAAGAGTTATATGCTCTAACAGTTACAAATGTGTATTAATTAAAAAGCTAATAATTTTTGATTGATATAAAGTCATTGCAACACAATGTTCTAGGCTGAATATAAACGGGCCATGTTCACCAGCCAAAATAAGCATGGACTCTAATTTACAATAAAAGTGTCTTTTTGTTTGTTTTAAGACATTTTCTTATCACACATGGAATTAGAAATTTAATTAGAGGAAAGACAAGTCTGTTTTGAGAGTCTACTATTGAAAGCATATTAATGCAAAAATGACGTCTCATCAGAGATTTGAGATATGTTTTTCTTATTCTCATGAAACTGCCTTCAGGGAGAAGAATGAAAGGTTTTAGGTCCGTGGAATTTGGTGGGAACCTCTGAGCCTGCCAAGGAAGGAGCAAATGAAGCTCAAAGGCAAAGTAACACAAGGAGCCTTTAAAATAAAATAAAATAAAATAAAATAAAATAAAATAAAATAAAATAAAATAAAATAAAATAAAAAAATTGAAAAGCTGACATGTGCAACTCACATCACTCTAGAAACTTACCCAGATGCCATCAAAATGTCGTTGTACTCAAATAGTTAAAGAAATTCTAATATCGCTCTGCATCTGTATTAAATTCAATGTTTTTATTACTTTCCTCTAGAAATTAAAAAATGTAAACATTTGAAAAAGTTGTTGTTTCCCCCCAGGATGTACAAGCTGCTCTTTTATGCTTCTGTAGTGCTCTGTAGTTCTGTAATGCTCTTCTAAAGTCATATGATAACTTTTTGTGAGGAACTACAATTTTAAGTCATTATTTACTGAAAATCCATGGCTGAAGCTCATATACACTCTCAGAAAAAAAAGGTACAAAAGCTGTCACTGTGGCGGTACCTTTTCAAAAAATATTGGTACCAAACGTGTACATATTAGTACCTAAATGGTACATATTAGAACCCCTTTGAAGGGTACTGTCCCAGTGACAGCTTTTGTACCTTTTTTTCTGAGAGTGTACCTCAAGCTCATAACTGAATTTGACACCTATAATATAAGTAAGGAATAGTCCACGGCTAGCTGTGCATTAAACTATTTTAACTGGTTGCCTCCACAGAGTGCATTCAAATCATTTAATGAGCAGATAGCCATGGATTATCAAGTTTCTCGGTGTGAGTGACGTATGTGTGTGTGTGCTTCAATGAAAGCAGTGCATTGATATAGAACAGTGATTCAACTGATTTGAATCTACCTGTGCATTAAATGGTTTTATTGGACACCTTCCAGCCAATCAGAATCGAGTGTTCAGACAGACCATGGTATCCTATACATATAATATAATTCTTTATCCTGCCTTCAGCTCAGGTCTCGCAACGAAGCACATAGTTATTTTCAGAGGAAAAGTAGCTCTCCAAGGCCAAACTACCAGCAAACATAGATAAGCGCTGGCAGTATCCTAAAGTTTTTAATAAGAGTGCTCTGCCATGGATTATATTAATAACACATTTCTGATATTACACCACCACTGCCATAACACTTAAAAAGGCAAGAAACCAACGGCATTTGGATCATATCTGTGGATAAAACACGTCTTAACTGTGAGAGCGTGCAGTGCAGTCACCTCTATTTATGAGCATGAGTTAACCTTATCTCTCATGCAAGGGATTTCAAACCATCGACAAAATTAATGTATGAGATGACTGAGCTCCAAGAACAATAATCAGATTTCTATTTATTTTTTATATTACGATATTGAAGAGTAGATAGAATCATTTCTACACTAAACAATTTCTATCATACATTTTTGGCCAGATGTTTGAGATTAATTAATAATCAAACATATATTTTAAATTTCTTTCTATCTTGAAGGTATCCATCTGGCATGACACCAATTCATGAAGATTGTAATTCACATGTCCAAAGACATAAAGCCACAAACCATGATCAAATAACTGTCCTCATTTAGCCCAACAAGTACTGACGTCTAAATTAAATCCAAACTAAACACAGAAGAAGAACTCTCATTCTGGGAGTCACATGAGATGTTAACTATGGACGGCACTCGGCGTTTAAACTTTAAATATGTATCCAATTTTCTCAAACACACCGCCTGTTTGTCTTCCCTGCCCCGACATGGCAGAGTCCCACATGCCATTTTGCAGAGCTATCCCTCCAAGTCATCCAACAAGGCGCTCACATGAGTGTGGCAAGAACGATTTCTAATTTATAAAAGCCAAAAGGATCGATTCAATATTCATGAACAATCTGTCCCATCGCAATGAGCCATTTCTGTAACTGGGGGACAGTATGATGACAGCGCAGCGACATAAAGGAAAAGTTCTGCCTCTACGTATTCAGGACTACTTCAGCCTTGTACATCTTCCTTTGTCCTCAAATATTTCATTGACAATTTTTTCAGATATACCTTATTTTTTTGTGACTGGCAAATGACTGGTAGGTCTTTTTAAACCTTTTTATTGCAGTCTGTGTCTTATATAAACACAAGGGCATGAGAGAGGAAAGAATGAGTATTGAATTTTACAGGTCAAGCTCCTGCCTCTGCTTTCATCATGGAAACGTTTAAACTCTAGCTGATTTTCCATGTAAAAGACCATTAAAGTCATCTTCCACATTCGGTGGGTATTGAAACAGCCTAGCTCTTATGTCTTCAGCGGGACTGCTGGATCTGACAAGAGGAGACTGTCTGAGATAAAATCTGTCCTACTCAATAAAGCATCTGGAAATTATTGCTATTCCTCATTGCACACTCAAGTAAATACACAGGTTTGATTTTAGGGGTTCAAGCGCGCAGTGCTGAAACCCTATTGTTATTGTTAATGTTCCCATGATGCAGCATTCTCCATCTAAAAATGATTGGTTAGACCGAGCCGTAAGTCGTATAGACTTGAAACTTTGAGGGCTGGTGGTACTCACACCGCCTACCACCTCACCAAAGACGCGCCCCGAACGGCCTGACGGGGGCGCTATAGCGGTCAAAAGTACAAAATGGCTCACAACTCCTAAACCGTTAGGTGTAGGCTCAATTGTCTTATTTTGTTGGAATCCTTGTCTCAAGATGGACCAAATGATTTTTGGGTATTTGGGAAAATTTGGGGGTATTTGGGTTTTTTCGAAAAACCTACTTTTGCGAACTACTCCTAGGCTTTTGGCCTGACCGGAACCAAACCAGTGCAGCAAGCAGGAGTCTGATTGTCAATAATTATCAAAAAAAGTGGAAATTTCAGTTCACGGTCCCTAAGAGCCGCCAAAACATTTGAAGTGGGAGGAGCCACTTTTACTAAATTGGCTATAACTCGTGAACGGAACGAGACATTTTCACCAAACTCAGCACACCTATGTAAGAGCTCATTCTGTGGTCGCGTGAAAAAGGATGCGGCGACTGGCCATTTGGTGGCGCTACAACTGTTAAAAAGGAGTCAATATTATGTATTTATATGGCAAATCCCATGAAATGGCTAAAAGCGGCCCTCTTCCTGCCTGATTTGCATGCAACCTCAATAATTGGACGTGCCCATGCATCACATGATCCTAAAGAAGCTTGGATACTTTTATGGACGTTGGGCCTTTAGTAGAAGTATAACAGTTTAAATGGTTTTTTAAAAAAAAACATACCAAAAAACACCACATTTCCATTATAAATAAGCTGAAAATGCAAAAAGCGACCTTTTTCCTCTCAGGTACATGTTAAAAGGCTTGATAAAGATTTTGTAACCAGCAGCTCAAGCGTCAAGTTTTTTAGGCCCTTTTTATTAGGGGTTCAAGCACGCAGCGCTGAAACCCTATTGTTATTGTTAAAGCTGCAGTCGGCAAGTCTGGCAGATTGTGTCGACTTAGCCAAAATTTTGAATGTTTACAACTCTCATGCCCCTCCCCCACTACCAGTGAGCACCCTCCCATCGAGGTCGTGCTCGTCAGTGCGTGTGCACCAGATTTTCTGTGAACGCGTCCGTCTCTTCAGCATCGATCAACACCATGGACTCGGAGGTAGGCTGCCTTGGCTAATCTATCCATAGATAGCAATAACCGAGGAATTGGAAGCTTGCAGTAGATTTTCTCTCCGCCATCACGCTTCGTACAATCTTCAGGCGAACTTCAGGCATGTCGTGTGCATGTGATATTGTAATGTGCGCGAGGGAGGGGGGATCTGTGGCGTGTGCACGAACTGTGATTGACAGTCAGATCTCACACCCCCCTGCGCTGACTGGACCCGATGATCCGGGAGCGGTGGATTTTTGATAAAACAAATAACGCTCCAGGTGGAGTTAGAAGCTCTGTTTTTTTTCTAAAACCACCTTATTTATGTTGTTCTGTCAGATTATAGTGTCGATTTCACTGAATATGATTTAAAAATGTTGCCGACGGCAGCTTTAATTTTCCCATGATGCAGCATTCTCCATTTTAATCTGATCGGGCAGACAGAACCGTAAGTCGTAGAGACTTGAAACTTTGAGGGCTGGCCTGACTAGGGCTCTACAGAGGTCAGAAATGGCTCATAAGTCTTAAACTGTTAGGCGTAGGCTCAAGTGTCTTATATCATTGGAATCCTTGGCTCAAGGTGGACAAAGTTGCTCGCCCTTCAGGCACCATTTTCGAGTAAATTGAGTTTTTTTGAAAAACCTACTTTTGTGAACTACTCCTAGGTTTTTGGCCTGTTCGGAACCAAACCACTGCAGAAATATTCTCTGGAGAGAGACTATCAATAATCATCAAAAATAATAATAATTTCAATTCACGGTCGCTAAGGGGAACCAAAATGTTCAATGTGACCGGGGCCACTTTTACTAAAACGGCTATAACTTGTGAACGGAAATAGATACTCTTAACTGTTAACCGTCTGCAAATGGTGCAGAATGCAGCTGCTAGGCTTCTTACTGGTGAGCACATTACTCCTGTTCTTAAATCTTTGCATTGGCTCCCAATCCGTTACAGAATTGATTTTAAAGTTTTGATGCTGGTTTTTAAATCCTTGAATGGATTGGCTCCTGTATACATCTCTGATTTACTTTCCATCCACAATCCTGGAAGGTCTCTTAGGTCATCCAACCAGAGATTGTTAAATGTTCCGCGGGTCAGATTAAAAACAAGAGGAGATCGAGCCTTTGTCGTTGCTGCACCAAAACTTTGGAACAGCTTACCTGCTTTTATTAGAACTGCCACTACACTACATGAGTTTAGAGCTAAACTCAAAACCTACTAATTTTCTCTGGCTTATAATTGTAGCTGATTTGTGCGGTGTCTGGTATGTTCTGTGTTTTTGTGCTGTATTTTTATGTAGTAAATGATGTTAATGCCAATGTTTTGTGCAATAATGTACAGCACCTTGGTCAACAATCGTTGTTTTTAGTGGTGCTATATAAATAAAGTTGAGTTGAGATATTTTCTCTAAACTCGGGACACATGTTTATAAGCTCAATCTGAGGTCACACACAAAAAAAGTGACAATTGGCCATTTGGTGGCGCTATAACAGGGAAAGAAATCATGAAAATGGCTTTAACCACACCCACCCAACCTTTAGTCCGATGAAAATTGGCAGTGTCTTTGTCCAGGGTGCCATGATAGTCAATGAGAACATTGGCGTATCTCAAAAAACTCAGTATGCCTCGTCGGCACAATGCCCTGAAGGAGCCTGAGAAGTTTCAAGCCAGCGTTTTTCACGGAAGTGACCTCCTTAGACTCCTGAATCCTTGCCGAGTCCAACAATATCAAACATGCCAGGTTTCGCCTTATGGTTTGTGTAACGGTGCCATTTAGTGCTTAAAAAACCGTTGGTCCGATTGAGACAAAACCACCACAGGAAATTTTAAAACATAGGTCAATAGCTGAACAATAACGCCCAAATGTCAAAATTATGATAGGAACTGACAAAAAAAATCCAATCAATGTCGCCCAAGAATAATTTTTAGGCTCTCATGAATATAAGTGTCTAAAATTCAAAACGAAATAAGATATTTACAACAAATTTGACACACGTATGGGCACACTTTGAGGACACCTAATAAAAGTGGTGGAGATCAGGCAAGACATGGTGCTATAAATGTAAAAAAAAAAAAAAAACATTTTTCCTTAGTAAATTGCCTGTATTGGCTGTAAATGGTCTTTTCCATCTACGATCTAAGTGTATTTGTTTATTTGGATAAAAAAAATACAAAAATACATTTAATCAACAACAATAAAAAGTCAAGTCAATGAAACATACTGTACTAACCCAACATTCATTCCAAATATCAAAATCAACAATTTACTATATATTGTGCAATTAAATGTTCCTTTAACCCTCAGACGGTCTTCGTTTCGGAGTCACATCCTGGGCCTTCCCGGTCAGAAGTGACCGGAGGCCTAAAAATGAAACTTCCTCCATCCCAGTAAAACCAATGCAATTTATTTTTGTTCTATAATATTTATTCTTTTTAATTTTGTATTTTGAGATAATTTTATTGAATTTATTAATATTTATGCAATATTTATGGTCTATTTTTGCCATTGAAAATAATTTAAAAATTTATATAAATATATGCATTTAAAAAAAAAAATATATACAGTATTTTAGTTTAATATAGAGTCTAGGCCTTCAAAAAAAAAATGTTTGAAGCAGATTAGCACCATCTGGTGAGAGTATGGAGAGAAAGCGTAGGAGCATGGTGTAACCACTAGATGGCATCTACAGTTCTCTATGGAGAGGCATGTGAATTCCCCAGCTGTTTATGGACACATTTACTTTTTTTTTTTTTTTTTTTACATAATTTGTAACAAAAAATGCAATTCATTCAATTATAACACTTTTTGTAAAATAATATTACATTTTTTTATTTTTTTTCATTTTTTTATATATTTTTTTTCAATTTCCCTTTCATTTTCTATGGGGGTCATTTTTGACGAAGACCACAAGTGTGACTATTTTTTTTACAACCACTTAGCATGCTCGAATCATGACCTCAATTTTTTTGTGTGTGCACATACCTAATGCCATACAAGTCACCAAGTTTCGTAACATTCCAATGAAGCTGTGATTTTCAAAAATTCAAAACAGATTTTTTGTAATCAAAATTTATTGGTGTTTATGTGTATAAAAGTGTGTGTGTATGTGTGTGTGTGTGGGTGGGTGTGTCTTTTTTGTACTCTTGATGTTGTAGAGTGTCACCCCTTTACAGCGGTGTACTTTTTTTTAGGATTGAGGCCGATTTGTAGATTGTACACACAAAAATTCGGAGAATTTTTTATTTTTTTGTCAATTTCCCATTCATTTCCTATGGGTCGGTCATTTTTGACCGAAGACCAAAATCGTCACAATTTTTTTTTACGACCACTTAGCATGCTCGGATCATGACCTCAATTTTTTTTTTGTATTCACATACCTAATGCCATAAAAGTCATCAAGTTTCATAACATTCCGATGAAGCTGTGATTTTTAGAAATTCAAAACAGAAAATTTATCGGTCAGAAGTGACCGAGGACCGTCTGAGGGTTAAATATTTTTTTAAAACAATTTTTTCTTGTTAAAAAATATGTAATATCAATGGTAAATCATTCCATAATTTCATTCCTCTATACATTACAGTCCGTTGTTTTAAGTGTTTTGCCTGGAGTTAAAATTATGACTAGTACTACTATACAAAAGTTGAGAGTACAGGACATTAGAAACTCTAGACACAGAAATATTTCTTATAAAACAAAGCAGAGAGACAATCCTTCACCAGTGCATTCTTATTATATTAGCCCTTCTATTACAGTTTAAAGTGAGTCATATCACTCTGTTCTGGGCTACCTGTAATTTTTTAATTAGTTCAATTTTGTGTCTTTACTTGATGTACTCGATCACACCACACAATAATCTAAGCAAGAACCAAGAACCAGTGTTGTGGTAAAAAGTTTACACATCTCTTAATAACTGACAAACCTCTTTGTCAAAAAAAAAAAAAAGTTGCAATCAACTTTTGATGGAATTTGATGCAAACACAATGCTTTTGGTTTTTTATCAAGTTTAGAACCAACTTATTATTCCGTACCAACTATGTGACCAATTGTATTTCCTCATCCAAAGCAGTAAACAACTGCTTAATTGATGTTGCAGGTAAATATAATGTTTTATGATCTGATCATCTGCGTACACTGTCTATGCACACTTTAAAACAAGAGGAAGATCATTGGTCTTAAACAACTTTCTTGAGGCACACCACATTGCAACTCTTTCTCATCTGAATAACTTCCATTATAAAATACACACTGTCGCAATAGATAGTTAACGTTTAAACCAATGCACATTATGAGAAGTAAATTAGTAACATTTCAGTTTATCCAGCTATAATTTATGATCCAGTACATCAAAAGCTGAGCTAAAATCTAACAATACTGCTCCTAAGTTATTGTCATCAATCTGTGCTCTCTCAATATGCATGCTGAAAATTAGATAGCAAATTATTCTCCTTAAAGTATAATTTAATTTGCTCACAAATCATTTTCAATACTTTGCTAAGAACTGGTAGCAAACTTATTGGTCGACTATTATGACCATTAAAACCCAGTGCTGCATTTTTCTGTAGATGAATAACCTTTGCATCTTTCCAAGCTAAAGGAAAAATCCCTTTTTCAAAACTGATATTAAAGATGTTGTATTAAAGAACATTTCTTCTCTTAATTTATCAACTTTATTTATGAAAAAAATCATTAAAATAATTTCCAATTTCATATGGTTTAAAAATAGTTAAAAATGAGTCGCCTGTGTCAATAAAAGAAGGAATTTGACTTGATTTCTTCTCCATTATTTCATTGAGTGTACTCCACATTTTTTTTACAATCATATTTACATTCACGTATTTTAATTTTGTAAAACATTCTTTTCTTTTTCCTTTTAATTTTAGTTACTTGATTTCTTCATTTGCAATAGATCCTAGACTGGGAATAATAAATCCTCCTTATTCCCAGTTCTGTTTTCTGTACCCTTTGCCACATCTCTCTCAAACATAATGTTTTTCAACTCATCAACAATCCATGGTGTCCTAACATTTTTTCATTGGTGCTTGTTTGTCCACCAAAGGGTAAAATAATCTTACAAATGCTGACAATGCATTATCAGGATGAACTTCCTTATAAACATCAATCCAACATACATTATTCACATCTGTACAAAATGTTTCTTGACTGAATCTCTTATATGATCTTTTATAAATTACTTTTGGTTTCCTGCGTTTTCTAAGTCTTTACATGCTTGCTAAATAAAACATAATATCTTTTTACGCATGTGCTTAAAGGCCTTAAACCGCTTGAACGCCGATAAATGCTGCTTGCAGCTTTAATATTGTTTTGATATAGCCTGGGAAGAGCTCTTTAACTTCACAAATTGCATAAACAAAACAATTAGGCCTATAAAACTTTTAAGATGTTGTGCTGTTTTAAAGTGCTGTGTATATTAGTAACACTTATACTTGCATATGCTTCCTGATAAGATCAAATAAAACAGTTGTTTAGCTATGTCCACTATAAGAAAAAGTCAAACTCTGGAGGTCTGTGCTGTAAAAGATTCTATGATCAAGTTATGACAACATGTGCTTTTACATTGCTTTAACTCACCAAAATAAGTTAAGCAATTTTTATGCTTATCTTTCTATATTTTTCAAGTTATACAATATTCAGCTCATTTTTAAAAGTCAGTTTAATGTAATTTAAGTTGAAATGACTTAAACATCCAAGTTGATTAAAGCAGCAACTTTTTTATTGTATTTTTAAGTTTTTTTGTTTGTTTTTTCAACCAGTTAAAAAATGTACTTTCGTGCTGATACGGCATTTGTCGTAATTGGATTAGCTGCAGGGGGGAACATAAATAAATCTTTTTTCACACACCCCAAGAATCTTAATTAGAAACAGTAATTTGACGACTGTTCTGTTGTTCAGGAAAACAAACTAAAACATGTGGCGCAATCTTCCTGCTAAAAAAGAAAACAGACTTAGAGACTTGGCTTGTTTTTTGTTCTTTTTTTTTTGTTCAGGAACACTTTAAACAAGAGATGCAAATGGATTACTGGGATTCTCCTTCACGGAAAGTGTTGCCACACACTGCCATCTAGTGAGACACCCAAGTCTGACCAGTTTCACCTTTGTTTCACACTGCACTTTCACTTGTTCTTGATGTGATTATGAAGTCATTTTTGTTTAAATCCCCTTTAGTGAGACTATTCTATTAATCTTTGCTTTTCTCTCCTAAGAACAATTTTACGTAAAACTCAATAGCATGTAAAATTCAATAAACTTAGAGTGACAGTTCATCAATTTGGTCATCATTTACTCACCATCATGATGGTCTCATATGATGTTCTTTCTTCCATGTAACACCAAAGGAGATATTAGCAGGATGTTGGCAATACATTGAAGTCCAGGCTGTCAGTCTTGAAAAAGGACAACAACAAAAATCTGAAAAGTAATCCAAAGACAAGGTAACAGAGGAGTTCCATAATGCACACAATATACAATTTGCACAAAATAATCAGTCTCTGAGAAAAATTATAAAGGAATTACAGATTTAAAAAACTCTGAGGGAAAGGTATTATTTCATGTCTGCTAAATAAATTGTTTTGCAATCACACAGAATGACAGTAATGGTATCATCTGAACTGGCAAGTTATTTAATTTTATATATATTGGCATCACATGCTTTTCAGCTATATATTAAATATACTAGAAATGTCTGATCATAAGGTCTGTCACATACTTTCTAATGTACTTTAGCTTTGCCCACAAAATGGGCCCTCATTGTCTGTTTTGTTTAGTTGTTAGCCAAAAGTTTGTATTTGTAAATTTAAATTAGGCCTAGTTTATCATTTTTAATTAAAATGTTTAATGAATGATGGCACTGTGTGACGGTTGGGGGGTGGCATACAAACTATTTTGCTAATTTAATCACCACAGTAGATTAACAATTTCAAAATGCCCGTGTTTGAAATCGGCTGTACAACTCACCTCGGTAGTGGGGGAAGTTGTGACAACGTTTTAATTTTTTTTATTTTACACAAATTATGGATAATTAATTATATTTCTAAACCACTTGATTTTTTAGCAGACAGATATAAGCCCCTTTCTGAAAAACGACACTGAATCAGACGTCGAAACAAAATGCTTTACAACACTCACCGGTCGCCTCGTTTCTTAATTTAGTTTGTTAATGTTAACTATGCAGCGGCGAATATTGTTTTTGCTCGCCGTTCTCCCATCCGAGTGGTGGCGCCGAGTATTAAAAATGTCTCGTTGAACAAGCGAAGAACCAACCTGCAGTGACGACAACAACATCAACAGGAAGGTCCGACCAGCTTTGTTTATGAACTTGTCGCTCACGTTCACTTCTTATTTTTTTTTAAGTCTGTTTACGTATATATGTCTTTAATGACATGATTTGAAGTCTGTAAACTTATATATAACTTTTATGACATGACTTCAGCAAAAAGAGAATTAAATATGATTGCGCGCTGACTTTACAACGGACAACGGCTCTTGAAACTAAGCAGTGACTGTAATGTATGTGGGAGCGGCGGGAAGCATCGGGAGGAATCAGCTGATTATTTGACTCGCTGAACACATGATTCGTCTAGATCTCTGTGGTGTCTATTCCAGTCATATGCATTCTAAACCAAACCACAGCAGTAGAACAGCCAGTAAACTCATTTTTTTATCTGTAACGTTACATGTCTCTGTGTCAAACTCCACATGAGTGTAGTGTAAGAGGTTAGTGTCCGTGGGAAAGATGCCGTGCACATGCGGGAACTGGAGGAGGTGGATTCGGCCTCTCGTGGTGCTGCTGTACATTCTGCTCCTTCTGGTTGTCCTTCCTCTCTGTATATGGGAACTTCAAAAATCAGGGGTCAGAAGTCTTTTTATAACTACACACATTAAACATTTAGCAGCTGATAGTCAAGAATGTGCCTATAATGCTGTTGTGAAGAAACTTCACATAACAATTGAGTCTAATTTGACCTACAATGGAAACCACTAATAAATAATTCATTTGGACTCTTTATTATGGTATAAGAGGTCTAAAGAACCTGTAAGTTTGACCTGATCTGGTCCCAAAGTGTTTTGTTATAGAAAAATGCATGTTTCTACATTACAATTTAGAGTAATCTTTTATCGGAGGTGACTGTGTCAAAGTAATGCCCATATGTCAAGTTGTGATCATAATGATTACAATCTATAGACAATTTGGCAGTGGTGCATGCATGTTGATTTAGAGTTGCTGTCATCTAAAGTCCTCGCAGGGTTTGCCGTCATCTCTTCAATGGTGTTTGTAAATAATAGTGTTAATAAATGAAGCTGAAATAAAATATGAATGTTGCATGAAAACTTACGCTAAAACATTAAACAAAATAAGTAAATGTTGTCTTGCCAATAAACTGAACTAAAATAAGTGTGAGTTGAAATGCTAAAATTATTAAAACTATGGCCTAGTTTCACAAACAGGGTTTAGATTAAGCCAGGATTAAGCCTTAGTTCAATTTGGACATTTAAGTAGCTTTTATAAACATGCCTTAAAAAAAAAAAAACATTACTGGTGTGCATCATGAGGCAAAACAATGGCACTGACATATTTTAAGATATGTCAGTGCAAGTTATGTTCAGTTAAAACAGCTCAAACATGCATTTTAGTCTGGGACTAGACTTAAGCCTTGTCATTGAAATGGGGTAGCCTAAAACTGAGATAAAAAATAAGTTAAACCAGAAATACTAGAAATAGAAATATTAAAAAAGCTGATAAAAATGACAACTCAAATTATAAATGAAATTTTGATAATAAAAGCTAGTTAAAAATATAAATAATGTAATTATAGTACTAAACTATATATATATATGTATATATATACATTACTTTTTTTAAGTTTTGATCATTTTGACAATGTCTGGTTTTCACAGTGGCTGTATTTTTTCTTTGTAATCACGCAGGCTAGTGTTCAAAATAAGGCATGGTTCATCGCTGGGTTATTCGTGTTCATGACTATACCCATCTCGCTGTGGGGGATACTGCAGCATCTAGTACACTACACCCAACCTGAGCTACAAAAACCCATTATCAGGTATTGATGTATAGATAATATTACTTAATGCAACTAGTTTTGTTGCATAGTATTGTGTAGGTCATTATCTTCTGTGCGATTGTTATTTCTCACTTATTATTTTTTCCTTTTTTTAGAATATTATGGATGGTTCCTATTTACAGCCTGGACAGTGTGAGTATCATGTGATCACCTTGATGCCAACATGTTGGTATTTGAATCGCAAATGGCTTCTTTGATGTTTGCTATCCAACTAGATTGCCGTTTGAATACTGGCCTTTTTTCTGTTTGACATTGAGTTAATGTGAGGCCTGATGGTGCAGATGCTCATGACTTAGATTACTTAAAGAGTTGGAACAGAATCTAATTTGACCAAACTCATGTGCATCTAATCTTTTTTGAGCAGCAGGATATCATTTGTCTGTGTGCCATATGTGGAATCCCTTTATTCTAATGTCATTGGTTTCCTCTGTTTTCACAGTGGATTGCGTTGAAGTATCCCAGCATTGCCATCTATGTAGACACATGTAGAGAGTGCTATGAGGCCTATGTTATCTACAACTTCATGATCTTCCTTCTCAACTATCTGGGGAATCAGTATCCGAGTCTGGTGCTGATGCTGGAGGTGCAGGAGCAACAAAAACATCTCCCTCCTCTTTGCTGCTGCCCACCGTGGCCCATGGGAGAGTGAGTGTTTGCATAAACACAGTTATGATAAAAGAGTGGGGTAACTTGAGGCGGGATGTGGTATTTAATGCATATATGTTGTTAATATTACTAAAGGAGAAAGTCAAGATGTTAGCCGAGGCTCTTATGCTGAGGGCCTCCATTACCTGTTTACCATCTTCTCCTTTGGAGTTTTCTTCAAAGTGCAGGATGGGAAATGAAAGTTTAGATATCGCAGAAAGGGATTTTTCTAAATTGCTTGCAGATTGAAGACTTTCTTGTGGTTGTTGGCTGCCTTTAGCTATTGCCGCTGACAGCAGCAACTTTTAAATTTACGTTAGGCAGTGGTGGAAATGTGTGAAGAGTTTGTTGATTTAAACCAGCGAGTTTTTAAACTGAAAAAATATGTTTGTGTAGTGCTTCAGAGGACAGTGAAGCTCTGTTGTGTGCCTGTTAACCTAACTTGGAAGTGTTTTATGCACATTTATTTTTGTATATCTTACCAATACGTTTAAAATTTTCCTCTATTTTTATATTAAGAACAGAACATTTACTTAACTAATTTTTTCTCTTAACAGAGTGCTGTTGTTGAGATGCAAACTGGGAGTTCTGCAGTACACAGTTGTGAGACCTGTCACCACAGTCATTGCTTTGTAAGTGTTACTTTATTAGGTTTTACACCACAAAGAGACACAATATATGCACTATAGTTCACAAGTTTGGAGTCTTTTTTTTATGTTTTTGAAAGAAGTCTGTTATGCTCAGTAAATCTGCATTTTTCAGCAGCCATTTTTCCAGTCTTCAATGTCAGAAATCATTATAATATGCTCATTTAGTGCCCAAGTACCATTTCTTATTATTATCAATGTTGAAAAAGGCTGTGGAAACTGAGACATTTGTATCCCCATGATGTTTGGTAAATGGAAAGTTTAAAAGAACAGTATTTATTTAAAATATAAATATTTTATAAATGTCTTTACTGTCACTTTTTATCAATTGAATGCATCCTTTCTGAATGAAAGTATTAATTTCTTTTTTGACCCCAAACATTGGAACGGTAGTGTTATTTCTGTTAGTGACAGTTGATCAACAAACCCTTTTGGTCGACATTAATGGTTCCATATATTTCTGTGCTCTGATACTTTTACACACAAAAATCTATCTAGTTTCCTGGTACTAAACTTACACCCTCTTATAGACTATATTTTTTAATGTACTCTTAAATTGAGCATGTAACAGTTCAAAATAAAGCTGTAGCTGTTAGTCAGTAATTTCAATGTCATTTCTATCCTTCCAAATTAGGATTTGTCAGCTTTGTGGTGTCTATGATGAAGGCAACTTCAGTTCAAAAAATGCCTGGACATATCTGGTTATTGTCAACAATCTCTCTCAGCTCGTAAGTACTCCCCCCCCCCCATTATGCAAGACTGTCACGTGAGCTTGAATGAGTCTACAGTTACACCCAGGGGCCGGTTTCGCAAAGCTATTTTAGACCGGTCTATAGTGTTAGACAAGTCTAAAATTTGCTCATAGACTAGTCTAATGCAAGTTAGACTGTTTCACAAAAATAAAGACTGGCTTAATTTAGACCAAAAACATTAGACACCTTACCCCCAGGCTAACTTAGGTATAAGACTCTATGTTACCTTGGCACCCAGCAGTACCAATCAGTTACATTACAAACTGCCAAAAGAAAAGGGAAAATGGCTCATAATTTAAACATTTCTTCTTGTTACTACATTCCCAAGTAAAATGTCCTTGTAACTGTACGCAAGTGTCACAGGCGATGCGTGAAATGCAATATACCGTGACTGCTCAAACAGGGGGTAGTTGAGTCATAGTGGAGTCATAGCTCTGAATGCCAGTCTATTTCGCTTCAAACGCTCGCTTTATACGCGCGTCCTATTTGCCTTGGACACGCGAATGGATTTAGTTGAAGCGTCGAACTAGACGCGATAGACACGAATTTGACGTTCTATTCGCGTTTGGTGTGAACGCTGCATAATAACAGGCTGAGACGTCAAGATTGCAATGCTGGAATGTGTGTGTGTGTGTGTGTGTGTGTGTGTGTGTGTGTGTGTGTGTGTGTGTGTGTCAGAAAGAGAGAGAGGCACGGGCGCGATCGAACAGTGGAAACATAAAAACATACTCCGTCATTTATGTATTGTATTGTAACTCCTCCAACAAACACATATTTTCCGCTGGGATAAACTGCACTGAGCAGTTGAATGCGCTTACTCGATCCGCCATGTTTTTTGTTTTGAAAAGTGTCGTATTTTACCCAGAATGCATTGCAGTGTAGTCCTACTTAAGATAGTCAGAGTCTTAAGTGCTTTGTGCAACGGTCTGATTTATGTCTATCTGAAGTCTGACTATCTACTATATCTAAGCCATAGTCAAAGTCTATCTTTGTGAAACAGCAGTAAAAGGAAGATACAATGTAACTAAAGCCCTATTTACAGAGACATTTTATTGATTTT
>NC_138223.1:30212437-30283744 GCF_964197995.2 Scardinius erythrophthalmus
GGGGTGAGTAATAAATGACAGAATTTTCATTTTAGGGGGAATCTTCCCTTTAAGAAATCGTCTTTTTCTTTGTTAATATTGGGTGTCAGTAGTGTGTTAGTACACAACATTAGCTGCACATGCGCTATAAATGTCATAGCATAACAGCACAGGCAGATCGTTTAATCATTACAGGTGTGGACCTGTGGGAAATCCCATTTAATTGTTTTTATGAACTGTCATGTGTCTCTCTGATTCATTCAGAGACATGCATATTCTGCAATGGTTTGTACTGCTGTTGCATTGCCTTATCTAACAGTGGTTGTCACAAATAATTAAACTTTGAGTATTTCTGCTTAAATCCCAATTCAAAATACTTCACACAGAAATTGTCATTTACTAACTCCGATGTAATTCCAAACCTGTATGACTGACTTTCTTCTGCGAAAGAAGATATTTTGAAGAATATTGGTAACCAAATAGTTTTGGTTTCCACCGACTTCTATTCTACAGACAGGAAGAAAGAAAGAAAAAACGCTGAGACATTTCTCAAAATATCTTTTGTTTCACAAAAGTAAGAAAAGTCATACAGGTTTGGAACAACATGAGGGTGAGTAAACTATTAAATAATTTTCATTTTTGGGTGAACTTTCCTTTTAAACATACCTACAAGAATCATCAAGCCACACAGTCATGGTGAAATTATTTTAATGTAAAATGTGTTCTGTTGCTAAAAACAATAGCTTTGTTTACCATACAGCAATTAAATAATTGCCCATTAGCAGCAGATTTTGGAGTATGTTAAACTATATATTGGTACAGAATCCCTCCCATCATGAGTCACTGCCTTCCTGATGACATCATCAGCCCCCCTATTCCTGTTTAACAGCTGTAATGGATATGCTGCTCTTGTGGAGCCGGATGCTGAGGCGGACCCACTCTCCTCTGCTGACCGCCAGTGGTTGCTGGAGGACCACCGCCGCCTGCTTCCAGTGAGAGTCCTCACTGAAGGTGCTGACGCTCTGCTCAGAGTCCAGATGGATCTGGTACCAGAAGGGAATGGCAGTCACCTTGCCTGAGGTGCTGACCTGCACCTAACAAATGCAAAATAATAAAAAGCAGCTTAATAGGAAGTTATGGGGCCTATAGGGGGATTCAAAATGACTTACAATTAGATAAAGAGTTTTTTGAGTTTTAAAATAAGCTAAAGCAACCAAGTATCAATATATTTCTTGTTTTAATTCACCCCCTCCACAACTGTTTGTTTCCTCTGAAGACACAGGGTTCGCTTGGTCCCCCAACTTTTTCTAGACTTGGAAGTCACATAAATTAATAAAAAAAAAAAATGAAAATGCCTTAGGAAATTTTATAATTAATATATATATTTTTTTCCTTTTTTTTTTAAGATCTTTATCCATAAATCACAATGATGAGAAATGCTAATTAATTTATAGTATTTATAAATATACTGAATATTATTATATTATATTATTATATTTAATATTATTATATTTTTCAGTTTTCATTTTAGTTTAGTTTAAAATGTTAGTTTTAGTAATTTTACTACATCCAATATTTCGTATTTTATTTTATTTCAATTAATAAAAATTATTTTAGTTAAAAATAACAACACCTCAATAGAGGGAACCCAAAACTCACTTTGACTTCTTTGTCGGTGTAATTGGCAGTGTTGTTCATGAGGTCTAGTGCGAAGAGTTCTACTGGTTCACTAAGATGTGTACATTCAAGGGTGGACAGGTCCAAAAACATATGAACAGGTACCTGAGGGAGAAAACGCACATTACAGAGACATTTTATCAAATTTACAGAAAACCACATCATGTACGTTATTGAATTTCTCTCAGAGCTGAATTATCAGAACACCCCAGTCCATACACAGCTTTAATACAATAGGGCATGAAATGGAAAATGTGATCTTTGATAAGCTAATAATCTTTCATATCTCACTAATTTTACAACATAAACATGACATTGATTGGACAATATTCCATATATCAGCTTTACAATAAACCACAAAGCAGGGTTGTTTCTGGTCATTTTGGTGCCAAAGGTGGGAAATTTAACATGCACACTGTGATTCAATTCAATAAAACCTAAAAAAAAAACAGCAAAGACCCCATTTTGGCATCTGCACTAGATTGTGCCCTTGAGTTTGCAGGTCAAAGTCGAGTAAACTGAATGCAAACATTACACAATTAGGAGCAGTCATGGCCAAATGGTATTTTTAAAAGAAGACTCTTATGTTTACCAAGGCTGCATTTATTTGACACGAAAACAAATTAATATAATTGTGAAAAATAATTGTAAAAAATAAATAAATAATTGTAAACAACAATTGTAAAATATTTGTAGAGTTTAAAATAATGATTCTATTTGAATATATTTTAAAATGTAATGCATTCCTGTGATGCCAAAACTGAATATGAAATAATTAATAAAATATTATGATTGATAATTAATGACTCTGATGCTTATGTCATGCACTTCCAATTCTGCACAAAGACAAGATGTTATGATGGAGATGGGCAAAGCCAGCATTTCCATTTTCACCCTCTCCTTTAAGTTTTAAATAAAGCATTTTCAAATTACTGGTTTGTAAATTAGATTTGTATAATGAATCAGATTTGGTTGCAATGTAAACAAAGTCTGCATTACATTGAACGTCAAAATACCAGAGATCATTTCAGAGCAAATATGGGACCTCATACACAAAGTCAAGAGATGAATAGTGAGCACAGCATTCACAGAGCTATTAAAGAACATACTGTGAATTGATTGATGAATGGAGCGATGTTGAACCCAAGAGTCGGCTCTGTTCCCTGAACGGCGCTTTCCAGAAGCAGCGTGTCTGACTCAACAAGCATACCGTGGATCACAATGCGCTCTGGAAAAATCTGTCCACCGTCCTCCAACAAGCACCTGGAATGTTTACAAGAAGAACTGTAAGCCAACCTAAAGAAAATAACAAACCATAGTATGTTTAACACTCTTACCTAGCTAACGTTGCTTTCTCCAACAGTTTCTGTCTAATAAGGCCGCAAGTCTCTATGCAGTCTAGTATGATGGCGCTCCAGAGCTTCTCGATGGATGGCCGCTGAAGAACTGCAGAATCGTCCTCTACGTGACTCAACCAGAACTCTAGTGCACTTTCAAGCACACCATTTTCTTTGGCCAGCAGTCTCAGCATAGTCTGGTGATGTTCCTTCTCAACTGAGCTGTAGGCTTGAACCAATCTAGAGCTGTTTTGTTTATCTTCACTTGAATCGGAGTCTAACTGGGCTGCCATCAAAGAGAGCACAGAAAAGCCCTCAGAGACATCAAGCACATAGATTGGGTCAAGCTCTGTGTCTGACTCCTGTGACCTCCTAGCCGACTTCAGAGAAACTAAAAGTTTGCTCATGGCCTTCTGGAAGCTGTTATGATACGCCATGTTATTGAGGAGGGCGATCTCTGAGGACTCCAGCATAAAAGCGCAAGGTTTCTCCTGGGTGGTTTGAAGGCCAGCCAGAGCACTGCACAGCTCTGACTCGGGGTTTGCATTGAGGATTTTGGGAGGTCCTTTAGTTGCATTGTCCATTTGAAATGTGTGTCCGTCTCTTACGATAGCAATGCAGCACAGCCTCAGATAAGAGTCCTTACAGGAAACTTCCACCAGTATTTCATCACCACATTTCACAGTGTCTGAGGGACGACATGAATTGATTTATTTAACGCCATACCACCATAAAAGGCTATATTCATGGAAAACTAAAGAGTTTTAAAATCTACAATACTCACAATGAGGGACAACATGAATTAAAGTCCATTCATTAGGTGTGTTTGACACAGACCGATCGCTGTATGACATCAAAGTACAGTGAGAGTGATTCGGTCTGCTCTCAAATCGCTCTCACAGTACTTAGATGTCATACATCGATTGGTCTGTGCAGCGCCACTTCAAGTCGAGCACACCTATTATTCACGAGTTCACACTAACAAATAAGTCAGATAGAATAAATGCGTATTTGGCGTGCTGTCCGAGGAGAGGGCTCCGGGCTCGGTATTCGGCCCGAACCCAGAGTACTCCCCCCGTATTCCTGGCTGTGAAAGAACAAGCCAAGAGTGAGGAGTCGGGGTGGTGGAGGGATGCTGAAAACTGTCAAGGAATGTTAGGTGAGTTGACAGAGTGAATACTGTATATATGCTTCCTCTCATGCTGATAGGGTAAACGTTGATTGGATTGATTATTTGAACGTGCTCCTCCCGAACTTTGTTTATGAAACATCATTTATTCAAAAAAGCTATTAACATTAGAACTGGCTGTAGATAAACCTTTAATCTTCTTCACTAAATAGGACTAAACACTATCTTGCGGTTTCATAGAAAAGGGTTAAGTTAGTCCCAGACTAAAACTTAATTTTAATCTTAAAGTCTTAATATGCACACCAGTAAGGTTTTTTTTTTTTTTTTGCTAAGACATGCTTATAAAAGCTACTTAAATGTCATAATTGAACTAAGGCCTAATCCTGGCTTAATCTAAACCCTGTTTGTGAAACCAGGCCTTGATCTTATGCAAATATCATACGCAAATAAACAGCTATGTATTAGTTTCAACCTCATGTGATGCATATTGAACACAAAAAAAAACATTGTGCTGGATGAAATCATCAGTTCCGGGAAAATATATATATATATATATATATATATATATATATATATATATATATATATATATATATATATATATATATATATATATATATATATATATATATATATATATATATATATATTTAGAGAATTCTGAATATTCATTATAAAAAGGCTTCAAAACCACTGCTCTAGAGTCGTGGTCCTCTTTACAATATTCTCTATATTTTTCAATAAATAGGCAGCAGTTCTTACTGAATGGAGTCTGCACTGGATAGATGGCCTGCTCCCAGCATGTGTCTTCCTGTGGGCCAGTGGAAAGGTGGTTGTCCTGGTCCAGGTGTAGCTGAAACCATACTGCCAGAGCATCAAGAATGCCCTCCCGAGTCACACACAGCCGCATCTGCATCACCTCTCTGGAGCAAAGACCCTCCAGCTCCTGCAACACAGAGAATGCTCATGTCACTTTAGGTATTTCAGTAGTGTCGTTTCTCTACCATTTGCCTAATGGTCACAGCATGTCTCTGTTGCACTACAGGTAAGATTTTTAAATGTTAAATGTTTTTGAAACAAGTCACCCAAGCTGCATTTATTTAAAAATAAATAAAAAAATACAGTAATAACAGTTTAAAAGAGTACAATTTAAAATGTTTTTTTTTTTCTATGTGAATATGTTTTAAAGTGTAATTTATTCCTGTGATGGTAAAGCTGAATTTTCAGCATCATTACTCCAGTCTTCAGTGTCGCATGATCCTTCAAAATCATTCTAATATGCCGATTTGCTGCTGAAGAAACTATATATACAGTATGTTCAAAATAACAGCATTTATTTTAATTTATTTTAATTATTTTATAACATTGTAGGTGTTGTTACTGTCACTTTTGATCAGTTTAATGCATCCTTGCAGAATAAAAGTATTAATTTCTTAGAACAACATTGTGACCTGAGATTTGTTTTATTATCAAAATAAAATTTTAGTTCAACACCCTACTGCTAAATACATGGCTCTGTATGTTGACTGAGTTCAATACCTGCACATTATTGAAGTCTATGTCCAGAGCTGTGAAAGGCTGTGTGAGCTGAGTGTATCCTCCACGCAGGCGGCTCAGTCTTTCAGTGGTGTAGGGCTCTGTGCTGTCCTCACTATCAGCAAAACAGCTAACAGGACTATAGATCTGTCCTACAACAGACAGATCCAAGCCTCCCAATGAAGACACACACAGCCTGCAGAGGGTTGAGTGGATGGTTAAGATGTGCAATGCTTTTAGTAATTCAGTCACTGAATGTTCATTGTATTCTTTCTAAGATCATACTCTCTAGAGCCTGCTTCTTTGATGACAGCGTTTATATTTTACCTTTAACGGTTTAAAAAGAAATCTATTATAAACGTACACATTTACAATGTGTCATCTATGCATGAGCAGCTTTAGTCACTCACCTGTGGTGTCTCCGGATCTCATGGCACTGCACAGCGACTCCAAACACAGTTGCGCCGGCAGGTATTACCCGGCCCGTTTGCGAGGGACTGGACAAGGGTTCTCGAAAGTTCTGTTGAGATGATTTAATTATTATTTAAAATTATGAATCACTAAGGTTTTTCTTTTAAATTCAAAGTGTATGAATTTAGGGTCCAATTCTCACTATGAACTAGTTGCTTATTAGCATGCAAATTACTAGGATATTGGCTGTTTATTAGTAAAGAACATATTAATGCCTTATTCTGCATTACTATATTCTGCATCCTTTAATCCTACCCAATACCTACACTTAACTACCTTAATAACTATTAATAAGCAGTTATTAGAGGTTTATTGAGGCAAAGGTCGTAGTTAATAGTGAGAATTGAACCGTAAACTAAAGTGTGACCATATAAATTTGAAACAAAATGTAATATTAACAATATGTATCAATTCATACATGTTTGAATCCGCCACGAAAAACAAAAACACGTAATTGTGATTATTTCTCTCACCATTCGGACTTTTTTTATCTTGCAATTGCGCTTTTACATTTCACGATTCTGAGAATTTTCTAATAATTGCGTAATATAAACTCACAATTTTTACTTTTTTTCAGAATTGCTTAAAGGGGTGGTTGATTATGATTTCTCTTTTCTAACTTTAGTTAGTGTGTAATGTTGCTGTTTGAGCATAAACAACATTTGCAAAGTTACAATGCTCAAAGTTCAAAGCAAAGGGAGATAATTCCTTTTGTTTGAGAAAATTGTTTGAATCTGTTTGAAAATTGTGAATCTGAAGAAATTGTTTTGTTAAGGACTACAACAAACGGCTGGTAGGGACTACACGACATTCCTCCCGGGTTAGTGACATCATCAACCCTAGAATTTACATAAACCCCGCCTTGTGAACGCGATTTATAGATTATCATGACAGAATATGCTAATCAATGACTAGAAGATAACTACACATAAGCTACATAAATTAATCAACTAACCATTCAGAAACGTCCTGTTGCATTCTACATGTTGTCACTTCTTCTTGAGTCTCTCCATCAATGTCTGACTCCGGTTTGAACATAAAAGGCTAAAAGTTTTTTTGAAATTTTCAGTGCATGTCTGTGTGAGGTAAAAGGACACAAGCTGTTGTAACTCTGCCCCCTATGCTGTGAGCAGCAGCTCACTTGCATTTAAAGGGACAGACACAAAAACGGTGCGTTTTTGCTCACCCTCAAAAAGTTTAACATGCTATATACAAATATTTGTGGGGTATTTTGAGCTAAAACTTCACATAAACACTAGGGGACATCAGAGACTTATTTTACATCTTGTGAAAAAGGCATTATACCACCCCTTTAATATAAACAGTAAACACTTCATTCTCTGGGTCAGTATTTTTTCCTCAGAACTGAGAAAATAATTGCAAGGAAAAAGCTGATGCTTAATATTCTTAATTGCGAGTTAAAATCTTGCAATTCTGACTTTATTTCTCACAATTGTGGGTTTATATCTCGCAATTCTGAGAAAAAAAGTCAGAATTGAGAGATGCTTCCATAATCAATTTTTGGATCAGTGGAAGAGCTAATTAAAAAAAAAAATCCTTAATGTTGAGCTCTGTTATGGTACCATGTTGATTTTAAAACAGAGTCACAAACATGTTAAAACACATGCATGTGTCTCGGGTAGTCACTAGGTGTCCCTGTTGACTAAATCTCTGATAACGATACTTAAAAAGCTTAACATATTTAAAGTAAGGATTTAGAAGAAATAATCTAGTGCTAGGACAGCAAAGTATGAATTTTGCCAAGATTGCCATTAAGACAAACAGAGACAAAAATCTCTTAGTCACTGACCACGGCCGGATAAACATTGGATCAGACAGGATAAAGTAATTTGTATAAAAGGATTACACTATAATCAGAGTTTAGTTTGAGGCATCATGTGACCCCACTGTAGGTTTGCTGATCAGAACAATCAATACTGCATACATATAGTGAAATCACTGAGAAAATGACTTACAGGTGGAGGTAAGAGTAGGTGCTTCCATGCATGGATCAGACTCTCAATGATGCCCTCACCAAACAGCCCTGCATCTACTGTCTCTGTTACAACCAGAGACACTCTAATGAAAGGAATATAATACAGGTCAACACACTCTTGTTATCTTCAGTGGTTACCATAGCGAGCTGTTTATATGATTGAAAAGTTTAATTAAAAACAAAAATGCAATGCACTCTGCAGCCAAAAACATTTATGGATTTTTATTTTATTTTTTATTTTTTACTTTAAATTCAAATAAGTCAGTCAGAATTTGCTTTTCGTCAATGCAATATTTTACACATAATACATGAGATTTTTAGTATTTAATTTACAATTTAGTAAAAGTTACAAGTTTCACATTAAATTGTAAACATTATTTTCATCAGACAATCCTGAAAATTAAAATGTAGCACAGTTTCCACCAAAAATATTATCAAAAATATTTTCAACATTGAAACTGAGAAGAAATGTTTCTTGAGCAGCAAATCAGCATTTAATATGATTTCTTAAGGATCATGTGACACTGAAGACTGAAGTAATGAATAGCCATTGTGTGCATAAGAGGCTTCTTTCAAAAACGTTTAAAAATCCGACTGGTGGGATTTATGTTTGCAAAAAACACAGATGGTTATTTTTCCAGCTTAAAACCATGTCAATACATATCTGGTAAACTGTATAAAGAGATTCTTTACCTATTTGGAATGTCTTTTGGAATTTCCATGTCCAGAGACTTCAGGTGAACAATCTTGATGCTATCTGCCATCCCATTGGCTGAGAGCACCTCGCATGCCAGCTCGTACATTGTCTTTGACAGCTCACAGGCATAGACCTCAGCAGCGCCTGCCATCTTTGCACACATTCTAACATACCAACCGAACAGCGTCAAACCACACTCACCACTGTATAGCAGTTGTAGCAGACGTTTGTTAAATAACAATGTTATGTAATAGTTTCTAAAAAATCTTACCCAAGGATACCGGTGCCAGTTCCGATGTCCAGAACCGAGCTGCATCCTCCCTCAACAGCTTTCTTAATAGCCAACTGGTACTTGTGGTTCCGCCCATGGTCGTTGAGCATTAAGAAGTGCCAACGTTCCACCAACCAGTTTGCAACACGGTAAAAGTTCTCCTTCGCCTCTGGGAAGTCTGGTCGGAGTTTAAGGGCTTTGTAAAAATGCCCAGCAGCCTCATCCCGAAATCCCATTCTGAAACAAAAGAAACCAATCCAACAATTGACTATGTTTGATTTATGTTTGTAAATGAACGACACGGTCCACCATTCAAATGTTTGGGGTCATTTTTTTTTTTTTTTTTCTGAAAGAAATACTTTTATTCTTTAAGGATGTTTCTGTTACAAAAAAAAAACATGGAATATATATATATAAATTCCAAATAAATTAACCAAGTTTCTATTTCTACAAACTAAATTAAATTTCAATTAATAAGAAATTAAACTTTCTAATTAAAATGTACATTTTCCTATTTATAAAAAAAGTATCTCGGCTACCAAAAATATTTAGCGGAACAACTGTTTTCAACATTTATAATAAAAATATTTCTAGAGCACCAAATCAGCATATTAGAATTAAGTTACACTTTATTTTAAGGTGACGTAGTTACATTGCACTTACTCAAATAAGTACTGAGTAATATTAATTAACTACATGTACTTACTATACAGTTAGGGTTTGGTTTAGGGTTAATTACTTGTAATTATGCAGAATTTACTGTCAAATAATTTTTGACAGTAAATTATGCATTTTTCATCAAATAAATGCAGTCTTGGTGAGAACAAGAGTCCTCTTTCTAAAGTGTTCAAATATGTTACCAACCCTATATTTTAGAATGGTAGTGTATGCATTATACATGTATAAATAAGACATGATTACATAATCTTGAAGAGATAAATGTGACTTTTCTTAGTTCACAAAGACCACTAAATAAATAAATAACCTGAAGAGATGCTCTCCCATACTGTTTACTATAACCTCATCCACTGGAAACAATTCCATAGCTTGTTCATAGCAATCAAAGAGGTCCTGGATGCGTCCAAGAGAGTCCAGCTCATCAGCCCATTTAAACAGAGTGAATCTGAAGGACTCCTGTAAATGAAATAAATAAATAAAAACATTTACAGATTTTGCAAAAGAGGTTCTGAAGCCTGAATAACTTTATCATTCCACCATACATTGCTGCAGTAATCAGACATGAAAACATGGAATAATAATAATAAAAAAATAAAAAAAATCAAACTTACATTTGCAAAGTCTCTTAGAGCTGGGGCAAGGTTTAGAGCCAAAAGATAGTGAACAAAAGCAGTGCCATAGTCCTGACTGAACAGACACTGCTGAGCACTTTCCAGTGATCTAGACACCAGCTCATTTCTCGCAGCATCTTCTCTCTGAGTTTGTCTATGACGCCTCGTCCTCTTTGGTCTTGTAGTGGCATTAGGCATCTTTTCTGCGAATGACAGAGCTAATTATATATCACTTGCTAAAGTTGAAAAACCTGAAAAATAGACCGTTTTTTGGTGGTGGTGGTGGGGGCAATTCCACCATTGTCAAAATATAAATATACAAATGTTTTAGTGTAAAATGTAACACATCTGTGTTTGAGCATATATTTTTTACCCATGAACCCATGTATTAATTATTCACATTTAATCAGACAAATCTGTTCATTCCAAAAATCAGTAGATTCAGCAGATGTAGCAAATGTGATGTGGTTACAACAGAAAAGATTTTCATAAATCAGAATAACAACATTGAATATAATTTTCCCCCACCGAAATAAGAAACCAGAATTATTGCATTTTACAATTTAAAATGCAGATTTCAAGAATTCATTTAACATTTTTTACAGCATTACTTGTCACGTTCAAAATTTGGATTGAAAAGGTAAAGGCTGATTTATGATTCTGTTTACCTTCTTCAGGCTTGCTAGTTGAGATCACGGGGCTGTATATTTATCAACGTCTCTGCGACCCCAGCCTATCGCTGTAATTAAACCCCCAAACTGCGCTTAAAACATATTTTTATATTGCTTTATCTCTAGACGAAAGCTAATACTACTGAAAATCTGCTCCTGTACTGCAGGTCCGTTCAGTACAAGCAGGCGGACGGAAACAACATCCGCTATTTTCGAGTTCCACATAAGATTTACTGACTCTGACCAGCCCATTAGAATTATCGTATTAATAGTTAATTTTTTTGAGAAACCCAAAATTTGATACTTATGCTGAACGATTTATACACCTGGGACAGATGTCAATTTCTACAATAACACTGCCCGCGTCCCAATATTCTCCAAAATATCTCAGTTTTCCAGAGAGCCAAGCGTGATGACGTGCAGTCAAAAAAAAAAAAAAGCCCTGAGTGAGTCCTACACGCGGCGGGAGGAGTCGACTGTCATTCACAGACCAAAAACCTGACTGGACATTATTACCTTTATTTCAACAGATATCCGTGTAGCGTATGACTGTTTTATCTTATCTTGCGGGAGTTTAATCCTGGGACTCACTTAATACACCCAGGAACAAGTTTACTTGCGCGACTTGGAAAGAGTTGTATTACCGAGAGAAGTCCCGACGCGCTTGGTCTTGCTAAAATATACGAGGACGCGTTGGTATATCCTTTTTTACTAACGTTACAGCTTTGCGTTCATTCATAAAAATTTTTATTCATTTGACCAGTTTTTATTCATTCGCTGGTCGCTTTCTAACGGGATTTAAACGCTAGCTAGTCAGTAAACTAGCTGAATCCAGTAAAAATGGGTTTACACCCGTTGGAGTTCAGTGAGTGTTACCTGGACAGTCCTGCTTTCAGAGACAAAATCAAAGCTCATGAAGCAGAGCTGGACAAAACCGGCAGATTTATCAAAGAGCTATATAAAGATGGAAAGAATCTCATCAATGCCACAAAACGTAAGTGTCAAGTCATTTTATCTCTAAAACATGTTAGTGTGTTCAGTCAACATGTGGTCCAGTCCATGTAACTTGAATACAATAGGACAGGTAATATATTATTAACTCAAATCAGGCAGGCAGTTTTTTTTTTTTTTTTTTTTTTTTTCTGTCAAGGTCACTCCTATGTCATTTCTATTTCCACGTATGCACGATACCTGGCTAGAATAGTTTTGCTGGTCTGGAGAGTAAAATTGGTTCATTTGGTGAAATGAGCTTGCGTGGCATAAGATTTGCTGACCTTATCCAGTTTTCTTGAGGTATGATTTACTTGAACTATGTGCAGATCATCAGGTGTCCTAAAAGTCTGCTTTTTGATCTGTTTACATGGTTAAATGGCCACATTACTGAGTTAGTTTCCAGTTACATCAGCAGTTTTGCATCTTCATCTGTAGTTTATCACCTCTGTCATGTGACCCTCCACGTGTAAGGCCTATTGTAAACATTTTATGTCTCTTCCCATTTATGCACTCATTTTTCTAGAGTTTAGGACTGGACAGAACAAATTGGCTAAAAATAAAGCTTGCGTATTGCACCTTGGACGTCCAGGCCTTTTTTGGACTTGTTTGAATTATTAGGATCTGCAGTGTCTGGGTAGACTTATCTTTAAAATGAGTATTTGTTCTGCTGATATCAGTACATTTTTGTTCAAATGAAAAAGAAAGGCCAAAGTTTTTAGGTGCTTGACCGTTTTATGCTGAAGCAAATATTGTCTGAATGTTTCTTTAAGATTATTGTGGCGCGTTCCTCTTTCTTTTTTCAGTCCTATGCATGATGCACAGTTTTGTTTTGTCACAGCTTCCAGATAATGCTGAACTGTAAATATGGCTAAATTAAGATGTGCAGGGCTTCAAGGCAGGCTCATGGTACATAAGCCCACACATCCACTGCCCACATGATAAACACGGCTTGGTTAGCTTAGTATTTGGCTTGAAATATAAAGCAATCACCAACAACCAATAATAACATGCATTTTAGATGAACCAACCATTGGGAGAGGTTGATTTAGGTAGTAACTCATGAGTAAGTCAAGAATAACAAACAAATGTTTTTGTTTTTTTAGCAGTTTTGTCTGCTGTTTTGTTCTCATAATGTTTTGTAATTTTAAGTGCTGCCATTCAGAAGGTATCATGTTCAATTGGTGTCTGTATTTAAAGGCACAGTATCCAAAAAAACATTAGAACAATGTTAGCCATATATTTTGTGTTGACTTGTGTACTTTATCCCAAATGTTTACAACAATGTTTAAAATCTAGAGAAAAAAGCTATTTTAACCAGTGTAACATGTCATTGCGTCGCCTGCCAATGACATCATATTATCTGCGTTACCCTCGATTTCCGTTTTTACTTCGTAGAAACCATGGAAACAGCAAAGACGCTTTATACGTGTTTTAGACAGGAGAGCAAATGTTTGGACACCTTTGTCGATAGAAAACAAATCATTGTTATATAGCCTAGCTCAACATGGTTAGTCATGTTAGTCATGTTTTTTTTTTTTTTTTACCGCAAGTAACATGTTTGCACCCAAAAAGTAAATCAGACAGCACTTTTTTTTATTAATATGATATTCTCATATCTAGCTACTAGTCACGAGATAACGCACAGTAATGTTATAACACAACTGTCAACACATCCATATGTATTTTTAGTATGATTGTTTTCACCAAGTAAAACAGTGCTGTGTTACCCTGCAATTTTAATTAATCAAATAAAGTGACCTGAATGAGTAGTAATTCAGCACTTGCATCTATTTCAATAGAATGGAATAAAATAATGTGAATTTAAGTGATCAAACGTTATTATTAGGCCTAAATCATGTTATTATTAAATATGTTAGGCTATGCTTGGTGGTCCCCTCAAAGTTGCATTGGATTTTGTCCTTAGCATAAAGTTTGAGAGATCGTCTGCTGTTTTCCATGTCCGTAGAGTTTAACCCACGAGTAATAGTGTGGAGTAAATAGGCTAGCTATAATCTGTGTGTACACAGATTTTGTAAATTTTGTTATTTTCCGTGCCTTCGGCCAATCAGCGTACAGTAACATTACTGGTAGTTCATGTTGTGCTGGGATAGACCCTACTCTGAAGTAGGAGCTAATTTAGTTCCCCCCAAAAGGCGTTCCTAGAACTACAATCATTCCCAGTTCCTGTGGTGCGAACACAACAAAAACCGGGTACTACGGCCCGGTGTGAAAGCCCCTTTTGTTGGTCACTTTACTGTCTAACACATGACATTTATGACATTTATTCTTATGTTTTGTTGGCAACAAAATAATGTGACACCAATTTTGGCATGGCTGAATATTATAGAAGCAGTTGGTCGCCATGTTAGCAGAGTTTAACTTGGCATACATGCATGTTTTGATTCACTTTTCACTGGCATTTGACTTTCTGAAGCAGGATGTACCCAGAGTATTTCTTAATGTTGTAGTGGTTGGCTTTGTCCCAGTTCTCACTGCTCAATTGACTTCTTCATTATTGTCTTGTGTATGCCCATGCAGTGACCTAACAGCATTTTACAGCAAAACTGGTCAATTACCTCATGGTCATGAACCGAGAATCCTTGCAGGGGACTCTAATAAAACTTAAAAATGTGAATGCCCTACATATTGTATAGTGTACTATAAGGCGTGTCAAATGTTGATAAGGTCAAATGCCTCACAATCATCATAATATTTCATAAAGACTACAAAAAGCTTCTTAAGAAAAAGTTTCTTAAAAGGCATCGTATCATTCTTTAAAATTACTTTCAAGTGTCATCTTAAACAGAATTGGCTGTGTCCCCGAGGCAAATAACTATGAAAGAGCCCAGTTCTTCAGCTTTTGCTTGTTTTTCTTGTGGTTGTGAAATCAACCAAATTGATTGTCTTATGCTGAAATTCATACATGTTTGGGGATGACATTGATAGTGACCATTTAGTGCAGTAGGACTGATTTTCAGCAATGGAATCAGAGCTTGTTTTTTTTTTGTTTTGTTTTTTTAAAGGATGTAGTTCACTCAAAATTGAATTCCTTTCTGTTTAAATTCTTTCTTTCTTTTACTTACCCTCACACTGTTCCAAACCCATAGGACTTTTCTTTATCTTTGAAAAACAAGTTAAGATATTTTTAACGAAACCCAAGAGACTTCTGTCACACTATTGAAAGTCCACAGAAAACTTTGACACTTCAAATGGTTAATAAAGACAAAAAAAAGGAATCCATAATGAATTGAGCGGTCTTCTGAAGAGACATGATCACTTTAGATAATAAACCGATTTAATTTAGGCTTTTATTCACATATAAACATTGATTAATGCACATAGAGCACACCAAACCTCATTGGTTCTTGCTTAATATAAAAACGTGCTTTCATGAAATGAGAGAACAAATCACATTGGTTCTCATGTATCAAGCAAGCACTGTTGAACTTCTATTGCTTCATTTGATTGCGCTATATGTACGTGTGACATGTTATGTTGCAAAAATTCTGAATTAAATTTGTTCATCATAAATATAATGCCACTTAATAAGACTAGAATCCACAAATGAATCTACATAGTCTACAACTAGGAAAGTTTTACTATAACAAATTTTTCCACCTTTTGGAAGTCTGGGAGGATGTATTCTGCCATGGAATCCTTGATTCAGAGAGACGTGTGACAACCAGGCGGTCAGCTGCTGTGGAACAGGAATCCCTCGGTGGATGAGACGGACTCAGAGGATGCGCTCCTGTTTTTGTCCGTTTCCTCTGCAGAGCGGCCAGTCTTTGTCACACAACCTCTTGACCTGTCCTCGTATCCTCCCCTCTCCCCAGGGGAGATGTGATCCTTGTTCGTCACTGTTCATAGGAAACAAATAGAATACATGCATGCATCAGCTTCTGCAGGATTTGTTTTCACTCTGCTGAAACGTTAACATTATTTCCACATTTCAGGATACTGGAAGCATAAAGCTGTACACTGAAATGTCTTTAAAGCAAAGCAAAACAAATAGGTAGTTTAGTCCTCCACTCTCTGCATGTCACGTTTTACGTTTTGTCTGTGAGATGTTCTCAACTCTTGCCAAGGATTCAGTTTGGCAAAAGTCTCACAGTAATCTATCTCAATGCATTGTCAGGAAACATCGTCATAATAATGAATTAAAACAGAATTGAAGTGGATGTGAGATCATGGAAGAGGAAAGTTTACTTTTAGGAAAAGAAATTAGTGAAATTAGCTTCATGTGTTGTGCAGATGCTGTGCCAGAACAGTAAAGTTTTATTTTAGCCACATTATTTTATTTTACTTTACCAACATTATGAATGAAACTTACTTGACACTTGAACAGTTGCTATATCAACATCTTAGCGAAGAGAATACGCTTAAATAATGTATAGTTATTTAAAGGGGAAATTTACTTTTACATGTTGTTTGAACATAAATGTGTGTCGGCAGTGTGTACACAACCACCCTAGAATGGTAAAAATTCTCAAGTTACCTAAAATCGTTCATGTTGGCTCTAACCATTTTACACCAGACTGATTTGTGAATGAGGGTCAATGCAAAGCAGGTTTATCTAAAAGGTTGTTACTCAAGGATGAAGCAGTACCTACTGTTCATGGTCCAGCTTCACACCCTGAATTGGTAACAAGCGCATTTGTAAAGGCGATTTTCAATAATTTACTAAATATAAAGTGTGATACATCATCATTTACAAAATATAGTGCAATTTTCAATCATTAACAAAATATAAAGTGTGGTACATCACACTTTATATTTTCTAAATGATTGAAAATCGCCTTTACAAATGTGCTTGTTAACAATTTCCACAGCTAAAGTTACCACTAATGTGTCTGTGATTATATTCTCAGTTTTCTGTATAGATAATAGACTAAAAATGGAATGTTAGTTAGTTGTTGTTAGTTGCCAGTCAGACTCACCAGAGCTGCATAGTGTTGGTACTCAACCATCATTCTCAAAGTTGTTCTCTCTCCTTCATCATCAGTGTCCGACCCAGGTTCACACATAGGACTGAACAGTGAACACCTGTATTTACTTTGTCAGTCATATTGACAAAGGAAATACTTTGAATTGACATATCACCTCTCCTGGTTTGTTATTGACGCAGCAGGATCGACACAAGCTGTAAAGGTCACTCCCTCTTCAGGAAAGGGGACGGGGAGCAGCAGCTCATTTGCATTTAAAGAAACCCACACGAAAACAATGTGTGTTTTTGCTCACACCCAAATAGAGGCAAATTGGACAAGCTATAACCGGTGGGGTATTTTGAGCTGAAATTTAACACAGACATTCTGGGAACACAAGAATAGTACATCTTGTGAAAAGGGCCATTAGATCCCTTTAACTTAAACGGACTTATGTGGCTGACTTATGTGGACTTTTTTTTAGGCTGTTACACATGGATCCAATATACGGTTACACGTGTGCATTCTTTCTCAACTGTTTGCATTCACTAACTTAAGACTGTTTACATGAATACTAGCCAAGACTGCATATTTGACAACATAAGTTGCCAACGAGAACTCAATTCAAGATCTCCGAGCGTCCGAGAGGTGGCTTTTTGTGCACACGACACAAGCATTGAGTTCTTTTCCTCATCTTATTGTGCTTAACTTTTTTAACACTGTCCTATTGTTCGTAATTGCATGTTTGTTCTTGTTTTTGACAACAAAGATAAAGTACAACAAAAATAATCATCCACTCCTAGTTTGAGGTGCTTTTGTTTATCTGGATGTTCTTGGTGTTAAGTTTTTTAGGTTGACATAACTTCAAGCACTGCACATTTTGAATGTCTCCCTTGTTTAACACAGCTAATCAACTGTGAGATCAACTAGTACTGCATGACCTGAGTTGGGTGTGTCTAGGGAGACATCCTAAATGTGCAGTGCTGGGAGGCTCCAGAAACAGTATGAAAACCCCTGGTTTACACTAGGCCTTCTGCAATAGTCTGTGTTAACAGTGTTACACTGTGTTCAGCCGCAACACCAGTTACATCACATGCTCTCTAGGGGTGTCGAAATGAATCGTTTCTACGATGCATCGCAGTGCAAACGAGGACGATTCGGTATCGGTTAAGTAATAGACTATAACCGATTATAAAGTACTGACGCTTTTCTGACGTCATTTGTCACGGTAGCATACAATGGCAGAGGGAGGCGAGCGCGAGTAATTAAAAATGCTCCAACTACTTTAAAAGCCGTCATCTGGGCAGATTTCGGCCTTTATGAACAACCTGGTAAGCACAACCTGGAGAAGACACACGCTGTGTGTAAATTATGTCACGCACAAATAAAATATGCAGGGGGCAATACCACTAACTTGAGAAACCACGTCAGCCGTTTTCACTCCGAGCTGTTAATGCCTGTCAGTGCCAAGGTGGATCAAGCTCAGCCAAAAATAGATCAAATGATATCAACGTTGCCGCCCAACTCGGAGAGAGGGCAGAGAATTACCAGAACAGTGGCAGCTTTTATTGCAAAGGATATATGGCCCTTTTCTGTAGTGGAAAAACCCCAGGTTTCGACACCTGTTGAATACACTGGAGCCGCGATGAAGAGCTTCCCTCTCGCAGCCACTTTTCAGAAAAGATCATCCTGGAACTCTACCACGAAACCAAAGCCCAGGTATGGCGTCAATGAGCCAAGCTCATCGAGTTGCAATAACTTGATTCCTGGACTTCGGTTGCGACAGAGTCGTATGTGACAATAACGGCACATTACATTAGCGAGGACTGGGAGATTTTGTGTCATGTGCTGCAAACGAGAGCTGTTTATGAGTCTTTCACAGGTGTTCATCTGGCAGAGCCACTGTCTCATGTCATGGATGAATGGCAGCTATCACATAAGGATGTAGTGCTTGTGACAGATAATGCGTCGAACATGATCGCTGCAGCTCAATTCGGAACATTCCCTCACGTAAAATGCTTCACCCATACGCTGACTCTGGCGTCCCAGTGCGCGCTAAAGTGGCCGCACTCTCCAGGCTTTTGGGCAGAATCCGACGAATATCAACATTCTTCCATCGCAGCACCACAGCAACCCACTGTCTGAAAGTGAAACAGCAATGTCTTGGGCTGAGAAATCATAAGCTAATAACTGATGTTGCAACAAGGTGGAGCAGCGCATCAACATGGTCGAGAGGTTCTTGGAACAACAACCTGCAATTTGTGCCACCTTGCTGTCACCAGAAGTCAGAATAAGGAGAGACAGACTCTTACTGAAACAGATGTGACAAATGCAGAGGATGCTGTGAGGGCATTAAAGCCAATGAAGGATGCAACAACACTGATGTCAGAAGAGCGCAATCCGACAGTTTCTCTCATTGCTCCTCTAAATGCGCAACTCCTTCAGAATATGTCAGACACCAACGGAGACTCACACATGATCCATGAGATCAAGAATGCAATCAGAACAGATCTCCTGAAGAGGTACAACTGAAGAGGATCCTTCATACAGCCTCTGCCCTGGATCCCCGATTTAAGGGAATGCCTTTTCTCACAGAAGAGGAGAGATTGGACGTATACAGAGAACTGACAGTTATTAAATAATAACAGCAAAATGAAGCAAATGCTTCTCAAAACGCCATCTCATTCACCAAATGAATGAGAAGGGTTTTTAGTCTAAATAAAGGGCTAGTAGAATTGTAAAATGAGTCGATGTGATTGATCACTTAATTAAATTACTTATTTAATAATAAAATATAACGACTACTAAAACGTGTCACCAGCGCCGCCTCAGATGCGTCACACTACACGCGACCAAGCGACGCGATACCATTCATTTTCAATGAGGAGCGGGCGACTTCCGGCGACACGCGCGGTCGCGACCGTTGGCGACTGGATAGGGCGTGTCTGGCGACGCGACAAAGTTGAGAAATGTTTAACTTTATGCAAATGAAGAGCGACTTTCGCGAGCGACAACCAATAGGAGTGAAGTCAGTGGAGCCGTCACTCTTCAGTGCAGCGTCTGACCGAGGCAAGATGAATGAGAAGTTTATTTTAGCAGTCAGAAACTGTCCAATAATTTATGATATGTCTCTGTGTACATACAGTAGTACTCGTCGTGCTGACTCCGAGCCCGAATGGTTTTGTGAACTCAGAAAGACCAGTATTTGCCCTTTTTCTGCAGTTAAATAGCCGCGATAGCACAGGGCACTCACTGTTTCTCATTCATCTTTAATATTATGCATTTTATGTACTGATCCCATTTATATTTAGACTTTTCCTTCCAAAATGTTAGCTTGTAGCGGCAAGAAAACAGATTTGTTGTCTACAACACGTAACATCCGTGAATGGCACTCACAAACATTACCTAGGCAACCAGAAGTGAGAACGCCCACTAACGACCTCATCGCCAGCCACTGGCGACATGCAGCGATAAAGTCGCTTGTAGTGTGAACGGGGCTTTAGTCAGAATGTGTAAACTCCTGTTGTGGACGCGCTCTTCCTGTGTACGCGCTGAAACATGGCAACTAAACCCAATGAAATCACAACGATTTATTATTATAGTGTTCTCATTATATTGTTATGTATATAACTCTAGCGTTTTAACGTAAAATTGTCCCAAACGTAACTCAACTCGTGTCTGCTTTACGTATTTCGCGGTTGAGCAGCATGCATGCGCATGACCTTGCTTAATCGACGATCGATAAGTTTGATCGATTTAAAATATTATCGACAATTAATTAATCCTAGTTCAGTTAGAGAACAGACACTACAAATAAAATCTGAACCCGTCAGCTCAATTCAGCATGAGCCTAAAGAGAGTCGCAGCACAGATCAGCAGAAGTCAGATTTGTTAATAAAAGTTCTATGTTTAATAGAAGTGAGTTTATTGTACTGTTATGTTGTGTTTTTCATTAAGAATAATGATGAACCCACTATTCAAGCAAATGCCGCCCTCGAATTGCCGCTAATCGGAAACTAAAATGCGCACAGGCATTCATACCGGTGCGTGTCCAGTGGCGCAGAGTAAGCATTTTCAATTAATTCCAATGAAAGTTGAGCTTGAAGCGGGAAGCTCAACTTCCATAGGAATAAACTGAAAACGCTTGCTCTGCTCCGCGCCAGTGGACACGCACCATAAGCCTTTTAAAAAGAGGGAAAAACTACAATGTCTCCTCAACGGTCAAGTGAGTTTTCAAAAACAAATACTTCTCAGTTCAGCATAGACGTGTTGCAGCCTTGGAACGGCTGCAGTGGTATTCCACAAAATGATCATATCTCTAACGCATTCATGGAATTAATACTGAAACTGAGGCCAGAGGGTTGAGAATGATGTCATGCTCTTCTGACAAAAAAAAATATTGTGCTTAATAAACTTGGAGACGTTTAAGCCAAAAGAGGCCTTAGGGGAGGAAAAGAAAGAAAGGGTGAGCGAAGAAGAGGGTAAGAAGAGAGGCCTGGAAAAGATCAGTGAGTGGAACAGGAAAGATTGGACAAAGAGATGGTTGTGTAAACACAGTCCTGCTCGTAATTTAGTTTGATGGTTAACTGTGCCCTCAGTGTCACATCAGAGCTGTTTATGAAGAAGATGCAAGTCTGTTTTGTTGTGCTGCTTGTGGTCCTAATATGAAAGAGGAAACATTATAAATGAAACTTGCATTACAACAACAGATCATGTATAAAAAAAATGATGTATAGTTGCCAGTACATGTCAAGATTTTCTTGCAATTTTGCTTACTTTTCATACACAAGTTAAACACATTCTAACCCAGATGTGCAAGCAACAAAAAACAATTGATTTGATTAAATATTTTATTGATATTTTATTTTTATTTAGTTTATAATAGGCTATTGAGTTTGCAATGCCTATTTATTTAGTCTATATTAGTAAATGCTAATAAATTGAACACTTAAGTTTAATATACAATGATCATAATGCGAGGCAAGCACATCACATTATATAAGTACATTGTATATTTTTTCAGCAGCATTCAGTATAGGATTTGACTAATAGACTCATAGATAGGCTATTTCAAATTGATTTCATACATAATTTTTTGACTGTCCTCTAGGGTTTGTTAGACTAGTTCAGTCTGTTACAATATTTCAGTTTTAAAATGAATCGTAGTGCACATCCCTAACAAATACACAGCTTAGCAAACATTGGCTACATCTATTTTTAATAACACTGAACTAATTTTGTAAAGATTTTTTTTTGGGCAATGAATGAAATTTTACAATTTTCATTTTCTCGCCATGTCTGCCATCTTGAATTAATTCATGAATAATAAAAAGTAGGAAACAATACTACAGTTGTAACTGGTGCAGACAAAACATGGTGATTTAAACTCTTCTAACTTTTAGTTATGCATAAATGAGAGTTAATATAATTGTACTTTAACTTGGGCTTCAAATATGTAGGCATTCTATGTATTCAAAGAAACACAGGTTGTTATTAGGGGTGTAACAATACATCGATATGGATCAAACGTCGTCTAACATTACAATGCATTGATGCCTCACATAAAATATCAATATACAGTACCTTTATTTTGGCACTATGAAACCGACAAGCAGCAACCTTTTTGTTTGTGAACACAACCCGAAAAGTCTGTTTTAGCGAATCAGCGCGCAGCAGTTTTCAGGTCAAGTGACAAGGCTGTTAACTTAGTCACTTCGAAAAGATGTGCTAGCTAAGAGGAGTTTCATTATTCGTCAAAGCTGACTAAAATGGATCGAGGATAGATCATTTCAACAAACTTGATGAACCTGTGAAATCTTCTTGGGGGCATTAAAGGAAAATAAAAGCTGAAACTTTTTCACGGAACCTTGCTAAAGCAGCACGTTACAGTGGTGAGGGAAAAGCTCCCTGTATTGCGTGACAACAAAGTTTGTCAGGCGTCTATGTCGGTGGAGGAGATTAACGTTACAAAGATTGTAACTGTTTTAACTGAGTGTTTTATATCATAGAAATTACTTGGGATTGTTTAACTCTGAAACATGAAATGTGCAGTTATCTGCTTTTAACAACAACAACAACAAAAACTTTTATAAAAAACAATGAACTTTAATTTTGTAAGTTACCTGTATTTTTTGAGTTATTATTACTTAATCAAAACAACCCAGCTGCAGTTTGATTGATATTACTTGAAATGCACAAGAAAAAAAAAACATGATTTATGAAAAATCCCCAAGCACGGAACGGAGCGTTTTTTGCAAATGAACTCTTCTGTTGTAAATGTCCCAACTGGGAGAGGGTGTGCAATTTTCAATTAGTTTAATTAAACAATCATATTATATATTAAGGTTGTATTTGTGAGTTAATAAACGTAACTGGATGTGTAAACTTGGCACATAATATCTAAATATCGATATAGCCCTGAATCGAATCGAATCGTAATCGTATCGCTGAATTTTTTGAGGTATCAGCAAATATCGTATCGCTGGCTAAGAGAATCGATATCGATTTACACCCCTATATCAGTCTGGACACTTTACATCGTTTCATTCTTCCTATATTCTACTCCCTCAATATATTGTTGAAATTTCAGAACCATTGATCAGAAGCCAAACATTTTGAGGCTGTGTGAACCTGAAGAATAAGTCATGTCCCTCGTCTTCATTTGTTCAGAATTGTCTTGACCTGAAACCCATCGCTATTGCCATAAACCTATCTCCGTTCATTTTTACTGTCATACCCCACATTCCATACATAACCCCTTCACCCTTGAGACTTGGGTGCTCTTTTAACTTGCACTCGCAATTTAGTCTGATAAATGTATCTGTTTCTTTCTGTCCTTTTTTGCAGTTAGAGGAAACTGAAACTCAATTATTTATGTGATAGATGGCTAGTAATAGTAATAGATGAGCCTCTTGCATTCATAAGGGAGATCTTGGCCATTTCCAGTATTTCTCCCGGCATGCCTTAAAAGGACTTTGTTGAGAGCACTGGGGAATGTCTGTGCTGAACACAGATTGTGCTAGTATTTATTCAGACCCATTATTATTAATCTTCCAGGAGTTTCATTCTCATGGCCAAACGGCGACTCTTATCTTTTTTGTGCAGGTGCTAATAGTAATGTATTCATCTGCAGGGCCTGAAGTTCGGCGCGGGTATTGCGCATAGTTGTACACATTCCTGCGGGTTTCGAGATTATAAGTGGGATATTCCCGCAAAAATGTATGCACTGTACAGTGCATTCCCAGCTGAGGTTCGGACAATAATTTTTTGGAACAGTTATATACATTTCCATCGAGGCAGCCGTTGTGCTTTGTAAAATAAAAAATCCTAAACACTCAAAATAGTCATCAAAGTGAACTGGAGATCAGATATTTATCAGGCTATTTTTATGTATTTTTTATTTTTATTTTTTTATTTTATTTAAAAAATAAATTACTATCTTTTACATTTAGAGACCTACAGTACATGTATGCCACATGGGACTGAGAAAACATATTGGGGGTGCAGGGTTTACCTCTTAAAGTGCCCCTACTATGGATTTTTGAAAATGACCTTTCATGTATTGTGTAACATAGCTCTAAGTGAATGAAAACATCCTGCAAAGTTTTAAATCTGAAAGTGCACCATATATAAAGTTATTGTCTTTCAAAAGTAAGAGTCGACTCCGAGTCAATGAAATTAATAATTTTTCAAACGAGTCATAAGCCGTTTCGTTGTGACGTCAAGACGAAACATTAGCATATTGCCCGCTCACTTATTGCGCGTGCAGACACCAGGGAAAACTTGAATCCCCTCAAACCTGCTGTTGATTCCTGTGGACACTGGATAGCATCATGTCGAGAAGACGCTGTGCTCTACAATGTGAAGCTAAAGCCCTTTTTTTTTTTTCACTGCCCAAGGACGAGCATGTGAAGATTCAGTGGTTAAAATTCATCTTTACCATGAGACCACTGCAGTATAATCCTAAACTTTTGCTGTGTTCTCTTTAATTTACTTAAGACTGCTTCTCAAATCTCGGAGTTCAATGCAGGATTCGCAAACCGCTTGCTCTTGAAAGAATGTGTTCAAAATACTTAGTTTTGAGTTTTATATTGTGTTGGTCTCCTGCTAACTGGTTAACTCACATTATTACTGTCTTAATGAAATACTTCTGCTAATCAGTTGAGGGCCACTATTAACGTTACCTAAAACTGTGTCTATTAATGCAGATTGTCTGTCGTTCTCACTTCTTTGAGGAAAGATTAAGCATGGAGCAAGATTTGTTTTACCAACGCTTGTTTCATCAGTCATTCACACTAGAGCTTGGCTAATGTATACACTGTGTTTCCACATGTTCACCGCAATAAATTAGAAAAACACTCTGGTAAATGGTAAATAAATGAGTACTAGTAAAATAATCGGTTTGTTGATGGACATGCACTTGATAATGCTGATGGTGAGGAATTACAGTTGCAACATCTCATAATGTCCCTCAAACTGAGTAACGTTAGTGTATCACTGAGAAACATCCTGCTCGAGTTGTCCTTGCGATGGAGGTTCAGGTTGAATAACTAGTTCTTCCATTGTAACATCATCGGACTCGCGCTTGGATTGATATGGTAAAATCGACGTCATTGGTCGTTACTGTGTTTAGTTTACGGTGCAGGAAGCCTCAGGACACGCAGAGCTGACTTTATGGCAATGGGTCTTCGATGCGCGCTGTACACGATAGACCATTCACAACAGACTGAGCTGTCTGGCCAATCAGAGCAGAGTAGCTCACGGAAAGGAGGGATTTAGAGAGAGTGATTCATCTGACGAGTCGACGAGAAAATTAAACAGTTTTTTTACCTTTGATGCATGTAAACCTGTTGAAGGAGACTCCAAAACAACATTAGGAAACTTTAAAATGGCATAATAGGGGCACTTTAAGAAAAGCATGGGCCATTTGTATATTTTGCTCAAAACTACTAAAAACAAACAACGTGGGCTACATAATCTAATAATCAAAACTCTCATCATCATGAGTAGTAATTTCAGATGTTGTTGTCTTCCCTTGCCATCTCTAATTCATTTTTTTCTAATTATAACATTGTTTATTATGAAATGCTCTTAAAGGAGAACTCCGGTCAATTTTAACATTGAGCTCATTTTATTGTAAATTTGGAGTGCTGTCAATACAGAGAACAACGACAAAAATCGGTGTTGCCTACACCGTGTTATCCTCTTTTTAAAATTTGCACCCTGTTGACTTCAATGGGGCAAGTACTAAACCTGCTTTTAGCCTCTTAACATCCTTGATGTGTCATTACAAGTGCACAGCTAATGTGAGTGATTCCTTCAGAGTGAACACGGGTGAATCTGACTGCAGTAGATGTGAAAGATATGAATAAAAATGATGTTTATTCAGCCAGCGCACATACCTGTATTTTCTTCCTGTTTTCGGTCGAAGTCCATAGTAATCGATTGTCGAGTTCACGCGCGTGATCATAGGTAACTAAACCTATGCGTGTGAACTCGACAATCGATTACTATGGACTTCGACCGAAACCAGGAAGAAAATACAGGTATGTGACTGATAAAAATCATTGTATTTGCTGCATTTTCATTTTCTGCAGTGTTTTTAGCAAAATTATCTATTTTTCTGCTCACCATGTTTCTGCTGTTGTTAAAATAACTGCATCAGCTGCCGCTCTTAATGCGGCCCTTTACGTTTTTATCGGGAGAAAGCTTGAATGAAGCATGTTTTGCTTTAGATGAAAATATTAGATGATGTTGTGCCAAAAGATCATTACCATAAACGACCCTGAGCGTATGTTGTTTGAACCGCTCTGTTGTTTTGATGCGCTGCTCACTTTAAACTGTAGAAACGGTAAAATTGCGCAATTATGTCGCTTGTGTGTCGGGACAGTTTTAAGAATTTTCTGAAGTGGATGTAAACATTTAAGTAAGAAAATGCATGTGTATCAGTATGTTAGATCCATGCATTCGGTCTAGGGGTGGGCGATATACCGGTAGGCAGGGTTGCCAACTTTGGGACTTTGGCTGGAGTGAGACTCTATAAAACATCAGTGCGTGCGCAACCCTAACCCTAATTTAAAAAATGTCAGTCCTTGTTTACTTAGTATAAACCCTGATTTATAAAAAAAAAAAAGGAAAAAAAAAAAAAATAGAATGGAAAAGTCTTTTTTCAACATGTACAATTAATTTATTGATTGCACTATAAAAAAAATAAAGATAGAGGTGATTAAATAACAAACATGTAAAACAACAACATCAAAACATTAAAAAATCTATTAAAAAAAAGGGACACATAATAGTTACTCCACCTCCCCAGAAAACCACAACACAAGTTTCACACATTAGGCCTGTTGTTGCCTATGCCACAGTTGCAGAGTTGGCCTGCTTCAATCACTACTTCTGCAGGAGGCTCGTATCTGAAGCAGGGTTCAATCCGTTCATGAACGTTCATTGCGTCTGTCACGTGACAAATGAACGAAAGACTCGGTAAAGTAAGTATTTATGTTCCCTGTAAATTATTTTTGACTGCATTATAATGATTTCTTAATTCAGAATATGATAAAGATTGCGTAGGTGGATGTGTTCGGGTTATTTGGCTGTTAAAAGTATAACATTTAAAGCCCCTTAAATGAACGAAATGACTCGAAAAAAGATTCGTTCATTTTAATGAACGAGATCGAACAAGCGAGTCAGTAAAATGATCCGAACTTCCCATCACTCACAGGGTGCCATCAAGTGACAGTCTGTTCCTGGTGTCAGTCTTGTTTAGGCCAATAACTGAAAAGATTCGCTCAGCATCCGCATTTGAGTGTGGCAGGCTCAATACAATCTGGGCAACCTTTGATCATTTGGGGAATTTTAAAATGCCACTTGCCCGATTTGCCAAAACGTAATTTGTACCATGAGCCTATTTTTATTGAGCAATTAGCTAGCCCACATAACGCACGTCAGACAACGTTCGCAACTATAGTTGAAGTCTGTACTCTCGGCACACAGACTGATTAGTCAAGGCTACGTCTGTAGTGAAAGGCACACCATTTTATTATCTGCTTACCTTGATTGTCATCCAAACTTTCAAACGCGCATCAGTGGCTCCCACTCTATGCTCTGAACTCTCTCTGAACTTCTCACACGCAACTGACGTATCAGGTGCAAGGTTGTCAGCGAATCATCGATCGTTGAGAACGTTGTAGGCAGATGTTACAGCTGTGGGCCTTAAACTCCTCTCCTGTCATTAATACACTGTGGTCTAGTCATCAACAGAAAATTAACGGATTGAGAGGGGAGAAAAATGGATTTTGGCGTGACATTTCTTGCGTGTGCGTGAGAGCGTGAGATTGATGCTGAAAGCTGAGTGTCACGCCAGATGCGTGAGAGTTGGCAACCCTGGGTAGCCACAATTAACCGGTAGAGATTTTGGACTATCGTCTCTATTACAGTTACGCTCAAGTGACGTTGCTGTGCTACACAGTCACGAAAGCTTATAGTTTGCATGTGTTTTTAAAGATTCAATATGTAATTTTTCACTGCCAGAGGTCACATTTTCAAAACAATAACAAAGGCTAAGCTTGATGACACCATGAGAGAGTGAAACGATGGGTGATGCCGTTTTCACCATACAGTGATGTATGGTATAATTCATATAATTCACGAATCATGTTCACAGGTGAGGTAATAAATAGTTTTTGAATTACCTATACATTTGATCACACTATGTTATGTCATCGTAATGAATTAGCTGGAAAGAACATGAAATATAATGCTATATTAGCCTGTTACTGACATGTGACTATTTGTCAAATGAATTGGGGGGTTAATGCTGCGCAGGTTTACACGTTTAAAACAATCGTACTAAGTAAAGTTTTAAATTAAAAAGTAAATTTGAACGAAATCACAGTATTTGCAAGTAATGGCTAAATATTTTTGTGCAACACGTACTGTATTTAATTTCACTGCCATTGGTCACCAGACTTGATAAAAAGCGTTACTGAAGTACAAAGAAAGTGCAATATAATTGTGTACAATATTTGCTTGCCTGTCTATTAAAAACACATGCTAGAGCAGAGTCTCTGTCATGTCCAAGTTTGTCGCGAAGCTCTCTCCATCCTGAGAACGCTAAGCCGATATTGATCCTTGTTTTATTTCTCTGTTTTTCCCAAAGGTGCTTGCCTTAGGTGATCTACGTTTATGTTTTTTGGGATTTTCTTTACTCGCAATCAACAATCGTGAACCTGACCATGATGACTGAACTACACAACAGCGGCGTGCAAGATCCTCATTGGTGGCTTGCGTATAGCGACTCATTGAAACGCCCACTAATGAGGAATCTATGTATATATATATATATATATATATGGTTTCTACAAGCGGAAACCGAGGATAGCGCAGATATTACATCATTGATAGGCGTCAATGACAAGGGACGAGCCATTATTTAAAACTGGAATTTCTATGGATTTACAAATCCTTGGCAACTTTTGGGATAATGTAAGTGCACAACTGCATGAAATGTATCACACTGTGAAAGTGTTTTTTGAGTATTTTATTACAAAAATCTTACATATTGTACCTTTGAGTATTACGTAAAAAAAAGTGATTTTAAATCGTTGAAGTGCAGTAAGCAGTGAAAGAAAACTCAATTCGCTAAATTCGCATTCTGTCAGAGAGACTTTCTCAGGGCTGTCTGAGACATAAACAGTCATTATGTCTTAAGTAAACAGTTCTGAAAAAGAAAACGCACAAGTATATTGGATCCGTGCAGACGGTCTTAAAGTGACAGCATCTAAATTTACTTGCTGTCATTATTAATGTTAATCGAACAACAAAAAAGAGAAAAACTCTCACTGTTCTTGACTGAATCACTTTTGTGACTTTATTAAGAATAGCCTACACATTTAATTTACACAGTGAAGACTATGCAGTGTACAGTGCAATTTGAATATTTTATACAAATGTATTTTTTTTTTTTTTTATGTAGGTCCATTTCATTTGTGCTTTTGGTCTATTGTAGTTTGTTTTCCCATATGCTTGTAATTAGTTTCTTTGTTCTTTCTTTATCACTGTTTACTTGTCTTCAGTAAGCTTGAGAGTTTTTTTTTTTTTTTTTAGGCTAGTATTAGTTTATGATATTTGAAAATGGTGACAAGAATAATGAAATATCAACGGTATCAAACATTTTAATATCATAAAAACCTTATTTTAAATAGGGGCTGCACAGACTAGATGATTTGTCGAGTTAATTAGTCATAAGTTAATCGTCATTCTAAACTTATGTGCTGCATTGTAACGCACACACATGTACCTCACACATTACGCGCATATCGCGCTCACAAACATTCAGTAGCGCAGAAATGTATTGTCAACACTGTTCTGTCATTTATCAATAAAATAGCTTAGAAACTGAAAAGTTCTAGCATATATTTCTTAGTTAAAACCCACAGCTTATCTATTAGTAGAGAGACACTGCCAGGTAGAATTAATTCACACGCAATCACAAACAATCTCACAAATGCATTCATATAGGCTAAATGTAATCTTTACTGTGCAACTTTATCTGTATTTGATTTAGAACAAGCTGGAATCTGTGAGAAATATAAAGACTCAAAGACAAAAAAACGGATAAAAATAAGCTGTTATGTAGGATCGCTGTGTCATATGCCATAGCTGTGCACAAGGCAACCTGCGTTCCATTCTCAGCTCGAGGTTCAGGCTAATTTATTCATTAATAACTTCAGCAGCGTTATAGTCGACGTCGACTCGACTTTCATCACATAAATGTCGACTTTAAAATGCCTGAAATAACTATATTGTGATATACTGTATATCGTTATAGTGAAATAAAATTAGCCTACTCATGTCGTAATATGCATGCACCCCTAATTCGGTCTTAAAGTAACAGTAGCTGTGTCATCAATGGTAATCAAAACAACAAAAGAAACATTTTTATAAGGATTAATCTATATTATACTGTAAAGACTTTGCAGAGTTATTTTATATTTGATTAATCAATTTTTGTATGTTTTCCTGAATACTACTGTTAGACGTATACCTGAAAAAAGTACAGCTCTGATTAATTCATTTTTTATCTTTATTCTATTGTATTTGTGCTACTATATTTGTGCTTCTTGCTTTATTACTGACTATTTACTTGTCAGTTCACTTGTAAATTCAGTTCAAAGTTTGAAATCAAGCTTTCTTGTGCTGTCTGTTAGCTATTGCAACAAAATTATCCCATTGTAAAAACACAAGTACATTGAATGAGCAAATATTTAGTTGAGATAATTGTAATTTCTTTTTAAAACTTTGTATAAAAACTCCCCTGACTCCCCTCCCCAACTCAAATAAAAACAAAATCTCCCGATAAGAGTCACCTAAGGGGAGAATTCCCCCCATTTTCCAAAAGGAAATTCAGACCCTGTCAGCAATGAAAGCAAAACTGTTGTGATTGTTAAGAATGTTAAATATTCATTCATAAATATGCAAAATTAGAAATTGTTTAAATGTGATTTGTGTAATGATTTTTAGAAATGTTGTAAGGAATGAGTTGGTTTTATCTGGCTTGGCTTCTTTGTCTCAAGGAAGAAGATAAAGATTGACATGACAGGGCTTGACGCTTATTGTTTTTCCCAAGTAGCTCATGTGCTCCTAAGTTGAAAAATGTAGGACTGTGTGTAGAAATTTTAGGGGTGCAATGAAAAATGAGCAAATAAGTGTTTTTTACTTAATAAAGAGATACAACAAGTAATTTACAAGCAAAATCATTTAATTTATAAAATACAAATCAGATTATATATATATAACACACTGTAATAAACAGATTTTGCCATACATTTTAGTATTATTGAGATGAATTGTTAATAATTTGATTTTGAATTTATTCTTTATAGGCTAATTTATTTTTTTATTTTTTATTTTTATTTATTTTTACTATAGCAGCCCGACCATGAATATTGACTCTGTTTATTGACTCTTAATATTGTCTTCAGCGTTTAAGCTTTTAAACAAAGATTCCTTTGTATAGCCTACTTAAAGTTTAGGCCTAGCTAAAATAGGAAGGCCTTAACTATAATAACACTGATACTAGTAAAATCTATATGGAAAGAGCATGTGATGTAATGATCTGCATATCTGCTAGGGCTGGGCGATATGGAGCAAAAAATATATCTCGATATATTTTGCTATATCTCGATATACGATATATATCTCGATATCTTTACAGGAAAAATAACCCCCCGAAAACTACTGCAAAAACAAATATGCCAAATACCACAAAGTCTTTTTTTATTGAAGTGCAAATAGGTAGGCAGTTCATGTAGGAACAAAGTGCTTCTGCGACATTTAAAAAAAAAAATAATCCCTGTATACAAAAATAATAATTTAACTGTAAAATAAAGGAAGAAATAATACATATTGCACTATTTTTAATAAACCTGTATAGAAATATCATTACTAATTTTGGCAAATAAATAAAAAAAAAATGCCACATATCCCCCCAAAACTGCACAACTGTAGAGTAAAACATTAATTAAAAAAAAAGTGATAAAAATGCATCTAAAAATTGACATGATTGTTACAAAATCACACTGTCTGGGGCCTCTGGGGAACTCAGAACAACTGCTAGCATAAAGTTTAAGGTAAAAATAACTGCCATTAAATTACAGTATCTTACTACTATGCAATTAGATAAACTGTTCATTCATTACATCACTTTACCTCTGTCTTTATCCACCTTTATCCTCTTCTCTTCTTTTTGACACTGTATATAGCAGAATAGGTAACTTAGGCTAATGCTAATTTATAATGTGTCATGTAAATTCGGCCATCCGTCACAATCAGGAAACTTTCACCGTGTCTAGACCTGGCGCGAGCTGCCAGGCCCGTTTCTACAGGGGAGCATGTTAAGTGTGAGTGTTTTTATCGCCCTCAAACAAAAGCAATGCGGCGAGAGGCGACGCTACACAAAAAATTACCAACAACAACTGATCGCGCGCGCGCGCTGTTTCTGACGCACTTCAAGCACTCGCTGGGCGGGGAAAGATTGATGTGCCTGACCGAACTCGGGGGACTTGGTTGAATGAGACAACACGCGAGGGGAGGGGGAACAAAAAAAGCAAGGAGGCGGAGGAGGGCGAGGGCGAGCGCGAGCACAACACAGAGAAGGCAAACAAGCAAATTGGCGAAATCAGAATTAAATATAAACAATATATCGATATATACGATATGTCAAAATCCATATCGAGTTTAAAAAATATCTCGATATATCGTAAATATCGAGATATCGCCCACCCCTAATATCTGCATTTTCTTTTTTTCTTTTTTTTATTCGAGAGAGTGGTCAAAAGAATTCTAGCAATTCTCTTTTTTACCTGTCAACATCACCAAACTACTTTACGCTACTAGTGTATCTACAGATGTGACAGCCAACGAGGATTATCTCTGATGTAGTGAAACACAGCAAGTAACAGTTTCAACATCGTAAAATGCATTAAGGGAGTGTAGCCGCATTATATATAATCAAAACGTATTTTTTTATAGAACATATTTTGATTACAAGCATCTCATCTACACCATTCAGATGATTCTTAACAAAAACACATTTTATTTCTTAAAGGGCACCTATTATGCATAATTCACTCTTTTCATGGTGTTTGAACATAAATGTGTGTTGGCAGTGTGTGTACACAACCACCCTATAATGGTAAAAATCCACCCAGTGCTTTTGTTTAATCCCCATAAATCATTCAGTGTCTCAGAACAAGCCATTTTCAGATTCTGGGCAATTTGACGTCCTTTTGCACAAGCCCCTCCCACGACTGTTGATTGACACTGCCATATTAGCATAAACCCGCCCTGAGTGAGCTGTACACAGTCCGCCATTGTTTCGACGCCGGAGCAGAAGCGATTTAAGTGTTTTGAACATAGCAGTCGTCATTTACTCCCGACATCTGAGCTGCTGAAGAGGGGATTACTTTTGTTTTTGAAGGGAATGAGCCCCCAATCTACCTAAATGTGTTTGTTTGTGCAAATCATTTTACACCAGACTGCTTTGAACGAAGGTCCGTACAAAGTAGGCTTTGCAAAAAAAGGTTATTACTCGAGGATGGATCTGTACCAACTGTTGTGTTTGTGCTCCAGCTTACAGTCTCCGGAGTGATACTGGTCACGGCAGTAATGAAACGGACAGCATGCACTTTATTACAGTTCATCAGAGTTGTTTTACGGATATAACGTTTACCAGTTTAAATAAACCTAAAATTCTCGGGACAGCAGCATGTGTCCAAATTTTAATCTTAACCGTTCTATTTCATCAGAAACGATCGGTAAACAGGGCTTTAAGTGTAAAATACCGAACTTGTCCTTTAAACATAAAACTCATCAGTATATTTTTGGCCATCATTCGGACGAGGTCCGCTACAACAGGCTTGTACTAATAGTGGATACAAGCAAGATGACAAATAAGTTATAATCGTAATTAAACTAAACTATACCTGCTCTATCACCATACAGCATATATTCTCTGGCTCTGTAGGTATTATTGTCCGACTCCGGTTCGAACTGAACACTGCTAGTACAGTTTCTGTTCTGACATTTCCATTCCGTGAGATGAGATTGTCCTGACACTGAAGCAGAGCTCCTGAAGCACCACCCTCTGTGCCGGGAGCAGCAGCTCATTTGCATTTAAAGGGACACACACAAAAATTTCTCTGCATCAGGTTTCATGAGTCAGTCTTTGAGTAAGTTAGGATCATTGTTTTCCCTTAAATCTCCATAAATACAGTACTAAATTAACTGTACATTCAGTGATCTAGTTGGTTTAGATCTGCAAGAAGCACACTGAGCCTTGCTTCATTCCCTTTTACCCCCTGAGCTAAATCACACATGTGGGTCCAATCAGGACGTCATTGTGAGTGACATCACTTTCCCAAATGAAGTTTCCTTTTTATATTCAGAATGTGACTCAATGGGGATTTCTGGTTAATTTAAAACAGACTGCTCGCAAAATCTTAATCAATCAAAGTACTAGACCCTTTCTAGATGGTTTTAAAATCTGAAACGTTATGATTTCAGTAAGGATAGATAGATAGATAGATAGATTAAGGATAGATCAATTCAGTATTCGCTATAACTAGGTCTGATCCTATATAAGGGCTGTCCATGAACTGAAATGACTGAATAACTAAAAGTCTCTTTCCCAAGCACTAAAGAAACAAAGGTATTTCAGAAAGACTGCTCATGTCATTACTGTAAATCGCTCAAGATAATAAGCATTTGCTTAATGACAAGTTACCAAAAGTCTTTCTAAGTGCTCATTACTCATTGGTTCACAGTGCATATGAATGATTGCAGTGATTAAAACTCAGACTGGGTGTGTGTCCTCTGTCCAAAGGCAGTTCTGCTGCTGAAGTGCATGTTGTTGTTTCTTGGGAAAAAATACACTGTGTTTTGGCCATCCTTTAAACTTGTTTGAAATGCCTTTGGGGAAAAGTGTTGCAGAAGAGTCATACCTCACTGTCGTGTCACACTGACTGTGCCCTGTTGTTATAGTGTTGCATGTGCCCAGATGTGTGTTTTCCTGTGATAAGCAATAGGAGGGGCATTTTCCTGTGTTTTTTTTTTCTTCTTTTTTTCTGGTTTCCTGGGCTCATTGGCAAAAACTAGATGAACCAAGATAAACTACAAATCATTGAAATGTTTAGAAATATGGATCTGTCATAATAAGATCAGCTAATATTCCTTTAATGTATTTTCTACAATGTTAGTGCAACACAACGGATGTTTCAAGCATAATTACTCAGGAAAGAAACAATTAAAACTCGATAAACCCACACATGGCATGAGTTGCTTGGCCGATGCTGTGTTCAACCATACAAGACAGTTCAAACGGTACACAAATTACAGAGGAGTGGGAGGTGTGTCTAGCAAAGACATTTATGTGTAATCAAACACTGAGTAACACTGTTCTGTTACACAATATAGGCTGAGACTGTGTGCACGAGTGTGTGTGCGTGTGTGTGTGTGTGTGTGTGTGTGTGTGTGTGTGTGTGTGTGTGTGCGTGCGTGTCCGTGTGTCTGTCTTGCTCAACTGTCTGTCTGTAAACCTGCTTGACAGAGAGCAGTAAGCCTTTCCTATTTTAGCTAACTTTAAGTATACAAAGAAATCTTTGTTTAAAAGCTTAAACACTGAAGACAATATTCAGAGTCAATATTCATGGTCGGGCTGCTATAGCCAAACCTTTGGTCCCTCGTGCCAATGGCAAATGTCTGTTTCAGTGGTGCCAACAGTGCAAATCTTGGGCTCTGGACAATGTGAAACATTTTGTTCTCTGATGAGTCCACCTTCGCTGTCTTTCCCACATCTTTAAGAGTTACGGTGTGGAGAAGCCCTAAAGAGGCTCAACACCCGGACTGTTGCTGCTCAGAGTGAAGCACGGGGTGGATCAGTGATGGTTTGGGCTGCTATATAATTGCATTCCCTGCTGTGCTTGATGGGCGCCTCACTTTCAATGACTACTGAACCGTTCTGGAGGAACATGTGCACCTAATGGGTACAAACATTGTGCCCTGAAGGGGTGCTGTGTATTAGCATGATAATGCACCGATACACACAGCAAGACTTGTGACAGAATGGTGTAAAGTTGATCATCTCCCATGACCTGCACAGTCACCAGATCTGAATATTTTTGAGCCACTTTGGGGTATTTTGGAGGAGCGAGTCAGAAAAGGTTTTCCTCCACCAGCATCACATGGTGTCCTGGTCACTGTTCAGGAAGAGGAACGGCTCAAAATCCCTCTGGCCACTGTGAAGGACCTGAATGTGTCATTCCCAAGATGAACTGATGCTGTTTGGCCACAAAAGAAGGCCCTACACCATATTAATTATATTGGTCTAAAACAGGTGTTTCGGTTTCATTTTCCAAGCCATGTATATATATCACTCAGTTTCTATATTTATCAGTATATATCATGTTACACCATTAATAGGGAAGGCAATTCATTCCACATTGTTAGACCTTGAGAATAAATGTAAACATAAATTGCTTGTAAAATCCTTTATTTAATGCCCTAATTTAATATTTTCTTCTTCTTCTTCTTCTTCTTCTTCTTCTTCTTCTTCTTCTTCTTCTTCTTCTTCTTCTTCTTCTTCTTCTTCTTCTTCTTCTTCTTCTTCTTCTTCTTCTTCTTCTTCTTCTTCTTCTTCTTCTTCTTCTTCTTCTTCTTCTTCTTCTTCTTCTTCTTCTTCTTCTTCTTCTTCTTCTTCTTCTTCTTCTTCTTCTTCTTCTTCTTCTTCTTTTTCTTCTTCTTCTTCTTTTTCTTCTTCTTCTTCTTCTTCTTCTTTTTCTTCTTCTTCTTCTTCTTCTTCTTCTTCTTCTTCTTCTTCTTCTTCTTCTTCTTCTTCTTCTTCTTCTTATTATTCTTATTCTTATTCTTATTCTTATTCTTATTCTTATTCTTATTCTTATTCTTATTCTTATTCTTATTCTTATTCTTATTATTCTTATTCTTATTCTTATTTCCCTCCCCAAAATCAGTGGTTTCTGAGTTTGTTTGTTTTTTTGTTTTGTTTTTTTTGGATTTTGATTTAATACAAATTTATCATAAAAAAATAGTGTATAACCAAATGAATTAGTCAAACTTTAACAATTTAATCAATGTTTTAAACCGTAATAAAAAAATAATAATCTTTGTTTGATGATATTCATTGAAATAATAGTAGTAGTAATAATAATTATAATAAATCAGTGTTGTTTTACTAAATTGAATTTGTTTTTGTTTTTTTTTGTTTTTTTCCTAAATATATTCATTATGTCATTATTTCTTTTTGTGAAGACACTGGAAATACCACGAGCATCACGCATGCTTGTGTATGTAGTAGAGAAGTAAAGCTCCAGTAAAGCCAGAAACAAACAAACAAAAGACATTGGTTATGAAAGTTTTTCTTTATTCCATTGTAATATTCCAATATTATTTATTCCACAGATTTTAAGCAGGATGTTTCTTTTTTCCATAAAGTTACTTTATGGAACCATAACTTTTTCCAAAAAGTAAATGCTGACCAGGGGCAGTAAAGCGTCATAAAAGTAGTCCTTACAACCATTGTGTGCATATTGAAATTTAGCACCTCATAATCAGTTATACTAGACACGAGAACCAAAGTCATTTTGAATCATTGGCATCCGACCTGATGTGACACACCTTGATGCGCTATATTTGGTACTGTTATGGTATTTTTATGGAGATTTTTGTCTTTTTTTTTTTTTTTTTTTTTTTTGGAACTTGACAGCCCCTGGTAAACATTCACCTTAACTGTGTGGGAAAAAGCAGCATTTGTGTTCAACGGATAAAAAGAAAACTATTCCGGAATGATATAAGGGTGAGTAAAGTATAACATGATTTTCTTTTTTGGGTGAATAATTTTTTTTAAACGGGTGTCTTTGGTTTCAAAGTCATGGTGCAGGCATGCAGCAAGCCTTGCAGTGTAATTTATCAGCAAAGTGTGTCTGTCTTCACTCTCAATTTAAAACGTAGGCTATAACGTCACTTTAAATGCAGGCCTCTGTGTTTGAAACTAAAATATGTGCCTCTGCCAGTGCCTCTGTTTTGACAATAAGGCACCAAACCCATATTTAACCTCTCTATAATATATAGGTTGACACGACAGTGTTGTCAGTTTCCTGGAACGAGTGGCTTTTTGCTATCATTTTAAGGGCTAGGCTACATAATATATTTGTTATCAAATCTATGGCAAATGCTTGGTGCAGAAAATTGTAATGGTCACTGGGTCTGTGTCATTAATTTGACAGAATAGTTTGCTTGAGTCAGCACCAGGGTTTGGCTGTACTCAGAATTTGACCTTGCAATCACAGTTTCCAGGGTGTGTTGTTTTTGGTTTGTGTTTTCAAAATGCTTTACTGTTGAAGAATTCCCTCGGATTGACCAGGGAATTTTATGGGTGTTGTCAATGGGCCGAACCTCCGTGTGTGTGTGCTGTTAGCACGCACCTCTTGATATTCCCATAACACTATGCCCTTTCTGAATGCACATCCTAAGACTCCTTAAGTCACAGTCCCTCTAAAGCAAATCAATGCTTCAAGCATTCCCCATGAGTGAGTGAGCAGCATATCTCAGTGCCATGAGTCAGGTCTCTGTCTGTCCTGTTAAAGCCTACACATTACTGCTGAGTCCAGAGTATATGGGGTAGACCATATCTCAAGTTTCTGAACTTGTTTTTTTTTTCAGCTGATGTTGCCTATATTGACTGCTCTATATAGTAGTGTTGTCACGATATTGGAGTTTCCAACTTCAAAGCAACCATTTTCAACACTTAAGGGAAAAAGGCCATACATACCACCATACATATAATTTGCTATTATCTTAGAATTTTATGATATTTTGGGTAATTGTGTTTTAATAGCTTACGCAAAGCACATAAAGGCTTTATTATTTTAATCGTTGAACTACATTTCCAAATAATCAAGTCAGGTCAAGTCACATTTATTTATATAGCGCTTTTTACAATATGCTTTTTTTTGTTTTTTTTTATGTTTCAAAGCAGCTTTAGAAAGATAACAGGAAAATAATGCAACAAAGTTTGTTTCCAGAACAAAATAGCATCACAGTCTAGCTTAAGTAAGTTCAGTGATGTTTCATTTTTGTTGTAAAAAAGTTATTAATTTAGTTATTTTATATATATATAGCCACTGTGGAGAAAAGCGTGATGTCATCGTACAGCTCAGTTCAGTTCTCATATAATGGTGTCAATGCAGGCAGATCAATAATATTGTTGAATATTAAATTAAATATTAAATTTAATGTCCCCAATTAAGCAAGCCAAAAGCCAATGGCAACAAAGGTGAAAAAAGGTGACAAAGGTGACAGTGGCAAGGAACCAAAACTCCATCAGGTGGCAGAATGGAGAGAAAAACCTTGGGAGAAACCAGGCTCAGTCGGGGGGCCAGTTCTCCTCTGGCCAACGAGCGGACAGTGTATGATTATGAATCAGGCAGCATTACAGGTCAGAAGCCAGATTGGATTGGAACAATCAGAATATTATCCAGTTCCATCTGGTTGAAGATCGGAGTCATCACGCCGGTATGGAGACGTAAACGAAATAAAGAAAAGTAAACATTTAGTAATAAAATAAGAACAAATAAACAACCTGCAAATGATAACACAAATAACCACACTGCTTGTGGTCTCGACCAACACAGCACTTCATCACAACTTTTCCATTCAGCTAGGTTTGTCAACCATAACTCCATCAAGGTCAGTAAGGAACCTTGGAGTTGTGATTGATGATCATTTGAACTTCACAGACCACATTGCTAGAACTGCCCGGTCCTGCAGATTTGCCTTATACAACATTAGAAGGATCAGGCCTTTCCTATCAGAGCATGCTACACAACTCCTTGACCAAGCACTTGTTCTATCCAGACTGGACTATTGAAATGCTCTCTTGGCAGGTCTTCCAGCTTGCACTGTCAAACCTCTGCAACTGGTCCAGAATGCTGCAGCTAGAGCGGTCTTTAAAGGATTAGTCCACCCCAAAATGAAAATTTCCTAATAATTTACTCACCCCAATGCCATCCAAGATATCCATGTCTTTCTTTCCTCAGTGGGTGAGAAATTGTTTTTTGAGGAAAACATTTCTGGATTTTTCTTCTAACAATGGACTTCATTGGTTACCATCGTTTTTAAGTCCAAATCAATGCAGTTTCAAAAGTCTTTGAAGTGTTTAAACGGGCTGTACGCGATCACAGCTGAAGAAGAGGTTGTTATCTAGCGAAACGAAAAAAAAAAAAAAAAAAGATAATTATCGACTTTTTACCTTCAATAGTTCGGATTGAGCTGATCAACAAACGGACAGGGAACTACGTCATCACGTTGAAAGGTCACGCCGGCGCCGGCAATACTATTTAAACTACTATTCATATTCATCAGCATGTTATTCATATACTATATTCATATACATATTCACGGAATACTATTACTATATATACAATATAATAGCAAACAATACTATTTGAACTATCCTCCTATGTACGGTCGCATTGTAAACAGTGGGGCGGTACTTCTGCCGGCGCCGGCGTGACCTTTCAACGTGATGACGTAGTTCCCTGTCCGTTTGTTGATCAGCTCAATCCGAACTATTGAAGGTAAAAAGTGTATAAATTATATATTTTTTTGGAAAATGACCTATCGTTTCGCTAGATAACAACCTCTTCTTCAGCTGTGATCGCGTACAGCCCGTTTAAACACTTCAAAGACTTTTGAAACTGCATTGATTTGGACTTAAAAACGATGGGAACCAATGAAGTCCATTGTTAGAAGAAAAATCCAGAAATGTTTTCCTCAAAAAACATAATTTCTCTCCCACTGAGGAAAGAAAGACATGGATATCTTGGATGGCATTGGGGTGAGTAAATTATTAGGAAATTTAAATTTGGGGTGAACTAATCCTTTAACAAACTGAAGAGAGAGCACGTCACACCTCTCCTCATAAAATTGCACTGGCTGCCAATTGCCGCTCGCATCAAATTTAAGGCACTGATGCTTGCTTACAGAACAACCACTGGCTCTGTACTCCATATCATAACTCATTACTTCAGACCAACGTGCCATCCAGAAACTTGTGTTCTGCAAGTGAACTGCACCTTGTGGTAACAATCCCAAAGAGGCATAGAATCACTTCCACGGACCTTTTCGTTGACTGTTCCAAGCTGCCTATCTCAACCCAAGATGCTGAGTCTTTCATCTTCAAGAATCTACTAAAGACGCATCTCTTTCGCCAACACTTGTTTCAATTTTACTAAAACGTACTATTCTATATCTATAAAAAAAAATCCTTGTTACGTGGCTTTTTATTTATTTATTTTTTTATAATTTTACTTTTATATGTCATTTAAAGCTGCTGTTCGTATCTTTTTTTGGGTTAAAAATTATCCAAAATAAATTTTTAAGCAAGTACATAACCAGCCAGTGTTCAAAACTGCTTGCCTTATCTCGATTCAAAACGGTAAGCTTGTAATAATGTTTTTAATACCAGTGGTACTGGTGGATTTCCTTGGGAAAGTCGAGCATGTCTTTGTGTCATTACGTCATTATAAATAGTCTGATCTGCTCATGGCACTTTTAGTTTTGACTTTCACTTTTGATTGCATGTTGTAACGTGGTAACTTCCACAGCCACGACTTCATATGTTTACAGAGTGATGCTTACCTTGCACACATATGGAAGAAAGGAAAGAAAAGTGTTTCCTGTCGACTCTATTTTGAGCCTGGCTAAAAGAACAGCTCATCAAACACTGCTTTGAATTAGTCCAGTGCCCAGCTGCCCACGGGCTGCCATTTGCCCTTCCTAATACCCACTAGAATTAGGCGATCAACCTCCCCTGCACACAGTGGTGTTGTGGAGTTAATAGAGACATTGTTAGACAGATGTTGTCTTTACAGATGGGTGGATGGATGCTGTGTAAGAGGTTGCTGTCATGGATGTATTCTAGACATTAATATACTTCTCGGCAATAAACAGAATAATCATACCTGTAACCTCACACTAATTATTATTTTTTCCCTAGAGCAGAGGCCACCAATTATCAGACTGCAGTCCAGATTCAGTCCCAGTTCTGGGTCATTTAAAAATTTCATTCGTATTTTCAGTCAATAATTGTATCCCTTAAATCAGGGGTGTCAAACTCAGTTCCTGGAGGGCCACAACCCTGCTGAGTTTAGCTCCAACCAGCTCCAAAAACACCTGCCTGGAAGTTTCTAGTAATCCTGAAGACCTCGATTAGCTGGATCAGGTGTGTTTAATTAGGGTTGAAGCTAAACTCTACAGGGTTGTGGCTCTCCAGGAACTGAGTTTGACACCCCTGCCTTAAATCATCTTTGATAATCAAAATTACATATTCAAAAAAAAATAAAAAATCCCTGTGAAAATAATTTATTCATCCCTTAAAATAGCTTGAATTCTTGCTTCATTTAGTGTATGTGAATCCCTGAATATGGAAATTAGTCCCTGTCTCCACTCTATCACACCAGCTGATTCAGAAGAAGAGGAAGAGCAAATTATACTGGCTGGCCCGGTTCTGTGGGGACTATTGGGGGTGCTAAGCACCCTCAGACAAAAGCAAGAGCACCCTCAGTTGATACTATATATCATATTGACAAAACAGATTTGGTAAACGCTCCAGTGCATATTTAAGTTTGCACTCTGGAGAACGTCAAATGTTTCTATTTGCTGTATTTTTGTATTGTTTTTGTTCAGTGCTGAGTTCTGCATGCTTGCGAATTCTCTCATTATCAAAGTGTAGACACAGTGTAAATAAGAGAGATTCATTGTGCAGTGTACTTTATTGATTACAACCGAACTTTGTGAGATTGTGAACTGAGATGAGTGACCGCTTTTTAGTGATTATAATAGGAGGTCTTTTCACGTTTTTTTACGCTATATATAATCCATTCAGAATTTGAATAAAAGTCGACATAATGGTAATTGATATGATTAGCCTTTGGCTTGACTACGTTATCAAACAGCTAATAATGTGTTGCTAATGTTACTCAAACCATGTTCCCGTTCGCCATCTCAGTCACACAGCTGCCTTCTAAAAAAACAGCATTCTTAGAAATAATGATAGGAAAAGCCCCACCCTGCATGTTGACCGGATTGGTTACAAGTTTGTGATGGTAGGAAAGAGAGGCGGTTTCAAACAACGTTTTTAAGAATGTCTTTGGTACACTGCAGTTTTAAGGAGAAAATACTCAGCAACGGTGTTGACTTATGAAATTGCACGTGGTTTGTCTTGAAGTATATTATATAAGCACCACACAGACATATAAACAACTTTAAAACTTGATTTTTACCACATGGGGTCTGTAAATGTGAATTTAACATGAATTAAAAAAAAAATTGTGTGCACGGACTATTATGGTGACTTAAAACAATATATTTACTTTGGTGACTTTTTTCAGCAAATGTTGCTATTTAATTATGATTAATTAATCTGTTTATTGTATAGTTCATTTGACTATACAGGGCTCAACAATAAGGACTGCCAGATAGCCCGGACTCAGCGTGAAAGACGCTTGGGACAGTTGATGGAATTGTCACTTTCCCGATCGGGCCAGTGCTGCGTCGTCATGAATATCATTTTGCTTAACTGTATGGTGCGGAGCAGAGAAAGCGTTTTCAATTCAATCTTATGGATGTTGAGCACAAACGCACACTCGCTCCGCGACAGTCGACACGCACCATTATGAATGCCTGTGTGCATTTTACTTTCGCTTTTGAATTAGCGCCAATTCGGTGGCAGCAGTTGCTTGAATGGTGGGTTCATTATTATTCTTAATAAAAACAGAGGCACAACAACAACAAAACAGTACAATGACAAACACGCTTAAAAAGGCGCTGTTCCATTTCTCTTTGAAACTAAATTTTCCTCCATCGTCTTGAAATGGTGAAATCTGACTCCTGCTGCTGATCTGTGCTGTGACTCTCGTTCAACGCTGCATTGAGTAGACACGTTCAGTTTTTAATTGTACTGTTTTTAATTGTATTGTCTGTTCTCTAACTGAACTAAATCATTTGTACTACTATAAAAATCCAAAAAAATCTAAACGAAGGTGGGGGGGCAGTGCCACGATGTGCAAGTGATGTAAACGGTGCTGCGGCTGAAAAGACCTTATAATTATATAAAAAGCATTTTTTTTCACAACACAGTCGTTCTCTTCACTATGAAAATACCATGATATGTTTAGCTACATAAACTATAAACACAGTTGATATTAAAGCATCTCACTGACGCACTCCGAATGTCACATAGTGTACAGACATCTGCTTACAGTCAAAAATTTAGACACTTGGTCTCATGGAACTTTAATTGAATACCACTGCCCTGCCCTGCCCTAGAGCATAGTGTTTATCATTCACATTTATCTCTTGACATTCTCAGTCCGTTCTGTCCTGGGGCATGTAGTCAGCAAGTCCACTCTGCCAGACTCGCATGATTGAGCATTGTTGTAGAGTAATCCACATTCACTCCAACCCTCACAGATGAGTTGACCGGGCGTTTTTAGTTCGGACTAGGCAAGAGGGTGGAGTAAGCAGATTAATGGGTAGCTGTGTGGCCAGAAATGAAATATGGGTCATTCATGAATGACTGAATGGAATCAATTAGAATGACTCTTAAAAGTGGATTACAAGGATAAAAGACTGTAAATCTGAGACAAATATGGCAAGCAAATTTAGAAACCACCATAGTTAGCAGAAAAAGATGTGATAGGTCTACTGCACTTCCAGCTCATTTCACACGGACGGGCCCAGCTGTCAGTGTTGATGACACTACATTGCTGGATACTGCTCATAGTGTTCGTCCTAAAATACCCCAGCACTCTGTCCCACGGACCCCAGTGAGAGTTCACTTATATCGGGATCATCCTTTGGGAATCCACAGAATGAAATTTGCTCTCTCTGATTTACAAATCCTCCCCCAGCCTCATGTTCCAGGCGAAGTCCCATCCCTTTTTTCATTGGGTTTTCCACATGTTTTCCTGAGGGAAGGGGAATTCTTGGTATCTAATAGCAACACCTGCTACTTCAGGATGCTCTTGGCAACATAAGAGTCCAGCAGGATGTTTGCAGAGCATAACTTTCATTATGACCAGCTCATATCTGCAAATAGGTGGTATTGTTAAACTATTCTTTGGGAATACTTCACCTGAACAGAAGACAATGTAATCCAAATATTCCCAGTGCGATAAAATAAAACGATTGTTTGTGTGTTTTAAATGTTTAAGGTCATGTAATGGATTGGTTTACATAGCCTACTTGACCATTCAAAAGTTTGGGGGCTGTAAGATGATTTAGTGTTTTTGAAAGAAGTCTCTAATAGGACATTTTGATGAATAGAATGTTCAAAAGAACTAGAAATATGTAATACATGAATGTCCTTAATGTCACTTTTGATTTATTTTAATGTGTCCTTGCTGAATACAATTTACTTATAAAAAAAAAAAAAAAATTGGTCACACTTTACAAAAATGTTTCATTAGTTAACATTAGCTAACCACTTTAGTTATCATTAACTAAGAATTAACAATACTTCTACAACATTTATTAATCTTGGTTAATGTTAATTTCAACATTTATTTTAAAATCAAGTATTTGTTCATATTAGTTAATAAATGTTAATTAATACATTAACTACTGTTAACAAATGAGACCTTATAAAGTATTACCAAAATATTACTGACCCCAAACTTTTAATGGTATCGTACGTTAATGTGTTACGCACCTTCCCAAATTAAAAATGAATGAAAAGCCACTAGAACATCCAAAAATAATACAATTCCTGATTTCCCTCTGTCTTCACTATTTGCCTTACAGAGCTTTCATTGGCCCAGAAGAAGTTTGCTCAGTGCCTAGGTGAGTTCAAATTTGAATACATCGGCGATGCCAAAACTGACGACGAGAAATGCATTGGTGAGTTTTTTTCCCCCTTTTTGCATATATTTATTTACATACATGCATACATTTGCTTATAGTGTGCTTTGCTCAGTGTCTGCATATGTGTAATTTCAGATGAATCCTTGCAAGAGTTCTCATCGTTTCTCAGAAACTTGGAAGACCAAAGAGAGCTGATGGTGAGCACAACCAGTTGAGACTTGCACCAAACACACTCTCTGTTATTCATTTCACTCAATTCCTTGCAGGCTAAAAGATATTTTTGGAACATGCCAGCAAGGCCATTTGCTTGTGGAGAGACATAATCAGTAATCAGTTTTAACACTGAGTTCAACACACTTTTCAACACATAGTCTGTAAAGCGACGTCAGTCCTCTGTTTGTTCCTGCATTCTTTAGTCACAGTTTTTTCACAGTGAATTACATTGCCATAAGTTATTTGTGTCCTCTCTCACAGATTACTCAGAGATTGCACAAGACCGCTGCTTATGTTGAGTCATGCTACCTCAACTGTGTTGTGTAGGAACTGTACTTTCAAAAACAAAATAATGTCCAATGGCACTTGTGTTATCTGTAATTAACTTATTAACTTGCTGTACAGTGTAAAATGTGTAAAAATGAGACAAAAGAAAAAATGTCAGTTTTACCTATTAGATTGACAAATCCCTTCCTCTGGCATAGACATTTTTTTTGCATTCTTAAGGTATGAGAGGACTATATATTCTAATAGGTGGTTAACCATCTAGGTAGGAAGGGCTCATGTTGCATGTAGGTCATGTTAGTATTTATTTAGTATGCAGAATTAGAGAGCTGAAGGTCCTGCCCATGACTCAAAGTGCAACAGCTGACAGTTGTCATGAGCTCAGATTTGAGCCCCACCCGTTCATAACACCACAGCGGGCCAATGACGTTATGGCCCCTTGGCTCACTGGAGTCATGTGTGGAAGGGGCAGAGCTAACAGGTCCTGACAGGGTCAGAAACAGAGTAATGGTAGACTGGAGATGCTCATTCTAACAGTCACATCATGGGTTGCCTTGGTTATTTCATTATCTCATTTCAGGGTAAAGAGAATGTCCTTTAATTACTTCAAAATGTGGAAAAGTGTTCCTACATTTCAAGAAGCTTGATTTACACCGCAAATATAAATAAATCATAACAGATATGTGCAGAGCTGCATTCGTATTGTTGTTCTGAGTCCTGAAAGGGAATGCAAAGTTTCTTAGGGGAATGCGATTTATGAGAGAAGGCAAAGTTTCTTGGGGATCGTAAAACTATTTTTTTGCGAGAGAGTGCTAAGATTTTGCGATCTAATGCAGTTTCTTGTTGGAACACAAAGGTTTTGCAAGTGAACGCAAAAGCATTGATGTCCTTTTAGGGAAGGGCTGGGCTACTAGAAACTGATAAACCCTCATAAAGCTCATCCGCTTGTAGCTTTCTAGTTATTCTGAAGACCTTGTTTAGCTTGTTCGGGTGTTTGATTGGGGTTGAAGCTTAACTCTGCTGGAAAGTATATTTCGAAGTCCTGTGTTGCCCAACCCTGTTTTAGGGGCTCCATACTATTGCATTCTATTTGGCTTGTCATCACAAGGACCACATAGAATATAGAGCATATTAGCTTTTTGTTTAATGTTTGTTTTAATAAAAAAAAAAAAAAAAAAAAAAAAAAAAAAACGTTTTTTTTTATTCTGCTAATTTAATAATAAAAAATAAATAATCTTAAAATGGACCCAAGAGTGTACTAGATGAAAGTATTATATTATCCAGCGTATTTAGTAAACAAATATGGAAGCAGTGGGGGAAGTGTAGAATGTTATGAATGGCAGACGTTCAATTTCTGTAGAAATCTGTGGAGCTATATGATTTATTACAGTTTCTGTGCAGGTTTAGTCATGACTACGGAATAGGTGATGCAATGATGTCACCTTTATTGACATTTAAAATTGAAACCTACAATGTGTTCGCTCAAGTTTTGATGAAAGAAAATCATCCTGTTTCTGCTAATGTTTAATATAATTAAATTAAATGGTCAAATATTATATATCAAATTACTGAATTGCATTTTCACAGATGAGAAACATCACAGAGACACTGATGAAGCCTTTAGAAAAGTTTCGGAAAGAGCATCTCGGCTCAGCAAAGGTAAAATTCTAGATCAACACTGTTAGCTCCCACATTTAGGATGTTTGCATTGATGTAATTAAAATAAATGGAAAAATGTACATTTATTGTAACCAGTTCTATATATAAAAATAGCAAGTTCCTCCATTTGATATTTCAGGCAGAGAGAAAGAGGTACGAGAAGGAAACAGAGAAGTACTACAGCTCGCTAGAGAAACTTTTGAACATGTCAGCAAAGAAGAAGGAGCCACAATTACAGGAGGTACTTTACATTTCATTCTTCCCACACACAAGATGGATGTGTAATGCAAACTATTTTTATAAATGCTGGTTTTCTTCTTTATCTCGTGAAAAAAGAAAAAAAGATTTTTAAGTCAAGGTCAATGGTTTTCTATATTCTTTACTATACTGTTTAGTGAAGGTACAGTCTGTCATTATTTCTACTATATATAAGAAGCTAGGCATCTCACTTGATCGAACAATGTCTGGGGAACATAACCGTTTAAGGCGTACCCATCAGCCATGAATGTTGTGTACATTGAGCATAAAAACCACTAGAGACTGTTGAAATTTTTATAGTGGGCCATTATGTTCCTCCGGACCTTATGACGTGTGTTTTTTGGCTGTGGTTTTAGCAGTGGGCTATTTAGTGTCAGACTGGTGTTCACAGCAGACAAACTTCTAAGTATAAGATACATAGAAATACTTAAGAATGCCAGAGGACTGCTAAATTTTCTCCAGTTCATAAGACACTTAAGTTGTCATGGGCCATGTACAATTGACTCCAGACAAATATGGTTAGGGATGAGGATTTTGGTCATTCAGTCTAATCTAGTACATATTCTGCTGTACATATTTAGACACTGTTACATCTCAAGACAACTTAATTCAAAACTCAGTGTTAATGCAGACATTCATTTATTTTTTTATTTTATGCTGTGTCTCTCCATAGTAGTTTCTCCCACCAGTCCTATATTTACAGTGCAGATTAGGCACTCTGTTTAAAGCATGGGCTTAATGATTTAAAAAAGAGAATCTGTTGGTAGTGGTTTATAAAAAATAAAATAATCAGATGATTACGTCTTTAGTAATATTAACTATAATAAATGTTAAAACTAGCTAATGTCACAAACACCATTTGGGATAAAGTTAAACTATTGGCGTCCAATTTTCTTGTTTACAAGAAATCTAAACATTGCTGTGGTTATTGCAATGCCAACTGAATGAATTTTGGGAGTTATTCCTGTATTCGTTATACACCAGAACGCATAACACACACAGGACAAAAGCTTAAGTGATTCATTCCCACATTTAAATGCAGTTGCCAAAACTTGGCAGTGTGTATGTGGGCATAGATTCCTTCAATTGCAAGTTCAAGTTCCAAGTTCTTTTGGTAAAGCTTTGAGACTTTAAGCCTACATAAGTGTGTTTATTTATGATGGAGTTCGCCATGGAATGTTGCTGAGAGACGTCAGTGTGATGCACTGCATTTAACTGTATTTGCACAACTAATAACTATATTAAAGTAGTTACTGTTTAGCACTGTTTACATTCACACAGTACTTTACTCAATTGCATGATCCAAGTCATTTCTTTGTTTTCAATGTTAAATTTTCAGAATAAGGCCCTTTGTGTGTTGTAAGGCAGGCAACACATGGACAGGCAAACAGCTTTTGGAAACGCCATATCTCCATCTGCATATCTTAAGTCACTCTTAATTTTCATGTGATGACTTCTGTTTCTTGTTTTCTTCAACTTTTTTTTTCCTTCTGTCTGTCTTTCAGGCAGACGTGTCGGTGGAGGCGATGAGACAGCACTTTCAGGAGACGTCTCTGGAGTATGTTTGCAAGCTGCAGGAGATACAGGAGAGAAAGAAGTTTGAGTGTGTTGAGCCTGTGAGTGCATGACCCTTCATCCAGATGGTCATTCAACTTGATTTGTTTCAACATGGTTTGCTTTCATGTTTGTCTATCAACAGCATTTGGTATGGTTTCACATGCCACTAAAAAGAAAGGAAACACATTTAATGAAATAACTCTCAATGCTGTGAAGCGATTGTACAGCAGCAGAATACACATTACAAATATACATTTATGAATGTGTTTATATATATATATATATATATATATATATATATATATATATATATATATATATATGTACACTATTTCATCTGTATTGTCATAAAACTATAAACTATAAAACCAAATAGAATAACAAAAATAAGGGCTATGTTTGGAATGGCGTACTGGCATAATACTCTTAATATTTCTTGTAATGTTGTAAGTTTGCAAATTTTATACAAAACTGAGTTTAAAATGAATAAATTAAACTTTGATTCTAAAATGAAAGTGGACACTATGTATATACAGGTAAGTTACATTATAACAGTATTGGTAACCATAATCCTATTTACCAAGGCTGCATTTATTTGTTTAAAAATACTGAGGAAAAAGTGTAGCCTCCCGTATATCAAATAAATAAATGAAATAGAATTATATTCAGTGAGAGCTGTAAGTACAGCATGGTTACATTTGGTGCAATTACCACACACAAAAGCCTCTTTTAAATATGGGTTTGTCCAGGCCATTTGCAAGTGGGTCTATTTGGGCCCGCATTCTCACTAATTCACCTAGGACACACAATTTAATAGTTTGCATAAGCACATAAATTAGTATCCTTCTAATTTTGTGTTTTAGTGTTTTAGCAGAGGAAATATTTACCTGATTACTTTCCAGTTTATGGATGTCTGTTTGACTTTCTACTTACATGAAACCGTGTTATTTAACTTCACATAGAGATTTAGACACAAAAACATATATGAACATGGTAATGTCTGTCCTAGTGGATATAAGTAGTTCTATCTTTTTTTTCTTTCTCTCATTCCCTTCTTCCCCCCTCTCTCTCTTGTGCAGATGCTGGCATTCTTCCAGACTGTATTTACTTTCTATCATCAGGGATATGAGTTGGCCAAAGATTTTGATCATTACAAAAAGGCCCTTCAAATCAATATTCAAAATGTAAGTAAAAACTTTCATAATGTTTTTGACTTTAATACTCTAAACTTTAAATCTTTTCGTAAAGATTTGTAAAATATATATTTTTATTTCATATATGCAATGAATATGTAAAATATTAAACATAAACAGCATATAAACTGTTTATCAACACATGTAGAGTGATTTGCCAATATGTGTCAGTCTTCACTCACATTCTTCTTGTTAATATTATTGGCTCGCTGAGTGACATGGAAAGAGAGTTACCAAGACAGGATACAGCAGCGTTTTGAGAGGGCCAAGGTTTCCAAGGGAAACTTAAAGGCCTTTGTTTGCATTGACCTTCCATTGTGTTTAACTTCTAAGCCGGAAGTTTGAGAGCCGACTTCCTCCCTTGTCCTATTTGATTGGACCGCGTCACTGTCCTCGCTGGTGTTTTGTTTCGAATCAGTTATAAATCAGTTGTGATGGTCAGGGTCAGAGTTCTGAGGATGTATAGATTGAAAACATTGATTAGACTGTTTAAGCACATTGAGGTGTTTTTTTAATGGATTGAGTAATTTCCCAATGGATTCCAAAGATTTTGGGAATTCCATCAGTGTAAATTCCCAGTTACCAGGCCCTCACAGAATTTGTAAAACTTACTCAATGATTGTGTTATTTTGTTGTGCCTCTGCTTTCAGACTCGGAGTCGTTTTGAGGGCACACGCTCTGAGGTGTTTGAGTTATTGAAGAGAATCAAAGAGTCGCCACAGGAGTACAGACAGACCAGCCCCATCAGCAGCGAGGGCTACCTTTACATGCAGGAGAAACGTACGCAAGACAATTTTTATGATGGAACTCTTTTGTGCCTATTACTTTTACTGACTGTCATGCCATGTATCCTGCGCTTTGCTGGTTGCATTACTGATAGTTATTGCTATTTCTGCAGGACCTCCTCCTTTTGGATCCAGCTGGGTGAAACGCTATTGCACGTTTGTCAAAGAACAAAAAATTCTACACATGAAAACGTTTGACCAGAGATCAGGCGGGAAGCTTGTAAGTTCTCATCACACGTGACACATTATTCTTGATAATGGCATGTTTCATATAATATTAATGTATTGCTGATCTGCTGTTCACAGAATGTTCTGTATCCTTTCAGGGTGAGACGGACTCTGTTACAATGAAGTCTTGTGTCCGCAAAACCACAGACACACTTGACAGGAGGTTCTGCCTAGACATAGAGATCACAGATCGGTATGTTGGCCGTAACCAGAGGCTATAATGGTTTGCATGAATAAATGTAATGATGCGTTTCTGATTCACAAGAAATAATGTCGTTTATGCATCAAAAATAAAAACTTTTACAATGTTTTACTATGACTCACTTGTAACCCAGTATTCCTTGACAAGTAGATTTTTTTGCTTAAAGGGGACATGAAATAGAAAATCAAAATGTCCTTTTTACACATGCAAGTTTCTTACCCAGCTAACTCCACTGTTGTAAATAAATTGAATTGAGTTGAAACGCCCCTTAACAGGCACATGTAAATCAAGGATGTGTACCCTTAACAACTCATGTCTGTCCACCGATCACATGAGTGGTACTGCTGTTGAGCAAAACCTTCGGAAGTTATTTTGTCCCTGGATGTAGACAAACTGCACTTCCAAAAATGGTGCATACCCTTCCCAAGAGATCAAACTATTAGAAATGCAAGTTTTAAGTTTATTTTTAACAGCTGGCCTTAGTGATTGAAAGAGAATGGTTTTAGTTTGGTCATCTCATTTCTGAACGGACTCTTCATTTTTTTTTTTATCTCAACAAGCTGACAGTTTTTCTAAATATCTTGTATTGCAAGTTACACCAGTGGCAAGTATTTTGTCTTCAGAAGCAATCGTTATGGTTGCATTGGATATTTTTTTGCCAATCAGTTTGCCAAGTGTTTTGTGACAGAGAGTGAACATAATATAAAGCATTTTATAACCCCTTTGAAAACAAATCCAACAAAATTAGTTGTTTTTGATTGTTAAGGTTTATACATTTAACTTATGATGATAATAAACAGGAAAAGAAAAACAATATGACTGTAAATCCCTCTGAAACTACTGTGTTTAACATGAGTGCGAGACAAATTAGATTCATTGGCACTACATCTCATTTGTCAGAGGATAAGGAAAATCTAAATATTTTGATCATCCAGGATACACTCAGAACCCTCATTAATCAAAGCCAAAGCTGAACCGGGCAGAGTGTATGATGAACGCTAATCGTGTGCTTCATGAGGATGGTTAGTGGAATCTTTTAAATAGCACATCAGGATGTTTCCAAATTAGAATATGACTCAATATCAAAATGAATATGCCTTTGATTTCCATAATCCAATGTATTTTCAAGTGAAAAGGATCTTAAACAAGAAAAATGACTGGATTTTGGTCCATTTCAAATTGATTGGACAGTCAAAGTTAATAGACAACCCCAGATTTGCACCATAAAAGCTGCATGTGTGCTAGAGCTGCACGATTCATTTTTTAAAAGATCGCAATCTCGATTCAAACTCCCACACGATCTCATTCCTAAATGACAACATTTCGCCTGTGTCAATTAAACCTGGAACGCTGGAACGTTCAGATCTGCGTCTGCGCTACCGCTGATCCAGAGAGAGCAGTTGTTATATATAGTGTAAATATGAAACGGCTTCACAAACAGTCTTTTAAACCACACAGTATCATTTCTGTGTTAAAATATTCATATATTCATAGAAGAACTGGAATAAAAGTTTATAGTTCAGACATATGTAAACACTGTCAAAATAGAGTAAATCACCTTTTGAAAGTACATAACTTGACACTTCAAATAACAATTGTATGTATTACTTTGTTACGCCACCAGGTGGTGACAAGAGACTGTTAAAAAAAAAATCTATTTGTCATTGAATCATTCATTTAATAACAGATTTGTAAAAAAAAAAAAAAAAACTGATTAATGTTCCCAGTAATGAAACAATGAAGTATTCATGAGTGAGTCATTGAATCATTCATTCAAATCATTCATTTTTTTCAAATAATTCATTCAGATTTTAAATAGACTCCAGCATTTATCATTTTTTCAGAAACTCTTGTAAATGACATGTTATTTTGTTTAGTTGTCTGTTGTGAAAGAGTTGTGATCTCTGTTTGAAACCAAAAATCGTGCAGCACTAATTATTTTCTCCTGAATGTAAAGATAGCCCTCGCTTCTGAAGGGACTGGTCTGTCTGTATTCCTTTAATTCTCTTCGTTAACTTAACTTCATTAACACTCAAAGTGTGTGCCCTCAAAACAACTCTGTGTCTGATCCAGAGGCACAACCTTAAAATAATAGAAACATGAAATGGAAAGGCACTTTGCAGTTACTACATTTTGATAAAACAATTTTAGAGCTGTTTAGAAATGAATCATGCTCTAAAAGACAAATAATCTACAATAAACAGGTAGTTGTGTTCAGTTTTAATTTTGTATATAGCAGCAGGGTAAGTCTGTGTGTTTTTTTTTTTTTTTTTTTTTCTAGACCAGGTACAGTGCTGACAGTCCAGGCAATCTCAGAAGATGACCACAGATTCTGGATGCATGCGATGGGAGGAAAGGAGCCGGTGTGTCAATCCCTCACTTCAACTTCAAGCTATATTCAGTCAAAATAATTATCTGATTATCAGTTGACAAAACATGAGGTTAATTTAAATTGTAGTAATATTGAAAAACATTAAAAACACACACACACACACACACACACACACACACACACACATATATATAATTTTAATTTTAATCATCTACCGACCCCAAACTTTTGAATGGTAGTGTGTACTTGAAAGCATTTTAATGATCAGTAATAGTCTTTTGTTTGGTATATAAATTCAGTTCTGTTTGGTGTAATGTGTTTCATGTTGGTCTGGTTTGTGTTTTCTGATGTTTATCTCTCACGCACAGATGCAGTATCTCAACCGAACACATTCAAGAGAAAGAGGAAGTGAGTGAACTCAAATTAATGTCAGAGCTACTGTTTATAGCTAAAGTTTACCTTTAATTGTAGTGCTTATGCACAAACAAACAAAAATGTATATGCTTGTATTTATTGATGGTGCATATATTATGATGTCATTTGTGTATTCCATAGTCGATGCCCAGTTGGATGATGTGGGAATAAGCTTTGTGAAAAATTCAATAAACGCCATTGAAGCCAGAGGTAAATCCCAGTAATGTTTTAATATATGAAAATCATATACAAAATAAGTAACAGCATGTTGCATATGCATATAAAAACATATCAGGCTTTATTTACAGTTTATTGTCTATCAACAAAGGAAAACTTCTGCTAAAACCTTCAGTAAGGTTACATACTGTAGTAACACCCTCTGAACACTAGAGAGCAGAATGATCTAGCAGTTTTTCTCAGCCCAAACCAACAACCTGTTGTGCTTCATTCTGGATAATGCAGGAAAAGCTTGGTGTGCTATTTAGTTTTTCCAGATCATCTGGGATGGTTATACGGTGCCTAACTGTTTTGTTTTGTTTGTTTTTTTTGCAGGCATTAATGATCAGGGTCTGTACAGAGTGGTTGGAGTCAGTTCAAAAGTACAGAAGCTTGTCGGTTTTATGATTGGTAAGTTGAGCCTTGTTGAAAGGTCTGTAATTGTTGGTCAGATTTAGGTGATTTTCTTTGAAGCCCCATAATTGTGTCTAGAGCAAGTGTCCTATTGAGTCTCATTGGCATTCAGACATTCATCTTGTCTGGTGTCTGTCTGTATGTCCCTTTGTCCTGTCCTTTAGGTGACACCTGACTCCATTACTGCAGGCAGGCAATCACATTTCTCTCTCTCTCTCTCTCTCTCTCTCTCTCTCTCTCTCTCTCTCTCTCTCTCTCTCTCTCTCTCTCTCTCTCTCTCTCTCTCTCCTGCAGTCGTAGCATGAGCTGGTATCTCTATGCTCTGAATGTTAAATGCTGTGTCGAGTCGGCAGGCTGCCTGTGCCCCTGCTGCTACATGAACTCAGCCACTCCAGAGTCTAATAGCCATTAACACTCTATACGGATCCACTGTCCTCATCTGAGAACAGCCTGAGCCCTTGTAGTTGGTTCATGAACTTAAAAACCTGCCAAATGTCCAGTGCACAACCAACTATCCATCTCATTTTCAAATTCAGAGCACTGTCATTAACAGGTTCTGCTGTCGCTGGATTAAATCCACACATTCTCTTTATTTAAAGGGACAGTTCATCAAAAAATGAAAATCATTTAATCATCATTAGTTGTTCCAAACCTGTATGCATTTCTTTCTTCTGTGGAACATAAGAGAAGATATTTTAAAGAATATTTGTAACCAGTTTTTTCCCCATTGACTTCCATTCTATTTCTTATCCATACAATGGAATTCAATTGGAAACCGAACTATTTGATTGCCAACAATCTTCAAAATATATTTTTTTGTGTCCCACGGAATAAGGAAATTCATACAGGTTTGAAACAACTTTAGGGCGAATAAATGATGTAGGAATTTTTGGGTGGACTAAAGCTTTAAGGTCTACACAATTAGAATTATGCATTTAGAATTGTTTTTAATGATGTAGGATTATGTAAGTGAATCTTAACAAAGAAATATAATGCTATACGTTAGTATCCAGATGAATCCGTTCCACAGCGATATAATCATAATGCCTGTATGCCAATTTCAATTGCTATATTTGTTTTATTGACAGACTCTTCCTCACAATGTGACTCAGGAGGATGAGCATACATTATGTTGTATTGAGATGTCGGTAGAATGCAAATTAAGTGTTAAGATGAAACCACATAGTGCTAAAACGTTATCTGTATCAGAGACGTGATGTGCTCACAAGTCACAACACTTAAGGATTCGTTTGTGCTCACAAGGAACACTGGTTGAAAACTCAGGTAGTTGACATGCCATTTTAATAAAGCAATAAGCCATGAGAGGCCAAGCGACTGTTATAATTTATTAACAATATTTGCAGAACCTGCATCAATTTTATAACAACTTCTAGTTATACAAAATAATCACAATCACAACAAAAAAAAAATAAGCAGCAAAACTGTTTTGAACATTGATAATAATAAGAAATGTTTCTTGAGCATTGAAGATTAGAGTAATGAAAATGCAGCTTTTGCTAATAAATTACATATTAAAATATATTAAATTTAAAAGTTTGATTTGAAGTAATATTGCACAGTTTTGCTGTATTTTTGATCAAATGAATGTAGACTTCTGCAAAACTTATTTCAAAAATATTTTTACTCCAAACTTTCAACAGTAGTTTCAAGTTTGTGTATACAGTCTGTGTATTGCAGGCTGTCTGAGGGTTGAGTTGAGGTTATAGAACACCAGCGTTTTAAATGAGAGCAGAACTGGGAAAGAGAGAATTTATCTCTGTCTCAAACTCTTCTCTGCTGTTTGTGTCGTCAACAGCGGACTGCATTATAAAATGTAAATAGTTTAGAACAGGTTGGAGCACGTTGAATTCAGCGACTTGACTGAATACAATCAGACTTGCAGTTTAAGACAGAGAATATTATATATGCAATATGCCTTTGCAGATAGCACACAACGATTCAGACCTGCCGCTCAGGTTTGATTGAGAATGAATTTACTTATATTATATATATATGACTAAAATGGTGTTCATAAGTGACCTAAGACATTTTTTGACTATCTACTGTGTTATATAAAAACACACTTAGACATTTCCATGGTAACAACCAGACAGAGATGTGATTGTCAGTGCTTTGGCTGAATTCTTCAAAAGTTACAAACTCAAAGCAGAAAATTTTAAACATTTGCATACTCTTTGTCCAACCTCCTGGCAGGAAAGTATTTATAGATCCATAAACCCATATGTGAGCAGTGATACTACCTCAAATGTAGAAGGGAAATTAACTGAATGAATCAGTTCTCCATATGTCCTCCCCTCAAATCGTCCGTACTCTGACCCTCAGCCCTTTCTCTGTCTCACTTTCTTTATCTTTCTCATTGTACTTGATCTATGCTGAGCATCCTAATCGGGTCCTAGTAGGGTTACACTAAAACTGGCTCAGAAATGTTTTACCAAGAGTTTATCATTTATTTCTGCTTTTTTCTTTTCTTTCCTTTTCTTTTTTTTAATTGCAATTTTAGGCATTACAGGGATTATTCAAAACAAATAAATAGAAAAGAACAAAGGGGGGTTAGCACATCACAAGTGAAACATGAAACCTCCATCTTGAATCCCTTATTTCTGCTTCTTTTAAATGTGTTTTGTGTTTATTTTGATTGTATCATTTTACTGTTGTCCCAGACTTTTCAAAATGCACTACTGTTGAAAAGTTTAGGGTCTTTTTTTAAAGAAATTAATACTTTTATCCAGCATTCATAATGTTGCAAAATTATAGTTCAAATGAAGGCTGTTCTTTTGTTCTTTCTTATTCATCAAATAATCCAAGAATCCTGAATATTTTTATCATAGTTTCCACAAAAATATTAAGCGGCACAACTGTTTTTTTAACAGTGATGTAAAAATAAAAATAAAATAGAAAAATGTTTCTTAAGCACTGAGTCATCATATTAGAATGATTTCTGAAGGATCGTGTAACAGTGAAAATTGGAGTGATGGCTGCTGCAAAACAAAAAAAGATTTGCCATCATAGGAATAAATTACATTTTAAAAAATATTCAAATAGAAAACATTTACAGTGTATTTTAAATTGTAATGTTTCACAATATTAATGTTTTCACATCACATGCAGCTTTGATGGCCAAACAAGACAATTCAATTTTTTTAAATAATCTTACCGATGTAAGGGGATTTACAGTCAAAGTCCCAGAACCAGATATGATGAATGAAGAAACGGAGTCAGAATTATAATAAATTGAAGAAAGGTTTTACTGGATATAGTTTGCAGTTTCATCAGCAGAAGTCAGCTTTTCATAGGCCACCCCACTTACAGTTACAAAGATCACAGCAGTTATACCCTTCACCAAGGTCTAAGCTACGTCCTTGCTTCAGGTTGAATGATTCTCATTGGCCAAGAAATAGATAGACCTAGTAATTTTCTACACATATACAGATAGACTGAAGCATATCTCCATCGATTAGGCAGCTGATACTCGGACCCTGAAGTTAGGCACGTCGTGACCTTCAAGGTCACAGATTTGGGTTGCTGGGCGCCAGCATGTCCAGAACAACAACTCAGTCAATCTCCAATAATGCCAGTTGTTCCTTAACCTGTAACCAAGAAGACTAACACACACACACACCGACACACAGCTTCTTCAAGGTTGGATTTGGCCAGGCTCGAACTATAAACAGGAGAGTCTTCTCAAAACATCAAGATAATACGTTCTTTCTCTCAAGGAGAGGACACTTTAGTCTAAATGAAAAGTAAGGCTTTAACTGAGAAATGGTCCCTTAAACTATAGACTTCAACGATCCCTGCGACCATTGCTGGCAGAATACCCTAGAAAAGCAGATAAATGTATTGACATAAGTCCATACTTCATTTCTGGAAGCCGGGCTAAATAAGCAAGCACTGTTACTGCATTCAGATATCAGAGAATACATGAAAAGAACATTTCAGTAATCACACTGGTAGCTTCTATAACAAAGTAAAATCTCATTAGCTTAGAGAAGTCATTCAACTCCTGTGATGTCTAGAAGGAAAAATATGGATTAGGCTAATACCTTGATTATAATCACTCATTAGATAGGAGCAGTAGATCCAAACCACCCCCTTCACCGACCATAGTTTTTTGCCCTCTAATAAAGATTATTTGATCTTAATTCTTTATTGTTTTGTGATCTGTAGATGAGAAGAGCAATGAAATAGATTTAGCATCCTGCGAGGACTGGGATGTCAAAACCATCACCAGTGCTTTAAAGCTTTACCTGAGGTGAGTTTGTACTTTCTACATTCCGTTTCTGTTTGCAGATTATAAACACAACATAGTTTCTATATGTGACCCTGGATCACAAAACCAGTCTTATGTTGCACGGGTATATTTGTGGCAAAAGCCAACAAAACATTGCATTGGTAAAAATTTAGATATAGATTTTTCTTTTATGCCAAGAATCATTAGGATATTAAGTAAAGATCATGTTCCATGAAGATATTTAGTAAATTTCCCACCTTAAATATATAAAACATTTATTTTTGTGAATGGATGCAGCACTATGGCCAATAGAAATGGACAACTTTAAAGGCGATTTTCTCAATATTTCGTTTTTTCTGTACCCTCAGATTCCAGATTTTCAAATAATTGTATCTCGGCCAAATATTGTCCTATCCTAACAAACCATACATCAATGGAAAGATTATATATTCAGCTTTCAGATGATGTATAAATCTCAATAAAAAAAAAAAAATACCCATAAGACTGGTTTTGTGGTCCAGGGTCACATATATCCTTTCTCTAAATGTACTGATTGTAATTTGACAGAATAGGCCTACACCATTCAGCATTAAGGCTTTTAATTAATATTGCTTTTAATTGATTTCTGTAATTGATTTGTAACAATAGAATAGCACAAGGCAGTTTTTGTAATGCAGCAGAAAAAGAGTTGTATGTGTGTGTTGTCTTTGTACTGCATTACAAGTATGAATGATATTGGTGTGCTCATTTTGGGCTAACGGTGCTGGGACGTGTGCCAGATACTGAGCGAAAGTACCTTCAGATGAACTTGGTTATCACAGTGTGTATGTGTGTTTGTGTGCTCATCTAATTTCTTGCAGTGATCAGCCACATTAATCATAGTGTTGTGTATATAATAATGCCCAATAAAGCCGATAAATCTCTCTCTCTCTCTCTCTCTCTCTCTCTCTCTCTCTCTCTCTCTCTCTCTCTCTCTCTCTCTCTCTCTCTCTCTCTCTCTCTCTCTCTCTCTCTCTCTCTCTCTCTCTCTCTCTCTCTCTCTCTCTCTCTCTCTCTCTCTCTCTCTCTCTCTCTCTCTCTCTCTCTCTCTCTCTCTCTCTCTCTCTCTCTCTCTCTCTCTCTCTCTCTCTCTCTCTCTCTCTCTCTCTCTCTCTAGGAGCCTTCCAGAGCCACTAATGACATACGAGCTGTATAAGGAGTTCATCGTCCCTGCAAGTAAGGTCTTTGTCCTTGCTTAGACAATAATCAAGCAATACCCAATCAATTACTTGACAAATGCCATACAATTATAATATGTGCATGTCAGTGAGAAAAGAGCTTATGATTTGTGAAACTCTTAAGGGGGGTAAATGCTTGTCAAAAGTATCACTGAATTAAATTCTGTTGAAGGACATCTGAAATATGAAAATGACTGCCAAGGAGGGTTGTCCTCAGAAGGTTGTCGTAGGTTATTGTAGGTGTTGTAAGTCAATAGAGGCAGGCCTAAACTACTGTTAGTTATTTTGCTTTTGACAGGCCCACAGGGACTTATTGTATTCAGGTCCCCCTGGAGCAACATTTAGCCACTACTCCACTTCGGCCAATACAGTTACACCCAGTGTTGTTATTGTAAACTAAAACTATTAAAAATGATTTATACAGCTGAAATAAAATAAAATATATATATTACATGAAAAACGCAAATAAATTGAACTGAATGAACTGAAATATGTTAAAGTTGAAGTACTAATTTACTAAAACTAAAACTGAAATGAAAATAAATTAAAGCTAAATAGAAATGAAATTAACTAAAACTAATAAAAATGACAAGCACATGACTGAATTATGAAATTAAAAACAAAAATTATCGAAACATGAAACATAACAGTAATTTTGAAAATATAAAAATTTCTGAAAATATAAAAATAAAAGCTAATTTAAAATATTAATTAAAAACTATAGTAGTACAGTAGCCTAGAAATCTAGACGCACCCTAGCGGCAGCAAATTTTATTTTGCAGCCAGGGTGGTCTAGCAACTCTCCGTTGGCTTTCGAGCTGGAAAAACCAAACTCTAGTCAGGCTCACATAAATACGCGGCTGATGGCCAATATTCACTGATTTTTGCATTCCATCAGTAAGAGCAGAGTGTGAAGGTTGAATTAGCTGAGCAATAGCACAGCTGGACATAAAAAATTGTATTCCACACAACATAATGGGAGATATCAGAATACAAAAGAGGACAAATGTTGATGTGTGTCTCGCTGGCTCATCTCTAGCCAGGACAGGAAATCTTTGTGGTGTATCGAGAGCTATGGTATCTAGGGTAATGTCGGCATACAACCACGAAGGACGAACCACATCCAACAGGAGTAACTGTCCAGCTGCCCAAATCACTGCAGAATTGAATACGCACCTTGACTCTCCTGCTTCCACCAAAACTGTTCAACGGGAGCTCCAAGGAGTCAATATTCATGGTCGGGCTGCTATAGCCAATGTTGGTTTCAGTGGTGCCAACAGTGCAAATCTTGGGCTGTGGACCATGTACAATATGCATTGTTCTCTGATGAGTCCACCTTTGCTGTCTTTCCCACATCTTTAAGAGTTACGGTGTGGAGAAGCCCTAAAGAGGCTCAACACCCGGACTGTTGCTGCTCAGAGTGAAGCACGGGGTGGATCAGTGATGGTTTGGGCTGCTATATAATTGCATTCCCTGCTGTGCTTGATGGGCGCCTCACTTTCAATGACTACTGAACCGTTCTGGAGGAACATGTGCACCTAATGGGTACAAACATTGTGCCCTGAAGGGGTGCTGTGTATTAGCATGATAATGCACCGATACACACAGCAAGACTTGTGACAGAATGGTATAAAGTTGATCATCTCCCATGACCTGCACAGTCACCAGATCTGAATATTTTTGAGCCACTTTGGGGTATTTTGGAGGAGCGAGTCAGAAAAGGTTTTCCTCCACCAGCATCACATGGTGTCCTGGTCACTGTTCAGGAAGAGGAACGGCTCAAAATCCCTCTGGCCACTGTGAAGGACTTGAATGTGTCATTCCCAAGATGAACTGATGTTGTTTGGCCGCAAAAGAAGGCCCTACACCATATTAATAAATTATAGTGGTCTAAAACAGGTGTTTCGGTCCCATTGTTAAACACCTTTATATAAATAATACAAAAGTAACACTGATTACACCAGCCGTAATAAAACATCAAAACCTGAAAGGATTGGGAGTTGAACAAATTAAAAATATCATATTATATTTTAATTTATTTCCTGGACCAACTTTGAGCAGTATCTTGAGATGCTTCTTTTTTAGGAGTTTCTATGCTGGTCATTTATAGGCTAGTTTTTCTGTACTGTTTGGTCCTACTAATTCAATAATATTAAAAATATATTTATTTTAATTCATTATATTACGTTTAAAACAATAAATACATTTTATTTATTTTCAAAATAATTTATACATAGGTGAAATTTAGATTTGTCTCCAAAACTAATTACAAACATTTAAGCATATGCATTTACAAGTTCATGGAAGCAAATTCAGCCAGATGTGTCCAGACTTTTGACTGGTAGTGTTTGTATTTAGTCTTAAAAAAAAAAAAACAAACGGATCAGGTACTGATGGTACATTGAGTGCAGAGTATAACACTCGTATTACTCTTATTGTAAAGTGTAAACTGTGATACTGCATGTTTCATGATGTCTTCTAAAACCCCCCTTCTCTCTCTCTCTCTCTCTCTTTTTTGCTCTACACAGAGAGCGCTAGTCCAGAATCTAGAGTTCAGGCCATTCACTGTCTGGTTCATAAATTGCCAGAGAGGAACAGATTAGTGCTCAGTCTGGTAACCAAGCATCTCGCCAAGTGAGTGGAAGCCGTTTTTTTCTCTCTCTTGTGCATACACATTTTTTTGTGTACATTATCTATTTTATTTCTGCCAACCTTTTACTTCTCTCGGCCGTCAGCCACTTTTTTTCTCTCATTATTTCTCCCTCTCTTCATGCTTACCTTCACTACACAAACACACACCCTTCTTACTGGCAGCACCAGTAGGCTACATCTGTTGCTGAGCAACAGAGCAAACAGGCAGACAGCACTCTGGAGAGAAAAGAGACTGAGCAAAGAGACAACTCCACATGGACTTTCATAGTCTCCATGCTGTTATCTAGATCAACAATTTTGTTTTTCTAGAGAGAAAAAAGCCTTTACCATCTCCTTTACATCCAACAACTGCAAACTTAGAGAAGAGAGTTATGCAACAGCTTTCTGTTAAGAGATTAGATCGGGTAATATATTTCTAAAAAAAATGTTCGCTACAAGGCTTTACCTCAGGCCTAACATTTCTATATAATGTGAATGTAAGCAAATTGAGGATAAGCATATAATCTCTCTAACCTCCGGCAATCAGTGACTGGGAAGCCGCATTTCCTCAAAATATAGAGTGGGATTTGCTGGCAGCCAAAGATGTGCAATTGGAAATTAAATTCAGGTTATCCGCCACTAAATTCCTCTTCCATCCACTCCAGCCCTCGCAAAATGCTTTAGGAGTTGGCGCAGTTGCACACCCATCAGAGATGGAGAGAAAAAAGCCAAATGTTGCCATGTTATCTGAAATATAATCAAAGAGGTGATTAATTGCTGTCTGTCTGTGGCATATATCTTTTCAAAGTGCATCATTTAAAAATGGTAAACTGACATTTCAGGGCTGTTTGTTCGCATTGTTCTGAAACAGGGACAAAATTGTTTTAAGTAAAAAAAAGAAGTTACTTTTTTTTTAAGTTTATTAGTTAAAATGTTTTTGTTAATGTTATTTTGCATTTCTGAATCTTTTAAACTGTGTCAAATTTGTCATTAATAACCATTTTCAGAGGAAGAAAGTTGTTTTGTTTTTTGCTTTTTTCACTCTATTGGATATACAGTACTGTTCAAAAGTTTGGTGTAGGTAAGATTGTTTGGTTACACTTTATTTTAAGGTTATGTGGTACTTACTCAAATAAGTACTGAGTAATATTAATTAACATCAGTGTTGGGGTAGTTACTCAAAAAAAAAAAAGTAATTAGTTACTAGTTACTAGTTATTTCTGTAAATTGTAATGAGATTACTTTACTAGTTACTGCATTTGAAAAGTAACTTCACTACTTATTACTTTACTTTCCCGTTTCTTAATTTACCGTGTAGATACATGGACAAACATCATACCCCTATCATCACTTAGCCTGTCCGCATAGTTTTTATAACGTTAAATGTAGCCTATACAAAATGGCATGTAAAACCTGAAAGAACAATATCCATGTCTGCACAAAGAAATATGCCTCACTGTAAAATCCACAAACAACTGGATAAAGGGCAAATGTCCGCGGTGGTAGACACATAATCAGGGCTGGACTGGGACAAAAAAAAAAATCGGCCCTGGCATTTTGGCCATAATAATAATAGCACACTAATAGACATATATTGTAAAACAAATGCACTGAAAAACAAAACTTTCATAATTAGTTTTGTACTAATTTCTATACTTGAAAGAGATATATTATAAGCACATGATCTTTTATTTTGACGGAAACTGTATCAAGCTTTTATTTTGGCGGAAAACATGGTTTACAAACGCGTCTCATTAAATTTATAGTAAATTACGGTAATCGTCAACTATGCAGATGTGGAAATAATGCGTTATTGGGTAATGGGTTCCTACACTCATGACATAGCCTAGCTAATTGTTTTGAAAGTAACTGTTAGTTCTGCTTACCGCAGGCTCTACACTTTCTCATCTCTGTCCTGATCCTCCTCACTATCCTCATCATCAGCCATGGGAGCTGATGAAGGTCCTGCTGCTGCAGAAAACATTTTGACACATTTAACAGCGTCTGCTTGAAGGGCCTGTGTCTATTTTTCACGCTATTTCTCTGCACATTCCTTGCGTTTCTTCTCCATCTCTCAGACTATTTTGACAGATACACACTGACACACTGCACGCTCGCTCAAAGCCCAAAGGGGGAGGTGTTTAAAGATGTGATTGGACCAGCCCAGTGTCAATCAAGAAAAGATCCAATGGGCCAAGGTGTTTCATGGGACGGTCAGCTACCTTATCAGGAAAAAAAAAACTGACGCAGAATTTTTTTAACTAATAGCCTACATTACACCGGCACACACTTAACCCAGCGCCGCCAATTAAGCAAAACGAATGGGCCGCCGATGTACGAGTTTTATGGTCCGTTAAGACAAAAAACAGAAAAAGAAAAAAAGTATGAGATGTCGGCCCAAAAGGCACGTCAGCCCACTGGGAATCTCCTGGTAGTCCCGATGGCCAGTACTTGCTGCCTGGGCATAGAGTGCATTTCACGCGAATATTTTTGTCCTTTCGAGCAATAAACTGAAAGTAATTTGAATATCGCCACTGGCCGAAACCTCGTCTTCGTCTCCATTTCCCGCTCCCCTTCTCACCAGCAGCTACGTCACTCAAATCGATCTCTATGACAACGGTGCAAGCACGCACACACACACACACACACACACACACACACACAAACACACACAGAGGCATGCACGCACCACTTAAACAGATCAGAGCTTTACACGCAGGCAAACACGGCTTGGGTAACGCAGGAAAGCGTGTTCCTATAGTCTAGTACAGTTGTGTAGTTACCGATATTTTTAGTGTAATGCGTTACTTTACTTCGTTACCCAAAAAAGTAATATCGTTACTGTAATCCGTTACTTTGTAACTCGTTACCCCCAACACTGATTAACATTGAAATCGCAGTAAGGGCCCGGTTTACACCTGATATTAAGAAGTGTTTTCGTTGATCGGATCACAAGTGGATGACGCTAAATAGATGTAAACGGTCTAAAATGTTTTGAGTTTGACTACTTTCAACCACTTCCGAAAACTTACTGGTGGCCGTTCGAACAGTCACAAAAGTCTGCCTACTCTCTGCCTACTGACCTAATGCGCAAACATTATGGGAAGTGCACTGGCCAGACGGGATTCAAACTTTGTCGGCTGAAGACTCAAATTTGGGTTGGAAAAAAGAACCAAGCACAATGTTCTCTCACCATTCCTGATTTCTAATACGCACTTGTGGAAGGCTTGGTCTTGCGGCTTTCAGAGCAGAAATGAAAGCTGCTGCTCTCTGTATGTTGTTCCGTCATCTCCAGGCGCGTTCATATGTGAATTGCACAAGCTTATTTCGTCCATTAGATCAAAAGATCTGAAAAATTTACCCACCCATAGACCCTCCCCTTGAAGAAATCACGACTGAAGTGGTTGAAAGTGGACAAAAGAGACGGGTTAAAATACCAGGTGTAAACGGGAATGTGTCTCCCTCATCTACTTGTGATCCGAATGACCAAAAAAGCATCTTAATGCCAAGTGTAAACAGGGCCAAGGTTTCCTCAAGGTGGTCTCGGACCGTGTTTGTTGTTTTGTTTGAACTGAATTTAATTACCATGTTCAAACAGTATACAGTATATGCCTACATGAACCAAACTAAAAAGAGAAAATGCATCAGGTTCTGACTGCACTAGACACACGTTTTTCATTGCGACTTAGGAAGGAATGATTTGTTTCTTATACAAAGGGTGGTAAGGATACACTTTCATATGATTTACAAATGGATCTACATGGAAAATATAATGAGTAAAGAAGTTTGGCTAAAACTTCTCCAACTGTGAGGCTAATTGCCAAAAGGGTGAAAATTATATTTTAGTCATTCAGCATGCAGTAAAAAAAAAAAAAAAACACACACACACACACACACACACACACACACACAGTTTGAGTATCTCAAGTTTTTGACATGCTGCCAACCCTCTCTTCCCTTATGAAAGTCTTTTGGGTAATGGCGTTAACCCACCTCTCTCTTATTTTGTCATTTGTCTATAATTAACACAACCAGAGTCAATTCAGCAAGGATGCAAGGACACTGAAGATTGTGTCTCTAAGGAATCTTTGTAATAGGAGGTTAACTGCATCTTATCTCACAATCAAAACCAATAATACAAATGCAAATAAATTCAATGTACTCGCTATCTCTTCTCAAAATAAACAATGTGCAGTGATGTCTATCTTTCCTGTTCTTTGAAGTCATTTGATCATAACTTGATAACGTGTGTCTCTCTGTGTGTGTAGTGTTGCAGCCAACAGCAAACAAAACCTGATGACAGTGGCGAACCTGGGTGTAGTGTTTGGCCCCACACTCATGAGGCCGCAGGAAGAAACGGTTGCAGCCATTATGGACCTCAAGTTCCAGAACATTGTGGTGGAGATTCTCATAGAACAGCATGAAAAGGTAAGACTTCTCAAAACTAGTATGGTGGCCAAAAATGTTGTCTAGGTTTGCAGATCGCTAGGTTTAAAGACACAACTACAACTCAGAGAGCATCACATTACAGACAACAGACAGCTAATGAAATCTATTGATTTGAACAATGTTTGATTTTGAACTTTTCTATAAGGCATTGCCCATGCAGAGGTTGATGTACTTCTCTTCACAGCCAGGAGGGGGAACCATGTGTTTTGACTGTACTCTGCTCAGTTAGCTTCTCTTTCTGATGGCTCAAATACAGTTGGACTACCATACTCATTTGACTAAAATACAGGTTAAAACACTGATTTAATCGGCTTTAGATGACAGTAATCTGGTTAATCCTAAAATGGGGTTTATTCTGAGGGACAAAGGGAGAAAGAGTGAGATTATTTCATAATCTCTGAATTATTTAGCCTTCATTTGAAACAGGCTGATGAATTGCTTTCATACTATGCCCAGTGTTGTGACCAATGATCATATTTTAGTATTCAAAATAAACATTAGGATCTATTAATCACTTTTGCTGATTAAATGTTCACTGTTTCATATTATCTTTTGTAAACTGATCTTGAACTAAAAACAATTACATAATAATAATAATAATAATTAAGATTTCATTTAAATAATAATAAAGTGTTGACAGAACAACAGGGGAATTTGTTTGTATTTATCATACACCATTTTTAAGATACGTACATGCACCCAAACAAGATGTGGTTAACATTATGATTGTTTTATTACCCACTGCGACATTAGTACTCACTTCAGTATGTGTGCTTGGCGTATGTAAAAGAATAATGCAAAAAATTGTCAATGTTCTTGTGTTCTGAAAAGCACTCTGAAACAGCGTCCAAAATTCCATAAATAGGCAGATTAATGTTTAATTTACAGCATTCCTAGACAAAATGATATTGCGTATGACCTTGATTTTGTTTTGAGGTAAGTTAAAATAGGTGGGCAAAGCGTTGAGATTCAGAAGGAATGACTCTGCAGAGCAGCAGACTGATTAGCTCCTCTCCAGACTGCTGATACCCCCAGATGCACTCAACAGACAGTGTTTTGCATTCAGGTCCATCTGTAGAGAGAGATAGAAAGAGTAGTTGGAAAAGTTGCGAGACAAAGAAGAGACGAGGGGGGAAAGTGTGTAGACTGAGGGCAACGAGAGAGAGAGGGGTGAGAGGGTAACAAGAGAGAGGCAGATCTGGAATGAGAAAGACAAGGAAGAAAGTATGAGAGAGGGAGAGAGAGGAATGGGCAAAGACTGAGATGGAAAAAGAGAGAGAGAGAGAGAGAGCAGGCTTTGCTGTCGTCTGCAGAATTTCACAACTGTATCAGATTTCTATCCCTTCTACCAGCTCCCTCATTCCTTTGTTCATCCCTGTCGAGAGTTCCACACTTCTGTTAACCTCCGTCACTCACACTGCCCGTCTGGGGTTCAAATGTAAACACTGCGTGACTGTAATGAAGTCGACGCTATTATGAAAACATGTTTCCTGTGTTGTCACTGAACGGCTGCCACTCGTTCAAATGCATGTCAGTTTCAGCTTCTCACAATCAACTGGGCAATGTGCCTGGGTTATCTTATTTAGGCTTAACTCTCATGAGAGGTCTTTTGATGCCTGTTGCTGTTAATGAAGCTTGCAAACATCTCTTATATAGCAAAAGTTCACCTAAAACATGAAGTTTATTTATTGACTAATTTTCATGTCTTTTCAAAAACTTTTTGATTGTCCTTTTTCTGTAGAAGTGTTGAAAAATGTCCATGCTACTCTCTTCCAAGTAAATGGTGATGAAGGCCCAGGCACACCGTACCAATATCAAAGAACTAGCACAGATGAATTTCGGCTGTGGTGTGCTTTAGCACACCCCAGAGACTACACCCCTGAGTGGAAATAACCAGCAGGTGGCAGTAGTCTGTATTTATCATTCTAAAAGGAAAGAGCTAGGACTGCAGCTGACAAACCGTAAACAAAGCAGTTGTTTCGTTGTTTGCTTGCTTTCATCACTTCGGTTTTTATACTCGTGGACTGGTTTGTTAAGCTTAACAGCCAATCAGAACAGGCCCTGTCAGCGATTCAACATGCTCAACATACCAGGCAGGGGTCTGATTAGTGTCAACGGTGCAGAAATCGCCACAAAAACTAGGCCGACAGATGCTCAACTATCGCCTGACATTGCTTGATGGCTGACCGTTGGCTTGGTGTGTCGACTTTTAAGCTCTAAAAAGCACCATAAAAGCATCATAAAATGGATGCATACGAGCTGTGTCCTTATTCCATGTGTTCTGAAGTCAGATGATATCTTTTGACCTCAAAATCTTTACAAATAAACCACAATTTCGACAACTGAAAATATTCGGCTGAAGCAAAGAAAAAAAAAGAATTTTCAGCAGAAACGGTTTTGAAGGGCTTAAATCATTGACCGGAAATATTGAGTTTAATTAGCGCTTCTCCAATGACGCGGGTGTTGTGTTTGGCCCTACACTCATGAGGCTGCAGGAGAAATGGTTGCGGCCATTACGGACCTCAAATTCCAGAAAATTGTGGTTGAGATTCTCATAGAACAGCATGAAAAGCAACTTCTCACTGGAGATGCGTG
>NC_138223.1:30283944-30467113 GCF_964197995.2 Scardinius erythrophthalmus
AATGAAAATAAATTAAAGCTAAATAGAAATGAAATTAACTAAAACTAATAAAAATGACAAGCACATGACTGAATTATGAAATTAAAAACAAAAATTATCGAAACATGAAACATAACAGTAATTTTGAAAATATAAAAATTTCTGAAAATATAAAAATAAAAGCTAATTTAAAATATTAATTAAAAACTATAGTAGTACAGTAGCCTAGAAATCTAGACGCACCCTAGCGGCAGCAAATTTTATTTTGCAGCCAGGGTGGTCTAGCAACTCTCCGTTGGCTTTCGAGCTGGAAAAACCAAACTCTAGTCAGGCTCACATAAATACGCGGCTGATGGCCAATATTCACTGATTTTTGCATTCCATCAGTAAGAGCAGAGTGTGAAGGTTGAATTAGCTGAGCAATAGCACAGCTGGACATAAAAAATTGTATTCCACACAACATAATGGGAGATATCAGAATACAAAAGAGGACAAATGTTGATGTGTGTCTCGCTGGCTCATCTCTGGCCAGGACAGGAAATCTTTGTGGTGTATCGAGAGCTATGGTATCTAGGGTAATGTCGGCATACAACCACGAAGGACGAACCACATCCAACAGGAGTAACTGTCCAGCTGCCCAAATCACTGCAGAATTGAATACGCACCTTGACTCTCCTGCTTCCACCAAAACTGTTCAACGGGAGCTCCAAGGAGTCAATATTCATGGTCGGGCTGCTATAGCCAATGTTGGTTTCAGTGGTGCCAACAGTGCAAATCTTGGGCTGTGGACCATGTACAATATGCATTGTTCTCTGATGAGTCCACCTTTGCTGTCTTTCCCACATCTTTAAGAGTTACGGTGTGGAGAAGCCCTAAAGAGGCTCAACACCCGGACTGTTGCTGCTCAGAGTGAAGCACGGGGTGGATCAGTGATGGTTTGGGCTGCTATATAATTGCATTCCCTGCTGTGCTTGATGGGCGCCTCACTTTCAATGACTACTGAACCGTTCTGGAGGAACATGTGCACCTAATGGGTACAAACATTGTGCCCTGAAGGGGTGCTGTGTATTAGCATGATAATGCACCGATACACACAGCAAGACTTGTGACAGAATGGTGTAAAGTTGATCATCTCCCATGACCTGCACAGTCACCAGATCTGAATATTTTTGAGCCACTTTGGGGTATTTTGGAGGAGCGAGTCAGAAAAGGTTTTCCTCCACCAGCATCACATGGTGTCCTGGTCACTGTTCAGGAAGAGGAACGGCTCAAAATCCCTCTGGCCACTGTGAAGGACTTGAATGTGTCATTCCCAAGATGAACTGATGTTGTTTGGCCGCAAAAGAAGGCCCTACACCATATTAATAAATTATAGTGGTCTAAAACAGGTGTTTCGGTCCCATTGTTAAACACCTTTATATAAATAATACAAAAGTAACACTGATTACACCAGCCGTAATAAAACATCAAAACCTGAAAGGATTGGGAGTTGAACAAATTAAAAATATCATATTATATTTTAATTTATTTCCTGGACCAACTTTGAGCAGTATCTTGAGATGCTTCTTTTTTAGGAGTTTCTATGCTGGTCATTTATAGGCTAGTTTTTCTGTACTGTTTGGTCCTACTAATTCAATAATATTAAAAATATATTTATTTTAATTCATTATATTACGTTTAAAACAATAAATACATTTTATTTATTTTCAAAATAATTTATACATAGGTGAAATTTAGATTTGTCTCCAAAACTAATTACAAACATTTAAGCATATGCATTTACAAGTTCATGGAAGCAAATTCAGCCAGATGTGTCCAGACTTTTGACTGGTAGTGTTTGTATTTAGTCTTAAAAAAAAAAAAAAAAACGGATCAGGTACTGATGGTACATTGAGTGCAGAGTATAACACTCGTATTACTCTTATTGTAAAGTGTAAACTGTGATACTGCATGTTTCATGATGTCTTCTAAAACCCCCCTTCTCTCTCTCTCTCTCTCTCTTTTTTGCTCTACACAGAGAGCGCTAGTCCAGAATCTAGAGTTCAGGCCATTCACTGTCTGGTTCATAAATTGCCAGAGAGGAACAGATTAGTGCTCAGTCTGGTAACCAAGCATCTCGCCAAGTGAGTGGAAGCCGTTTTTTTCTCTCTCTTGTGCATACACATTTTTTTGTGTACATTATCTATTTTATTTCTGCCAACCTTTTACTTCTCTCGGCCGTCAGCCACTTTTTTTCTCTCATTATTTCTCCCTCTCTTCATGCTTACCTTCACTACACAAACACACACCCTTCTTACTGGCAGCACCAGTAGGCTACATCTGTTGCTGAGCAACAGAGCAAACAGGCAGACAGCACTCTGGAGAGAAAAGAGACTGAGCAAAGAGACAACTCCACATGGACTTTCATAGTCTCCATGCTGTTATCTAGATCAACAATTTTGTTTTTCTAGAGAGAAAAAAGCCTTTACCATCTCCTTTACATCCAACAACTGCAAACTTAGAGAAGAGAGTTATGCAACAGCTTTCTGTTAAGAGATTAGATCGGGTAATATATTTCTAAAAAAAATGTTCGCTACAAGGCTTTACCTCAGGCCTAACATTTCTATATAATGTGAATGTAAGCAAATTGAGGATAAGCATATAATCTCTCTAACCTCCGGCAATCAGTGACTGGGAAGCCGCATTTCCTCAAAATATAGAGTGGGATTTGCTGGCAGCCAAAGATGTGCAATTGGAAATTAAATTCAGGTTATCCGCCACTAAATTCCTCTTCCATCCACTCCAGCCCTCGCAAAATGCTTTAGGAGTTGGCGCAGTTGCACACCCATCAGAGATGGAGAGAAAAAAGCCAAATGTTGCCATGTTATCTGAAATATAATCAAAGAGGTGATTAATTGCTGTCTGTCTGTGGCATATATCTTTTCAAAGTGCATCATTTAAAAATGGTAAACTGACATTTCAGGGCTGTTTGTTCGCATTGTTCTGAAACAGGGACAAAATTGTTTTAAGTAAAAAAAAGAAGTTACTTTTTTTTTAAGTTTATTAGTTAAAATGTTTTTGTTAATGTTATTTTGCATTTCTGAATCTTTTAAACTGTGTCAAATTTGTCATTAATAACCATTTTCAGAGGAAGAAAGTTGTTTTGTTTTTTGCTTTTTTCACTCTATTGGATATACAGTACTGTTCAAAAGTTTGGTGTAGGTAAGATTGTTTGGTTACACTTTATTTTAAGGTTATGTGGTACTTACTCAAATAAGTACTGAGTAATATTAATTAACATCAGTGTTGGGGTAGTTACTCAAAAAAAAAAAAGTAATTAGTTACTAGTTACTAGTTATTTCTGTAAATTGTAATGAGATTACTTTACTAGTTACTGCATTTGAAAAGTAACTTCACTACTTATTACTTTACTTTCCCGTTTCTTAATTTACCGTGTAGATACATGGACAAACATCATACCCCTATCATCACTTAGCCTGTCCGCATAGTTTTTATAACGTTAAATGTAGCCTATACAAAATGGCATGTAAAACCTGAAAGAACAATATCCATGTCTGCACAAAGAAATATGCCTCACTGTAAAATCCACAAACAACTGGATAAAGGGCAAATGTCCGCGGTGGTAGACACATAATCAGGGCTGGACTGGGACAAAAAAAAAAATCGGCCCTGGCATTTTGGCCATAATAATAATAGCACACTAATAGACATATATTGTAAAACAAATGCACTGAAAAACAAAACTTTCATAATTAGTTTTGTACTAATTTCTATACTTGAAAGAGATATATTATAAGCACATGATCTTTTATTTTGACGGAAACTGTATCAAGCTTTTATTTTGGCGGAAAACATGGTTTACAAACGCGTCTCATTAAATTTATAGTAAATTACGGTAATCGTCAACTATGCAGATGTGGAAATAATGCGTTATTGGGTAATGGGTTCCTACACTCATGACATAGCCTAGCTAATTGTTTTGAAAGTAACTGTTAGTTCTGCTTACCGCAGGCTCTACACTTTCTCATCTCTGTCCTGATCCTCCTCACTATCCTCATCATCAGCCATGGGAGCTGATGAAGGTCCTGCTGCTGCAGAAAACATTTTGACACATTTAACAGCGTCTGCTTGAAGGGCCTGTGTCTATTTTTCACGCTATTTCTCTGCACATTCCTTGCGTTTCTTCTCCATCTCTCAGACTATTTTGACAGATACACACTGACACACTGCACGCTCGCTCAAAGCCCAAAGGGGGAGGTGTTTAAAGATGTGATTGGACCAGCCCAGTGTCAATCAAGAAAAGATCCAATGGGCCAAGGTGTTTCATGGGACGGTCAGCTACCTTATCAGGAAAAAAAAAACTGACGCAGAATTTTTTTAACTAATAGCCTACATTACACCGGCACACACTTAACCCAGCGCCGCCAATTAAGCAAAACGAATGGGCCGCCGATGTACGAGTTTTATGGTCCGTTAAGACAAAAAACAGAAAAAGAAAAAAAGTATGAGATGTCGGCCCAAAAGGCACGTCAGCCCACTGGGAATCTCCTGGTAGTCCCGATGGCCAGTACTTGCTGCCTGGGCATAGAGTGCATTTCACGCGAATATTTTTGTCCTTTCGAGCAATAAACTGAAAGTAATGTGAATATCGCCACTGGCCGAAACCTCGTCTTCGTCTCCATTTCCCGCTCCCCTTCTCACCAGCAGCTACGTCACTCAAATCGATCTCTATGACAACGGTGCAAGCACGCACACACACACACACACACACACACACAAACACACACAGAGGCATGCACGCACCACTTAAACAGATCAGAGCTTTACACGCAGGCAAACACGGCTTGGGTAACGCAGGAAAGCGTGTTCCTATAGTCTAGTACAGTTGTGTAGTTACCGATATTTTTAGTGTAATGCGTTACTTTACTTCGTTACCCAAAAAAGTAATATCGTTACTGTAATCCGTTACTTTGTAACTCGTTACCCCCAACACTGATTAACATTGAAATCGCAGTAAGGGCCCGGTTTACACCTGATATTAAGAAGTGTTTTCGTTGATCGGATCACAAGTGGATGACGCTAAATAGATGTAAACGGTCTAAAATGTTTTGAGTTTGACTACTTTCAACCACTTCCGAAAACTTACTGGTGGCCGTTCGAACAGTCACAAAAGTCTGCCTACTCTCTGCCTACTGACCTAATGCGCAAACATTATGGGAAGTGCACTGGCCAGACGGGATTCAAACTTTGTCGGCTGAAGACTCAAATTTGGGTTGGAAAAAAGAACCAAGCACAATGTTCTCTCACCATTCCTGATTTCTAATACGCACTTGTGGAAGGCTTGGTCTTGCGGCTTTCAGAGCAGAAATGAAAGCTGCTGCTCTCTGTATGTTGTTCCGTCATCTCCAGGCGCGTTCATATGTGAATTGCACAAGCTTATTTCGTCCATTAGATCAAAAGATCTGAAAAATTTACCCACCCATAGACCCTCCCCTTGAAGAAATCACGACTGAAGTGGTTGAAAGTGGACAAAAGAGACGGGTTAAAATACCAGGTGTAAACGGGAATGTGTCTCCCTCATCTACTTGTGATCCGAATGACCAAAAAAGCATCTTAATGCCAAGTGTAAACAGGGCCAAGGTTTCCTCAAGGTGGTCTCGGACCGTGTTTGTTGTTTTGTTTGAACTGAATTTAATTACCATGTTCAAACAGTATACAGTATATGCCTACATGAACCAAACTAAAAAGAGAAAATGCATCAGGTTCTGACTGCACTAGACACACGTTTTTCATTGCGACTTAGGAAGGAATGATTTGTTTCTTATACAAAGGGTGGTAAGGATACACTTTCATATGATTTACAAATGGATCTACATGGAAAATATAATGAGTAAAGAAGTTTGGCTAAAACTTCTCCAACTGTGAGGCTAATTGCCAAAAGGGTGAAAATTATATTTTAGTCATTCAGCATGCAGTAAAAAAAAAAAAACACACACACACACACACACACACACAGTTTGAGTATCTCAAGTTTTTGACATGCTGCCAACCCTCTCTTCCCTTATGAAAGTCTTTTGGGTAATGGCGTTAACCCACCTCTCTCTTATTTTGTCATTTGTCTATAATTAACACAACCAGAGTCAATTCAGCAAGGATGCAAGGACACTGAAGATTGTGTCTCTAAGGAATCTTTGTAATAGGAGGTTAACTGCATCTTATCTCACAATCAAAACCAATAATACAAATGCAAATAAATTCAATGTACTCGCTATCTCTTCTCAAAATAAACAATGTGTAGTGATGTCTATCTTTCCTGTTCTTTGAAGTCATTTGATCATAACTTGATAACGTGTGTCTCTCTGTGTGTGTAGTGTTGCAGCCAACAGCAAACAAAACCTGATGACAGTGGCGAACCTGGGTGTAGTGTTTGGCCCCACACTCATGAGGCCGCAGGAAGAAACGGTTGCAGCCATTATGGACCTCAAGTTCCAGAACATTGTGGTGGAGATTCTCATAGAACAGCATGAAAAGGTAAGACTTCTCAAAACTAGTATGGTGGCCAAAAATGTTGTCTAGGTTTGCAGATCGCTAGGTTTAAAGACACAACTACAACTCAGAGAGCATCACATTACAGACAACAGACAGCTAATGAAATCTATTGATTTGAACAATGTTTGATTTTGAACTTTTCTATAAGGCATTGCCCATGCAGAGGTTGATGTACTTCTCTTCACAGCCAGGAGGGGGAACCATGTGTTTTGACTGTACTCTGCTCAGTTAGCTTCTCTTTCTGATGGCTCAAATACAGTTGGACTACCATACTCATTTGACTAAAATACAGGTTAAAACACTGATTTAATCGGCTTTAGATGACAGTAATCTGGTTAATCCTAAAATGGGGTTTATTCTGAGGGACAAAGGGAGAAAGAGTGAGATTATTTCATAATCTCTGAATTATTTAGCCTTCATTTGAAACAGGCTGATGAATTGCTTTCATACTATGCCCAGTGTTGTGACCAATGATCATATTTTAGTATTCAAAATAAACATTAGGATCTATTAATCACTTTTGCTGATTAAATGTTCACTGTTTCATATTATCTTTTGTAAACTGATCTTGAACTAAAAACAATTACATAATAATAATAATAATAATAATAATAATTAAGATTTCATTTAAATAATAATAAAGTGTTGACAGAACAACAGGGGAATTTGTTTGTATTTATCATACACCATTTTTAAGATACGTACATGCACCCAAACAAGATGTGGTTAACATTATGATTGTTTTATTACCCACTGCGACATTAGTACTCACTTCAGTATGTGTGCTTGGCGTATGTAAAAGAATAATGCAAAAAATTGTCAATGTTCTTGTGTTCTGAAAAGCACTCTGAAACAGCGTCCAAAATTCCATAAATAGGCAGATTAATGTTTAATTTACAGCATTCCTAGACAAAATGATATTGCGTATGACCTTGATTTTGTTTTGAGGTAAGTTAAAATAGGTGGGCAAAGCGTTGAGATTCAGAAGGAATGACTCTGCAGAGCAGCAGACTGATTAGCTCCTCTCCAGACTGCTGATACCCCCAGATGCACTCAACAGACAGTGTTTTGCATTCAGGTCCATCTGTAGAGAGAGATAGAAAGAGTAGTTGGAAAAGTTGCGAGACAAAGAAGAGACGAGGGGGGAAAGTGTGTAGACTGAGGGCAACGAGAGAGAGAGGGGTGAGAGGGTAACAAGAGAGAGGCAGATCTGGAATGAGAAAGACAAGGAAGAAAGTATGAGAGAGGGAGAGAGAGGAATGGGCAAAGACTGAGATGGAAAAAGAGAGAGAGAGAGAGAGAGAGAGAGCAGGCTTTGCTGTCGTCTGCAGAATTTCACAACTGTATCAGATTTCTATCCCTTCTACCAGCTCCCTCATTCCTTTGTTCATCCCTGTCGAGAGTTCCACACTTCTGTTAACCTCCGTCACTCACACTGCCCGTCTGGGGTTCAAATGTAAACACTGCGTGACTGTAATGAAGTCGACGCTATTATGAAAACATGTTTCCTGTGTTGTCACTGAACGGCTGCCACTCGTTCAAATGCATGTCAGTTTCAGCTTCTCACAATCAACTGGGCAATGTGCCTGGGTTATCTTATTTAGGCTTAACTCTCATGAGAGGTCTTTTGATGCCTGTTGCTGTTAATGAAGCTTGCAAACATCTCTTATATAGCAAAAGTTCACCTAAAACATGAAGTTTATTTATTGACTAATTTTCATGTCTTTTCAAAAACTTTTTGATTGTCCTTTTTCTGTAGAAGTGTTGAAAAATGTCCATGCTACTCTCTTCCAAGTAAATGGTGATGAAGGCCCAGGCACACCGTACCAATATCAAAGAACTAGCACAGATGAATTTCGGCTGTGGTGTGCTTTAGCACACCCCAGAGACTACACCCCTGAGTGGAAATAACCAGCAGGTGGCAGTAGTCTGTATTTATCATTCTAAAAGGAAAGAGCTAGGACTGCAGCTGACAAACCGTAAACAAAGCAGTTGTTTCGTTGTTTGCTTGCTTTCATCACTTCGGTTTTTATACTCGTGGACTGGTTTGTTAAGCTTAACAGCCAATCAGAACAGGCCCTGTCAGCGATTCAACATGCTCAACATACCAGGCAGGGGTCTGATTAGTGTCAACGGTGCAGAAATCGCCACAAAAACTAGGCCGACAGATGCTCAACTATCGCCTGACATTGCTTGATGGCTGACCGTTGGCTTGGTGTGTCGACTTTTAAGCTCTAAAAAGCACCATAAAAGCATCATAAAATGGATGCATACGAGCTGTGTCCTTATTCCATGTGTTCTGAAGTCAGATGATATCTTTTGACCTCAAAATCTTTACAAATAAACCACAATTTCGACAACTGAAAATATTCGGCTGAAGCAAAGAAAAAAAAAGAATTTTCAGCAGAAACGGTTTTGAAGGGCTTAAATCATTGACCGGAAATATTGAGTTTAATTAGCGCTTCTCCAATGACGCGGGTGTTGTGTTTGGCCCTACACTCATGAGGCTGCAGGAGAAATGGTTGCGGCCATTACGGACCTCAAATTCCAGAAAATTGTGGTTGAGATTCTCATAGAACAGCATGAAAAGCAACTTCTCACTGGAGATGCGTGGCCACTTCTCAAAACTAGTGAGCTGCCCAAAATGTTGTCTAGGTCTTGACACCTCAGAGAGCATCACATACAGACAGCAAGTGAAATCTCATCGTGACCAAAAATGATGCTAGAGTAGCAATATGTAAAATTAGTTTGACTGTAAAATTGAGAGCCTTGTTACCCAAAGAACTTTACTACAGCCGGTTTAACTTATCACCTGAGAACACGACACCCTGGACAGCATACGTTTTCAAATACCCGAATATCCAAATGTAGTTATTAAAGCTTTATTTTCAGGTTTTATTTTTGGTTTTCAGTAAAAACATTTTGGTGCATCATTACTTTTGAGTGAGGAACAGAGTGAAATTAATTCTTTATTCACTTTTATTCTTTCCTTGAAAGTCTTGTTTGACAGTCATAGTCACCATTCATTATAGAAAAGAGCAGCTTGGACATTCTACTATAAATATCTCATTTTGTGTTCCACGTAAGGAAGAAAGTCATTCATGTTTTGAAATGCATGAGTGTGGATTGACTATTCCTTTAAGAGACTGGTCTCGAGCACATCCAGAATCTTTATTTGTTTTTTTTGTTTTTCCACCACACATTCGCACTCGCATACATAATCATTTGTATTTCTCTGCAGGCATCGGCTGTAAACAAACTGTTTACTTTGATTTTTACATGCACACAACACATTCAGTCTAGCCAGCAAATCCCACTAACTTTTTGTTCTTTTAGATATTCGGGGATGCTCCGAGCAGCTCTCCATGCTTAGCAACTACACCCCTCTCTGCGCCAACCAGACAGTCCAAGAGGCTCAGCCGCCAGAATCGCCCGCTGGCTGTGTACAACCCGCAGGTGCTGGATATTCAAACAGGTACGGGAGACTAATCGGGTTTAAGCACAGTGAGGTCAAGGGAAAAGCACAAGGAATTATAGTTGTCACATAGATTTACTATTAAATAGATAATGACATAATATAGGGCCTTTATCAATGGAAAGAGAAAGATAAGCAGAACCACACAGACTCTCACAGATATTGCACCAGAAGCACAGAAAATACTGGCCTGTGCCTGGAGATATGATACAATATATAAATTATAAAGATACTTTTTCTTTAATATTAAAGTGACTTTGCAGCAATTCATAGAGGTTCATTTTCATTTGGATAAACCAGGTGGTGTAAAAACCCTTTTTTTGCAGTTGGTTTATTTCCATGTGGACATTGGCCATTTGTCTTAGTGAGGGTTCATGACTATGTAAGACTACTGAGCAATCAGATGTGATGCTCTGCTGAAACATGCTGATTACCCATTGTCACTCTGGGCTACAGGATGTAGTTTGCCAGTCCATATTTAGGTGGATAACTGATGCTTTAGGGGCCCTGGACTTCTTAGAAATGTGTCTCCCAGTTCTCTATTTGGATTTGTTATGCCACCCAACAGGAATAATTTCAGACTGGGATCAGTGCAGGATTAGGCTAGGTTTTGAGCAAAGGTTTTTTTTGTTTGTTTTTTTGTACAGAACAAAGCAGATCATATTTCCAGTTTCACTTTTCAGTTAAAGAATTATGTGGTTTCAGTATTAGGGTCCAATTCTCACTATTACCTTTGCTTATTAGCATGCATACAGTATTACTAGGATATTTGGGGTGTTTATTAGTACTTATAAAGCACATATTAATGCCTTATACTGAATGACCATATTCTACACCCCTTAATCCTATCCAACACCTAAACTTAACTACCTTACTATTATTAATAAGCAGTAATTAGCAGTTTATTGAGGCAAAAGTGGTAGTTACTAGTTAGTTAATAGCAAGAATTGGACCATAAACTAAAGTGTGACCAATGTTTCTGTGTGTTCACTTGTTCTTCCACACTACAGCTGTGCAGGTATACTAAAACTAGTATTGACCCTTTTCACAAAGTGAATTAGCACATTGTCACAAGGCTTTCCAAAATGTGCTGGGTTTCGAAAACACAGCAGTTTTCAGAGTCAGATTAACCACACTTTTCCACACAACATAGTAAACACTGGTTATTTGTTTAGTAGAGATCCCTCTGTGTTTTGGGATGTTACTTCAGAAAGGGAAGGTGGCCACTGCCAAAACACACAAACAAGGTGGAAAAACTATAAATGTGTGTAATGCTGGATTCATGAAAAGGCCAAACCATCATTATTAATCTCTACTTAAGCATTTTCAGGGTTGAAGGACCTCTACGCATTTTAGTTTTAGTTTGGGATAGGGCTGTGCCGGTAAACTTGACAACCGCATCAGTGGCTGAGTTAGTCTGGCTTTCACCAGACCAAGCTCAATCTTTTAAGATTTAACATTAGTCTGGGGAGTCTGCTCTGTATTTTCTACTGCACAAGAGGCGTGATCAGCGTGCATAGTTCAAATGAATCTGTACGCAATTGGATAGTCCTTCAACCAATCAGACCAACGATCCAGGTGATGTACTTTGCAGTGAAAACTCCAGGCAGGAAACGTGTCAATAAACATGTTGGTTTGGAGCATTGATCAGCCGTTTGCAGAAGCAGCAATGGCATCAAGCGATTTTTGCAGGTTGTGCAAAAAAAAAAAAAAAACATGAAAGTAAGTGATATTTACACCCACTCGAGCGATTTGTTTGCTAAACTAAAGAAGCCGTTGAGAGGTTAAAAGGAGTGGATAAGCCAGTTTGTGATTGGTCCCCGCAAATCTGTTACGGAAGCAGGATAGAAGAATGTACAGGTTTCCAGCCTGAGCTGCAGAGCGAAATCAAATCGCCGGCAGATCGGGCTGGGTTTACCCAGTCTGTGGCTGAGTAGCACCGGCTAAAACAATTCTTTTTGAACGTGAATGCTGTTTTACGTGAATATTATGACACGAGTGAGGCATGTCAAGTTTATTTGTATAGCGCATTTCACACATGCTTGGGATTTTAGTTTCGCTTTCTCTTGCAGCACAAAATCAAACATAGCCTAAATGTCTTGACACTGCAGAAGATAAAATTCGCTCTTCAGACCTTTTAGAACACGTGTCAGTTGTTTGGAACATCAGGAGAAAACATGAAGATATTAGAAAAGAGAATGACTGTCTCTTTCCTGCTTGTGTCCCACATCCCTCTCAAATCGCACAGCGGTAGGCTGTATGACGCATCTTCGTCGGGAAATATAAAACAAATTTTATAACAATTTTTTTTAAATAACATGTAACTTACTTATATTATTTAGATTACGAATATTTACTGATATTTATTTCAATGTTTTACAGGCTGTAGTGGTGTTTCACTGACGGAAGTGCTAAAATAAACACGTTCATCTGTTACAAAATGGTGGTTTAAACTGTAAACTAAACTCAACGGCAAAACCTGCAAACCATGAGAAAAGGTTGTTACTCATTTCACATGTAAAGGGGGCATTTATGTACAAAACTGCACTAAAGTCATTGATTTTTATACAAAAACAAAACAAAACAAAAAACATTACAAATATACCTAATTAAAAAAATATATAGAGAGAGCTGGTAAGTCCCGCCCCTTCCGCTAACTCACCATTTAAAAATCGTCAATGCAAGTGAATGGGAAAAAAATAATTATTTTCTGGTCCCGTTTGAATTGTGCCATGAATGTGAACAAATGTTGTCTGTGAATTTTTTTATATAACTTTTCATGTAAAGAATGCTACAATTTAGCGGGTAGAAGTTTGATACGGTTAGACTTTGTGTGAGAGCACTTTGTGGACTACAACTCTTCACTGGTTTCGACGCATTTGAAACGTCAACACACTAGCACACGGACACTAGCTCACGGATCCCGCTAAACATGGCTGTGTCTTTGGTGCACTTCACCTCCTTCTTTCAGGGAGAGGACAAAATCGTTGAGGTTGGTGAAAACCACGGGTAAGTCAACTTTATGGGGTGACGTCACATAGGCGACATGTAGTCTTTCTCGTTATGTCTTTTCCGCAACTGCTAGCCGAAGAATCATACCATATACTGTCAAACTCGTAACATGAAAAGTTATATAAAAAATTCACAGACAACATTTGTTCACATTCATGGCACAATTCAAACGGGACCAGAAAATAATTATTTTCTCCCATTCACTTGCATTGATGATTTTTCAACCTAGAGGTCCACTTGGGGTTTTACGGATGGGCGGGACTTACCAGCTCTATACATGGATATACAACAGAACAGGGACTTCTGACTCTCTTTTTTATGAATTTGGGGACTTTTGTGTTACTTTTTTTGTTATTATAACACAATCGTTATCAGTTTATATTACCTCCAACACTCGGTGCAAACGTTTTTGCTTAAATTCATATGGCAACAGTCCCATTGGTTGGATACACAAGAGTGTAAAAAAAAACAATAACAACCTGTCAGGTTCAAAAATAAAACGGGTGACGTCACTTCTTGTTGACGTTCAAAGTATTGTCAAACAAAATGGAGGCTAGCTAGACCCTCCCTCCTCCTCATCCGCGCACTAACCCCCCAAACCCCACCCCCAAATCCTTCTTGTCGGTTATTGGCTGAAACAGTTTGTTATGTTTCGTGGTGCGGGTTAGCCCAGTTTGTTTTTGTTGCTGTTTGTGGAGCCTGGGCTGTCTACAATGTGTTCAGGGGACAGACAGCTAGCAGTTAGTGAGGAGTCTAAGCGTGTGACATCGCTTAGAGCACCTTAAATGTCTACAATGGCTTAGAGATTGAGAAAGGACGAGAAAAGAATCAGAATATCTAGCCTGGATGCCAGCCGAACTTAGCTCCGCCCACAACATTTGAGGTCAGGAAGTTCGGTCTGGACTTCTGGATTCGTTGTGGAGCAACTATGCTTGAACCAGAGCTGTTCGGACCAATCAAATTGTCAGGCTTTATTCGATGATGGACAGATGATCAACAGTAACGTAATCATCTGCGTCACCAAAGAGCGCTTGGGTTGAATTCGTTTACAACATATGACTGCCGCTAGAGAATTGATGTCGACTCCGCCATTGTGTCTATTATAGAAGATATCGACATTCTGATTGGTTGTAGGTCTGTCCAATTGAGTGCAGAGAAATTTTCTTTCCTGGTTCGGTTGAAACATGCCCCATAATCACAGCCCAATAGAGCAGTATCTCCATATTCTATTCAGTATATTCTGACTAGAATCTGAGTATGACGACACCAGGCTACAGAATATCACCTCAAAATGTATTTTAAAAGAAGGTGCAATTTGAATCCGTGCACCTTTTTTTTTTTCTTGATAAACTTATTTGACCCTTAAATGTGTTGCAAATGTACAAACAATTTAAATATATATATATATATATATATATATATATATATATATATATATATATATATATATATATATATATATATATATATATTTTTTTTTTTTTTTTTTTTTTTTTTTTACTGTAAGCATCTTTTACTAGTTAGATCATGATGTAATGTATTAATTAGAATGTTCCCCCAACATTTCAATTACACTACTACTAATCAAATTTTAATAGACACCAAAGGTCATATTATTTGGTATTATTTGGTATTGTTTGGTAAGTCTCTCTCTCTCTCTCTCTCTCTCTCTCTCTCTCTCTCTCTCTCTCTCTCTCTCTCTCTCTCTCTCTCTCTCTCTCTCTCTCTCTCTCTCTCTCTCTCTCTCTCTCTCTCTCAATATGTCTTTTTCATTCTCATTTTCCTGTTCTTTTTGTCTTTTATTGTCTTTATCGTTTCATTATTTTCTCCCTTGCCAGTCTCTCCATCCTTTGAGAGTCCAGCCCTGGGTAATGATGAGGCATCAGTGGTCAGTGATGAGTCGGTCTCCTCCCAGTCCTCAAACGCCTCTGGAACGCCCCCCGAGAAATCCAAGAATCATCATGCCACCATTAGCACATCCATGCTAGAGAGCACCGGGTATGTAGCAAAGACTTGTCTCTCCAAAACCATTGTTATAATAAGCATTGCTTATGTGTTGAATGTATAAAAAGGTATATAATGTGATTTAAGAGTCATGAGTTAACATTTTAAAATAAAGTATTAAAATTAAATCATATGTTTTTGCTTCTTCAAAGTTACTATTAGTTAGTAGAATGTCTAAAGTGGACTATCAAAACATTGTGTAACCTAAAGTAAACCTTATATAATCATGTCATTGAAGTGCATGTTAGTGGTAAGCTGTTAGTGCTAAACAAGTCAGAAGCAGGGCTATTATTGTCACCTAAAATAAAACAGTTTTCTTTTCTTTCTTTTTTTCTTGGCTACATTGTTACTACTAAAACATTTGTGTTAACTGAAATAAAGTTAAATAAAATAAAATATATTAGATGAAAAACTTAAAATAAACAAATTAGAAATGTTGCCTTAGCAACTAACTGAAATAAGTTAAAACTACTAACTGGAAATCAATAAAAACTAAAGCTGAACGTAAACCAAAACTGAAAAAATCAAAATCTAACTAATAAAAATGGCAAAAGCACATCATTTACTAAAAATTTTGCTAAAATAAAAACTGGAAATATAAGCCAATTCAAAAATCATAAGAAAAACGTATAAAATAACGCTAAAATAACATGCTAAAAAGCTATTTAAAATAATTTGGTAGCAGAAAACTATCATTAATATTGTAGGCATAACCTGACCATCCCTTCAGTCTTTTTTGTGTGTGTTGGTATTTGGTTCTGTTTCTGAGCTCAAGCCTGTGCTTGTCAACTTGATTTAGTTCTTGGGCTAAGAGTCTTATCCTGTGCCAGTGTTATTTGCCAGAGGTTTTGCCTCTGGTTTCTCAGCTCTTTCACAGCCCTTCAGATGCTGTGTGTTTGTCTGGGGCTCATGTGTTGAATCCTAATAGGGGCCCACCGCTTTCTGCAGAGTCACCTGGAAATAAACTTTGTGTCCAAACATCTGTTCACTGTTTCTACCACTCCACTCCAAATTTGGATATATTTTGTTCTCACTCATTTCCACAAGCCACAACCTCCATCCATTCCTGCACCCCCTTTATTCTTTTAATTACCCATTCATGTGCTCACAGTTCCCCTTTTCCCATACACATACGAGCTTTGATCACATGCTGCTCTCTTCTTGGCCTGCGGTCCTGTGTGCAGACGGCGCTGGTCTTATGTAACCCTCTGCTTCTCTCCCTGCCGTTTCCCACTCTCTGCCATCAGAGGAAGCGGCTCCCTGTGCGCCTGTAAATCCTGCCTGCTGTTTGTCCGAGGGACAGGTGGCCACAGCACTACCCCGTAAACACTATTGACACAGAGAGATGTTCGCCTTGTTTACCCTTCTAGCAGGCGCTGTCGCTTACAGAGCTACTCCTGTCCATATGTCACGAGGTTGTCACCTGTTTATCTGTAAATCTCCCAGCCCCTGGCCTTGAAGAAGAGCACAGATCACAGTGATGCTGTAGTAAATGCTGAACTGTGCTATATCGCACTTGATGAAGCTTTGGATGTTGACAGGCCACCGTGTAATTGATGAGACGTTCATTGTATTCTTGCCTTGTTTGAGATAATGTGTTACAACACAGAATCTGGTGCTCTTCACGTTTAAAAAAATAAATAAAATATTTCAACGAAATGAATGTACTATATTTTAGTTCGATAATGTTTTTTATTTAATATTTTGTATTTTTAGTTGATTTATGGTACTAAATTAAATTTACGCTGTAGTTATAATCCATTTATTAACTTTTTGAGGATTAAATTTTATATGAAATATATATTTTCAAAAACATGTTTTACTCTAAAACTGCAAGTAAGTCAAAGCCATAAATCTAAACAAGTTGTGTTCCAAATTTGAGCTTGATATCTCAAAAAATGGTAGATGCAGTACCAAAAGTTTCCACTAGATGAAAATCGTCTCCCATCCATTTGCATATGCATACAATGCAGTCATTTTTGATCGCGAGGAGCACAAGTGTGATTATTTTTTTCAGGACCATTTTACCTTTTCGAATCGTGTGTGTGTGTGTGTGTGTGCGTGTGTGTGTGCGTGTGCGTGTGCGTGTGCGTGTGCGTGCGTGTGTTTGGCACATGGCAATTGCCAAAACCTTTACCAAGTTTTCAAAAATGACTGAAGAGCACCAGAGAGTTAATCCAGTGTATCCCCAATTGGCATAATTTAGAAAAATGTTATCCGTTATACAAAAGATACACTCTAGGTCAATCTGTATTTGCATGTATAGATCTGTATACGCTCTGGACTGCAAAAAAAAAAAAAAAAAAATCGATTGATTGTAAATAGTCTGATACACTGATTTTTATTATTTATAATAATAATAATTATTTATGTATATATACTATATACTGTACATATATATACTGTGTGTTTAACTTTTTGTTGTGTGTTTAACTTAATATTAATTAATTGCAAGAATACATGGATCAATGAACATTTTTGAAAAACGTGGAAATGGTGACCAATTAATTCATTATTATTGAAGTTTTTGTTGTTTTTTTTCCATCTACCACTATATATCCAATGTTGCATGTACTTATTATATTTACCCATTGTTTATCAGTAAGCAGCACTTAAAGAGTTGAATTGTTAAATACATTCGATCAGTGTTTGTTTTTCAGTTCTTGTTCAGTCTTAAATCGTTTTGTACTTCTTTCAAGTAGGACATTTTTTGAGGATCAGAAAATAAGACATAAGATGCAATTCTTTGCTGAGTGCAGTTTTTAATAGCTTAAATTTGAGCACGATTTTTTTGCTGTGGCTTAGTTGTAATTGTAAAAGCATTTTTGGGGTGAAACCATTTCCCTGTGGCTCTGCTGGTTGCCAGGGCAACCATACTGGATTTTTATTTATAATTTTTTTCCCCGACTTCATTTAGCTTTTCTTTTGGAGTTTGACGATTCAAATTCACCTTGTTTTGAAATGTGTGAGCGTGAACGGTATGTATCAAGCAGTGTGTGGTGTGTTAGCTGGGATTCATGCGGCTGGTGTGAGTTGTGTGTGTGTGTGTGTGTGTGTGTGAGGCTGGTGTGAGGTTAATGAGTGGATTTGCTGCACTGCAGCGCTGCTAGAGTCTCATGCTGATGTGCAGCAGCTGAGGACTCACAGACCCACTGCAGAGTCATAAATCACCGCATCTCTCTCTCTATCTATACATACTGTACACATATATCTCTTTCTCTCTCTTTCTCTGTTCCTCTGTCTCTCCTGCTGGACTATGCTTCTCCTCATTTGCCCCTCTGCTGCCACTATCCCTGCTTCTGTGAGTCCTTCACAACTCCTCACCTTCAGCACACACACATTCCTCGTCCCCATTATCTTGAGATTCAAAACCAGCGTTACCCAAATATAATTAAGAGCATGGCTTGGTTTCAACGGTTATCTGGGTTTTCCAGATTTAAGTGAAGCTCAATTTATGGTATTTATAATATACATAATTAAGAAAACAGAAGTGAAAATTAGAAGTACACTATCATTTAAAAGATTGGTTGGGTTCAGTGAGAATTTTATTCAGCAAGAATGCATTAAATTGATCAAAATTCACAGTAAAGACATTTATAATGTTACAAAAGATTTCTGTTTGAACTCTTCCCCCGCCATTGACTGACTTTTCCAGCTTTCTGTGTTTTCAGTGTTATACGGTAGCGCTATTATTATGAATCTCCTGATCAAAACATGCGAAGAAGAAGCAGAGACAAGCGATATCATATGTAATCATTTACATATGTAAAATAATGCGATCGTCAACATTAAACCGCATATAAATTTAAATTTCCTAATGTTACTGAATGAAATGTCGACCCAGGACGAGCTACAGGACTGTGAAGCTTTGGGGGTGTTGATGGACTCGATCTACTACATATGTTTTGATCATCGGTCTTAATCCCATCCAGACGTAGTCTTTGACAAAAACGTGAATTTTTGCTCAAATTGTTGCTTTTTTTTATGAAACTTACCCACATTCAAGTGGCATATTGCACACACATTTCTTTTGATATTGTATGTCCAGCTATTCACACAGCAAAATATTCTAAGGGGCCATGCAACTTTTGTGAAAATGAACAAAACGTTTTTTGTTTTGTTTTTACGCTGGTTTAAATAAAAATTGGTTTTCACAAAAATATTACGCAGGGCAATAGTTTTCAACATTGATCATAATTCTTGAGCACCAAAACAATTAGAATATTTTTTGAAGGATCATGTGACATCTGGCATAATGACATTTGCCATAACTAAAATAAAATAAAGTAAAATGTTACATATATTAACATTTAAATTGTAATAATATTTAACAATATTACTCTTTTTGTATTTTTGATCAAATAAATGCAGACTTTGTGCTCATAAAAGACTTGTTCTTACTGACCCCAAACTAGGTTTAAAGCCACAAGACCTAAATATTATGAGCTAGCAACATTATTCTAGGCAACCTTGTCTGTGTAAAGTTTCAATTGATTAAAAAAGTTTTTTTCAGATTAAAAATATTTTAGCCCTTAATTTAATTTTATGTATTTCAATTGCATATAAAATATTTGTAATACACAGTTTAAAGAATGAGATTTATGTTATAGTATGAATAAAACTTGTTTTACATGTACAATAACCAGGTTTACCAGATTATCATCAATAAATCCAATATATGTAAACCAGTTTCATTAATTTTAACTAACTGAATATTGCTTGTTCCACAACTTGCTCTATCCAAACCAATTCCATTCTTTTCAAATGATTAAATTGAATTGTTTTAACAATTAACTGATTTGCTGATTCTAAGGAGTTTGAGTAAATACGTATTGAAAATATTAAAGGTCCCGTTGCATGCGATTCCATGTTTCAAACTTTAGTTAGTGTGTAATGTTGCTGTTAGAGCATAAATAATATCTGTAAAATTATAAAGCTCAAAGTTCAATGCCAAGCGAGATATTTTATTTAACAGAAGTTGACTACAAAAAACGGCTCGATTGGACTACACCCCTCTACATCCTGCATTAGTGACATCACCAGAACCGTTTCTTGACTAACCTCCGCCCACAGGAATGCTCCCTCAACTCTACTGGCTACTTGCGCACTTCTTATAACTTAGCCTACTGTGTTTACTCAGCTCTTACGGTGATTTTCTGAAGTAAAACTGACGCTTCATCTTTTGTGTGATGTACAATAAACTTTATTAAACTCATCAGTATATGTTTGATCATCATTCAGACAGCAGACTTGTAGGCTATTAATAAATAATGGATACATAGCCTACAAGCAGATGACAAATACGTTATAATAACCGTAATTAAACTACTAAACCATACCTGTTTCATCTCTATACAGCACTCTGACTCTGTAGGCATTATTGTCCGACTCGAAATGAACGCCGTTACTGAGAGTTTCTGATATTATCATCATTCCGTGAGATGAATTTTTCCTGACAGACTGAGCACGAGCTCATGAAGCTCCGCCCCCTGTGTCGTCCAGCAGCACCTCATTTGCATTTAAAGGGGACACACTGAAACGGCTCGTTTTTCTGAGCCCCCAAAAATGTCAATTTAAACATGCTGTAAAAAATGATCTGTTGGGTATTTGGAGCTCAAACTTCACATACACACTCTGGGGACATCAGAGACTTATTTTACATCTTGTGAAAAGGGGCATAGAACGGGACCTTTAAGTACTATATTATGCTATATATACTATATTAAGTACTATATTACTAGTATTATTTAAACTCAAATAGGTGCATTTACTTACTATGGATTTTTGTGTGTGTGCGTGCGTGCGTGCGTGCGTGTGCGTTTTTCTATCCCGGTGGGGACTTCAACCTGAATGCACACAGACTCATGGGGACTCGTGTTACAGTGGGGACCTAAATTGAGGTATACAGAATATACAGTGTGTACACTATAAAAACCATTACGTCTATGGAGAGTCCCCACAAAGATAGTAAACCAGACGTGTGTGTGTGTGTGTGTGTGTAGTCAATACTGTATTTCATGTTGATATTTGCAGTGCCTGATCCTGCTGTCAGCTATTGTGGATCTAAAGTGCTCATTTGCATTATTTGCATTTTTTAAATCCTTCAGATTCTTGGGGACGTTGGGCAGTTTTCCCCATAACCTTCACTTCTCTAACCCTCTCTGAGATTGTGAGACTGTCTGAGCCGCACAGCCTCTCTAAGAATAATGATGAAGGGGTTTGTGTGGAGGAATATATGCAGCAGAATGCGTATTTGTTGGGTCTTTAACCTGTGTTGTAACTTTTGTCTGTATTGTGTTTATATGTTTTGATGTGCATAAATAGACGATGTTCATGTTTTTGTAGTTCAAAAAGTAGCTTAGAAGCTTAAAAGTATGCAATCTGTGGATTTTAACAAAATTATATCTGTCCAAACCTAGGTCACTATTTGTTCTTCTACTTGCTGGCAGTATTTCTAAAATAGGTGTCTTTTACTTTAGGAAAGCATTACAGTATACATTTTTTGTATCACTTTTTGTTCCACAGGATATGCTCTGCCACGGCTTCATGGATGAATAATGCCTCCCCTGCCTCACTTACACCGGTGAAACCTGGATCAGTAGGAAAGGAAAAGAATAAACCTGAGGAAAGGTAAGATGTAAACACACTTGTCCCTGAAGAACATGTATTATACACACATCCATTTTCATAGAATCTAATTAATTTGTTCAAGTCTGTTGATTTAAGTGTCAGGTTGGCCGGTTTTGGCTCAACCTTTATCGCATATACTCTCTCACTGTCTCATTGATTCTTTCACTCGCACTCCAAGCTCACAGCCTCAGGCTATTAACTCAATCACACATGCATTCATGCAAAGACGCAAAGTCTTCATCTGTCATTGTTTAGCCTCCGACTCACACACTCGCCAACATCTCTGCTTCCTCAGCTCTATTTGTGACTCTACACCTGTACACACAAATGCACGCACACGCACATACTTTCTCTCAGTCTCACACTTTCCAGGCAGGGGCCGTTGCAATGATCTATAGTTCTGATCCAGACACAAAGATGCATTAACTTTCCATCGTATAAAATGAATGATGCCCAATGGCAGGTGATCAGACTCATTCAATTTAAAATCTTTTTAATCTGTTAAAAAGCTGTTGGAAAAAAATGACTGACCTTCAGGAATGACGTCTTTGTTATGTTGCAGTTGTATAGACCTCCTGCTGTAACTTCTGGATTCTGGGTGTCTGCCTGGGTCGTATATTAACTTAAGGGCACGTTGTTCTGAGACAATATATAAAACATTCTGCCGACTACTAGTGAAGAGAGTCTAGAGCACATTGTTGCTGTATCTTCTTCAATAACCGCACATTGTTTCCAATAAATGGTTATATTTAAAGGGCACCTATTATGACTCTTTTCACAAGATGTAAAATAAGTCTCTGATGTCCCCAGAGTATGTATGTGAAGTTTTAGCTCAAAATACCCAACAGATCATTTTTTCCAGCATGTTTAAATTGTAATTTTTTGGGGCTCAGAAAAACGCGCTGTTTAAGTGTGTGCCCTTTAAATGCAAATTAACTGCTGCTGCACGGCACAGGGGGCGGAGCCTCACGAGCTCGCACTTCAGTCAGGACAATCTCATCTGATAATATCAGAACAGAAACTCTCAGTTGCGGTGTTCATTTCGACCCGGGTCGGACAATAATGCCCACGGAGCCAGAGAATATATGCTGTATGGACATAGAACAGGTATAGTTTAGTTTAATTATGGTTATAACTTATTTGTCATCTGCTTTTATCGACTAATACAAACCTGCTGTAGCAAAACCCGTCCGAATGATGACCAAAATATACTGACGAGTTCAGTGAAGTTTATTGTACATCACACAAAAGATGAGCGTTAGTTTTACTCCAGAGAATCTCTGTAAGAGCTGAATAAACATAGTATAAGAAGTGCGCATTAAAATCTTATCCATAAACTCTCTCTCTCTTTCCCTTTCATTATCAACAACATACACAGCGAAGTACACAAAACACTCGTTACAACTAACAGTACACATATATACAAACCTTTTCAGTGGGTGCTAAATAAACTGGTAAACCTTATATCCGTAAAATGACTCGAAGAGCTGTCATAAAGAGCGCGCTCACACTTTCATTTCTTCCGTGTCCAGTCACGTTAGGCCTGTTTCTCCGGAGACTGTAAGCTTGATCACAAACAGTACAGATGCATCCTTGAGTAACAACAGAAGTAAATGAAGACTGCTATGTTGTTCATTCTTACATCCATCAACAACACACTTCAATCGCTTAGGAGACATTCTTGTCTACAGCTGCTCAAGCGTCGAACAATGGCGGACTCTGTGTCCAGCTCACTCAGGGCGGGTCTGGGCTCAAACTGAAGTGTCACTCAACAGTCGTGGGTAGGGCTGTCACTTTACGTTCGAAAATCGATTGCACAGTCGATCGGACCAACCACCGCAAGTTTCGAAAACCAAAATAAGGAATCGATTTTAACGGCCTTCTCTCGGAGCGCGTCCAGCTCGTCACGATACACACACACAACAGCAGATTATACTTCTGCATAATGTGTCTCTTTTTACTACAAAACTGTGAATTCTGCCGGTATTCAGACAGTCTGATGCATACAGACACAGATTCGGGCTACGGTCTACAATCGCCTTCGTAGGCGAAATTTGTTTGACATTTCTAACCGTAAACACAGCCATGCTGAATCCTGCAGTGATGTTTCTCATTGATGTTATGGCAGTCCACTCTGCTTATTGTTTTTCGAGAATGTTGCGCTCCTGTTTGTCATTGTGCACGAAGCTTCACAGGAATATTGCTGACTTGTGCGCGTCTCAAGTGCCCTCTTTACGTTTGTCCTAATGGCTGTTAGTCGTCCGTGGATTTGCCCATATTTGGCGTTTAAAATGGAAACGTCTTTAGACAGGGAAAATCGATTTTACAATCGATTCAATGAACACTTATGTCTAAAAAATCGAACATGATTTTTTCACAAAAGTGACAGCCCTAGTCGTGGGAGGGGCCTGCTCAATTCTACGTCACATTGCGCCGAATCTGAGAACAGCTCATTCTGAGACAGTGCTTATTATTTATTGAGATCCACTGGGTGGATTTTTATCATTCTAGGGTGGTTTTGCTCACACACTGCCAACACACATTTATGTAAAAGTGAATTTTGCATAATAGGTGCCTTTTAATAAAATCTCAAGTCATTACGTTTTTGGAATCAAAAAAGTCTTTAAAACCATTGCACATGATTGACTAAAATTGCTCTTTGTGAGTACAATTACAATTTGTATTTTATAAGATTATTGAAATTTGTATGCAGTAAGTATAAATGTTGTATAAAATCATGGAAAAGCCATTGAAATGCATGAAAAGGTGTGGAAACGGTTCTTTGCTTTGCAGAACATGCTCCAAATTTTTGAGTTCTAAATGGCAGGATATGCCTGGATGCTGCCCACACTTGCTTGAGAATTTCTCTCTGTTTGAATCATATCTACTCTTTGATGACTATCATACTTCTCAACTTCTTCAAAGCTCAGTTCTGGGATTTTTACGGACAGATGTTAATCACACAGACTTCTTTCAGTGATAACTTCGGCTGAGTCCACTTTACAGCTAGTTGGAAAGTCGTGTCCTAATCCCCACGCTTCCGAATAGCGAGAGATCCACTAACTGATTGCCTCCATTTTTCAGTGTCACCCTCATGAAAGCCAAGGCTGTGTACCCCTGTGAGGCTGAACACGATTCCGAACTCTCTTTCCAGGTTGGCGCAATCTTCCATGACGGTAAGTGTTAACGTTATCACTGCCACAGGCACTCACCCGAATCCACAGACATATTGGATTTGGTGGGTCCTACCAGCACAAAAAATCTGATCTTATATCGGCATAGGTGGAGGGAGGAAAGTGGGACAGGGGTGTAGCATCCCCTAAAATCAATTCACATTGAACGAGACAGAGCTAGAATGACACGAGGAAATAAAGGCCTTAATCACTATCAGAGCTCCTGTTTTCTGAAACTATTCTCAACTACTTCAGCTGAAGCCTCTCAGCAGTCTTGCTGAATTTGATATACAATTGAGTTGATTTTGAGCCAAATCAATGGAACCAATGGAATCAAGTGGTTTTTTTTTTTGTTAATTGGCTTCCCAAATGATATGACAGATTGCTTAAGTAACATTTTGTTACATTTATTAAAAGTTTGTAAAAAAGAAAAGAATATTTAACCAGATAAACAATATTGCTCAACTTTTTTTTAAACCAGCAAAAACATTGGTGGTCACATTATGGGCATAAAACATGAAAGCCAGGAAAGGCAAAAAAAAACGTAAATATATTTTGCTAGACATTAGTATTATACTGTACTCTTGCTTCCTGCAATAAAAGAATGAAAATATTGGATAGAATTTTTAATTCTGTCTATTTTCTAGTCAATTTGTATAATTTGTGATTGTAAATGTGATTTTGGTAGCACAGCATCCACATGTTCCTTTTTCATTTTTGTGTTTTTCACAATTTTTCTGTCATTCACTTGGACTTCCTGCACATCCAATTATTCATCAGAGTGTTCTAATACATTACATTTATTGAAATGATAGGTTGTCCTTCAACAAATAATAGTAACTAACTGTGCACGGGCATCCCGCTGTTTGTTCAAGCAGGCCTGCACACGTCACCGGTCAATTGTTCAGTATGTCTTTGCCAGTATTTCCTGGCTTATGTCTAATACAGCATTCAGCATCTTCAGTATGCAGTGATAATTAACATTCACAGTTATTAGTGTCCTAAGTTTAGACATAGACTTTCAAATTATTCCCAGAGCCTCAGTACCCTTGGATTGAGTCATCGCTGCTCTCATCAAAAAAAAAAAAAAAAATAATAATAATAATAATAACAATAAAAAATGAAAAACTTTTCACCCATTATTCACAAATCTCCCACCTCTTCTGTGTTTGTTTATTAACACTTTGGCTATTAATAAATCAATAATTCTATCAGCTCCATTTACCACAATGTCCCATTTGCCTTTTTTTTTTTTTTCTCCCCAAATTAGCACAGTAAATGCTGAAAAAGCAAACTTCATCAGGGCCTGGCTGTATCTCTCTTTTTTATTTTTATGTAAACGTTCCTAACTCCTACCCATCGTGGTGTAGTTGACATTCATCAGCCATGCTAACCATCCACATAAGAAATGCCTTCCATCCGATGAGGAATTCTTGCTTGTCTGACGTGCAATGTGACAGAAGAGCTGCAGTAAGACTTTTACCTGTGTGTCCGTGGTTTTGCTCTGCAGTGACACTCTCCAGGGAGCCCGGATGGCTGGAGGGTGTGCTGGAGGGAAAGCGAGGACTCATCCCTGAAAACTATGTGGAGATACTGTAACTTCGAAAAGAAAAACCCTCTTACTTCTCTATACATGGTATCCATGGTCTCGGCGGCTCTTTCACAATGGCACTGCTTGTCGCTCCTCCATCCTTCTTCACACTAAAGACATTGAGAGAGTATATACTGTATCCAAAAACACAGATGTTGCTAGCACAAGAGTTAAGTTCAAGTATAAGCTAAGAAGTGCTATATACATATAAAGAGCCTGCACTTTTAAAGTTTGGAAATGTAAATATAGTTTTGCCTGGGAAAGTATTCGTACATCATTGTGACCGTTTGTGTTGTCTTCTTTTAAAATGCATGTCGTGATTTTAGTAAAGTAGTTTGAGTTGTTATGCATTAGTTTCCTCAATACTCAAAGATACCTTGAATATCTTTTCTATTTAATATTAGTAAGGGCATGTAATGATGTATAGTGGTAAATATGAGGAAACGTGTCGAGTTATAAAAGTGCAGTGATCATTATCACTTTGAAATAAACAGTTTGGCTTCTTGGAACACTTACTAGACAAAACTATTGAATATTGAAATTGATATGTGATATATGCGTTCGCATCGAAGTGCCTTAAATTTATGCATGGCATGTGTGACGCTGTTCAATAACTCGAACAGAGCAACCTTTTTTTGCTATTCTGTACATAGGTTATAATGTTATGTTGAAGAACAGAGACCGGTAAATAAATAAAAAAAATAAAACATACAATGACTTCAAATTAAATATTGCCAAAACTTACATTGGTGTTGTGTACATAGAATTATGTTTGTTCAAGGACACTTAAAAGCAAAGCACTTTCCCTATCTTTTAAGTGGTTAAAAGTTTTAAAGACATCACTCACACAAAGACCTTTAAAATGGCAGGACTTCACCGATGTTTAATGAGACCATTTTCATTTTTCTAAGAGCCCTTGTTCCAAGGGTTCATTTTTGTGACTGATTGTAACGGCGGTTATTTAAGACAGTGATTTATGACCTCTGCAAAGGTCTTGGCATTGATGTAATTTTTGTGATGTTGACTCTCTTGTTGATCAATGTTAAATAAATAAAGTGTTTTATTCTTATATCTTGGTTTTTATTTCTATTTATGTGTCAAACTGTGTCTATAAATAATGTAAGCCATATGCTGCGCACTCTCTGGACCCCCTAATGTGCTTTCTGAAAAACAAACTAAAACATTTGTTAAATGAAAAATAAAGTAACATTGTGTGTAGTTTATTAATGTCAATTAACTTAATTGTGTGGATGTGCTCTCATCGAGGTTTAAAAGACTGTCTTTTTTTTAAGGCTTCTGCTGAAAAACTTTAGCTTGAATAAATTCAAAACTATTATTTTCTTCTCATAAATGTTTGCATTTGTTTAATATGAATATTGCACATATGAATGATAAACAATAGCCACTTTCACAAATGAAATCCGTTAAATTGCAGTAAAAATAGCTGGATATATTTTCTGGTAAATGTACCACATCTGCTGTTCACACATGCAGTGTCTTTCCATCATTTATCTGTTTTGCTACCATTTAAACAACAGCACCAAAATGCCATTAAAACTTGCTGATGCATTTGCCGGAAATCCATTTGGAAAAAGAAGCTCTTTCGTTTCAGTTAAGGTTGGTTATGTTTCGTTAACACATTTTGTTTTAGTATATGTCCCATTTAATGACATTTCTTTCCACAATATAAAGATGACTCCTTGGATATTGTGATAGATTTTTAAGGTCTTTGGGATTAGCTCAAACTCTGATAGATAGATAGATAGATAGATAGATAGATAGATAGATAGATAGAGAGAGAGAGAGAGAGAGAGAGAGAGAGAGAGAGAGAGAGAGAGAGAGAGAGAGAGAGAGAGATAGAGAGATAGATAGATAGATAGATAGATAGATAGATAGATAGAGAGATAGAGAGAGAGATCGAGAGATAGATAGAGATAGTGTCACCAAGTGTCTAATCACACTTTCAATATATATTTAATGATTTTGCATTGTATGTAAATTAACTGTTGTCTATTGCATTTAGGGTATACTGGCTTATTCTCTCTTCTACACACTTCTAGCCCTGGAGCTGCAGCTTTTACATTGAACCTCTCTCCATTAAGTGGATTAAATCCTCATTTCCTTGCATATTTGGACTGCCACCTCATATTGGGCTTGAACTGTAGCACACTCCAGTCTAGGTCTTTACCATACACTGGATGAAGTGCTTGAAAACAAGCTATTTGAAATAAAAATAGACTATTTTGTTGGAGCCACAGTGCAGTGGTTAGCACACACACACTGTGATTGGAGTTTCTGGGTCTGGCTTAGGTTATTTCCTGTTCCCGTTCCCTTTCATGATCGTACACACATGATATGTGGACATTTCCTGCAGCACAACTGTAGTTTGTTTAAGTACACTTAAAGGGATTTTCGAGGTTCTTGATCCTGTCAACATAAAATGGTATCCACATCTCATTTTACTTCTGTAATATGATAGATTCTTTTGTGAAACAGTATGTTTAAAAGTGTAGATCACCCAAAAAAATAAAAACATAAACAATAAAGGCATAATTTACAGTAAATCCTCATGTTGTTCCAAATCTGTATTACTTTATTTCTTCTGCGGAGCACAGAATATATTTTAAAGAACGTTTGTTTCCCATACAATGAGACTTCTATATATATAATATCTAAAAAATCTAAATATCTTATTTTGTCTTCCAGAGGAAAGTCATACAGGTTTGCAACAAATGCTGAACAAACCTAAATTTCAAATAGGCCATAAAATCGGTTTCATAAATGTTGTTTCTTATGCTAAAAAAATAAATATGCCCATGTGCAGTCCTAAGCACAAGTCTTGGGTTTCTATGAGAACCAGAGCTGACAGCAGCTTCAGTGATGAGATAACTTTACCCATTTGCTATTGGCTCTTTTATTTGGAAGGCGGGACTTGCATCTCTAGAGCCGCCATATTGCGTGTTGCAGTTTCTTCCATTCAACAACAGCACTGTCTTGGTGTATATATTGTGTACATGTCTTTGGATTAAATCCGAATCTGATTTCACATTCTGAAAGATCTGTTTATTTTATCTGTAAACATTGCAATCTGATTCACATATCCGTTTGCATGTGCGTTACATGTATTCCAAACAAAACAGTGCATACGTCCTCATTTGTCGTCTTCAGAATCGTGATAATGTCACCGGAGCTACCACAAGTATAATTGTAATTTTTGCCATGATGACATCTTATAAATATTTAGTAAATATTCAGAAAATAGTCAGATTTAATGGTTTACATGCTTTTTTACATGCCCTCCGGATTATTCGAGGTCTACACCACCCCTTTCAATCGGATCAAGATTTAATTCAGATCGAGCTCAATCTTAACATTTGACGTGTTAACAGTACTTGAAGACTTTTAGTCTGATTGAGCCATCAATCTTGGTTGCATGTAAATGTAGCTATTGAGAAATGTAAATTGAGTTACGAACAGTTCATTTTTGGGTAAACTATCCCTTTACTGAGAAAAAGAGGAACTGATTGGATTTTGAAAAGTGATCTCTTTATGCCAGGTGATCGAGTGAAGGGGTCAAAAAATAAGTTCAAAAAAGAGTTCTTGGTAACATCACCCATAAGATAAGTCATTTCAGAGGAAGATAAAAGATTACCAACTCAATTTTTGTCTTTGAAATTATGTGCGCTGAAACACAAAAAAAGTAAACAGGGTAATTTCTTGTAGAGTGAAGTATAGTCACAGCCTCTGTCTAATTAGCTTACAAAGCACCTCCGGCCTTTGCCGTGTGTGTGTGCGTGTTGTCACACTTCAGTGCACTGTACACATCATTAGCGCGCAAATGTCTTCCAGACTGCTGTGAGATGTGTGCCCCTGAATGGGTGTGTTTGAGTACCACGTATTACATAATTATCATGACATGGCGGAGTCACAGACATCCAATAACTAATAGAGCAGATGATAGGACGAGACATGGGAGCGGGCTAAAAATAGGCGATGTGTCGAAGAGCCGGGTGCTTACATAATCAGATGAGTCCGAGCTAATGAGATGGGCAAACTCACCCTCCTGCCATCCCTGTCTGCTTCATCTCACTTTCTCACCCTCTGGCTTTTTTTTTTTTTCTCCTTCTGTGTCTCCCTTTCACTTCTGTTTCCTTGGATGCCGTTTAACCACAAAGTTACCCATCTGTCCATTTTTTTTTTTATTTTTCTGCATGGTCATGAGACCAAATCACTATTTGAACCGTGTTGCCTGCTCCACTGTCTCTCTGCCTTTAAAGAGTGAGATGGCGCAATGCAGCACTGGATCTGATCTCAGATGTAGATGATGCTGTGTACTTTGGTATTATCCACCAAACTCTGAATGTTTTCATTTCGTTTCCTCCGGCGCATTCGGTTTGCGGCCAGCATCTCCTCCCTCCCCCGTGTTTTGTACTGTACCGTAAAAGATACTACACTTTCTTTGTGCTCTTTAAGAATACTCACATCATGCTGCCCTGGATGCAGCTATGTATGAAATATAAGCAAACTGTTATGTTTTTGTATCTCGGATGAATGAGACAAAGAAGGTGGGACATTGAAAAACAAAACTGAAAAGGATTGAATGTCTGCGAGCAGAGAATCTGGGGCACAGAAGCCGCCATGTGTGAAGCCACAGCCCTGAAATCTGCCTGATCCAATAGATTCTGTTTATCTGGCAGGACTACACAGCTTGCGCTATTGGCAATCTGTGAGAGATTTGGAGTGGGCTGCGGATTTGCGCAAAAGAGCAAAAGTAATACTGTCTACTCTCACAGTCTGGCAAACAAGCACATTTTTTAGATCGGGCTTCTAACGAGGTTAATGGCGAATTTTCTCTCTGGGGACGTGGAGGTGTTACATTGTTAATGCTTATGTTCTTTGTCAGAAGATCTTGCTCTCTCGTGCTGTTTTCAGAGGATTTTTTCCATCGCTGCTGCACCAGTAAATACAGACGAGACTTGCTGTTTTCCTACTCATATTACCATAATTACTTACTGCCTCATTCATGCTCACTTCCCCAGGAGAAACATAATTTTCTAAAACTGAAATCTGCCACAGATGTTTGAATTATGATTTGGTCACTCAAACTTATTCTCCTGTTTTAGTGTGTGTTCTCTCTCTCTTTCTCTCTGTCTCTCTGTTTTCCACTGGGCTTTGCCACATACTGTATCCAGGTATTTTTTTTTCTTCATCCATTCCCTTTTCTTCCTACTGCTGCTGTTTCTTTCCACTCACTCAACACCCACTCAGATGTCTGCAGCATCCCATGATCTAATTCACTGTATTTCTACTGTTATCCACAACAGTTAACGTCTAAATATTTAAAACATCTAGAAGAAAATACAGTAACACATAAAAATAAGGTTTAATGAATTAACATGAGTTAATGCATTAGACATCATCAACTAGCAATGAACAATACGTTGTCAGCATTTTAAAGTCACCATAAAATCAAAATTGTCTGTAGCGCTTTTGACCTTTTGCTTTTTAGATGCACTGTATAAGGGAGCCCCCTAAGTTCTTAATAAGCTTTGTATTTTCCCATTTGTTGTGAGCTAAGTGTGGTTATTTACTAACTGAAACTTAATTTTTGTAACTGTGATTGTTACTACTTTCCTTGGGTCCCTTAAGCTTAAAATTTATTAAAAGATCAATTACAACCTTCCATAAATTCATTCTTTGTAAATATTCCTTTAGGTATGTACAAATATTCCTAAATGTATATACACCTTTAAAGTTGAGTCATCCAACCTCTTTCTTAAAACTCAAAGGACTCTTTAACCAAATAATAAGCTGCCAATATGAGCTCACCCTTCAATTAACTCAATATGAAAGTCTCAAAGTTAATATTGCAGGCCTGTTTGATGCTGGGATGCATTGTGGTCAAAAAAATAAAAGAATGCTTTACTCATCAAAGCCCCCGGCTGAAATAGAAAGTAATACAGTCAGCGGACTAATGATAAATGACATCAGTGATCATCTTCCAGTTTTTGCATTGTATAAAAATGAACATAAAAAAAATAAAGAGGAAAACAAGTATTGGTTTAGAAGGGTAAAAACAGAGAAAACTATTGAAGCATTTAAAAATGAACTATTAATTCAAGATTGGAGTATTATATACAGAGAGAATGATATTAACAAGTCATATGATGAGTTTGTGCGAGTATTTCAAAAAGTATATGATAAAAATTGCCCAATAAGAAAATACTGTAAAAAAAGAAAGTGCAATGAAAATCCATGGATGTCTAAAGGGCTGCTGAATGCATGCAAGAAAAAAAATTTACTTTACAAAAAATTTATAAAGGATAGAACAAAAGAAGCGGAGGATAAGTATAAGATATATAAAAATAAATTGACAAGTATTATTAGAAAATATAAAAAGGAGTATTATAATAAATTGTTAGATAATAATAAGAATAATATCAAAGGCTTGTGGAATATTTTAAATAGTTTAATTAGAAACAAACCTAGAATGATCAGTTATCCACAATACTTCAAAGATGAGGATAAAACTATAAATAATATGAATGAGGTAGTAGAAACATTTAATAAATTCTTTATAGATGTTGGCCCGAACCTCGCGGCAAAAATTGCAAATGTTGATAGCTATAACTGTGAGCTAATAGTCACAAATCCTAAGACATTGTTTCTCAATCCTGTTGATGAAAAAGAGATACTGGATATTGTTAGAGAGTGTAAAAATAAAACCTCGACAGATTATTATGATATGGATATGAAGACCTTAAAAAGTGTTATTGAAAGTATCTGTAAGCCGTTAACATACATTTGTAACTTATCGTTGCATACTGGCCAATTTCCTGAAAGTATGAAAGTAGCAAAAGTGATTCCTCTGTTTAAGGTAGGAGATAAGCATCTCTTTACTAACTACAGGCCTGTTTCCCTTTTACCGCAATTTTCAAAAATCTTAGAGAAGGTTTTCAATTCTAGACTTGACAGCTTTATTGAAAGAAACAAATTACTCTCAGATAATCAGTTTGGTTTTAGGAAAAATTGTTCAACTTCGCATGCACTCTTTGATATAATTGAGGAAATAACTAATGCTGTAGACAATAAGAAATATGCAATAGGGTTATTTATTGACCTAAGTAAAGCATTTGATACAATAAATTATGACATATTAATTAATAAGCTTAAACAGTATGGAATTAGAGGGGTAGCACTACAGTGGGTTACCAGTTATTTAAAAAATAGAAAACAATGTGTGATAATAGGTGATTATCAGTCAAGTTGTCAAGAAATTGTGTGTGGCTTACCTCAAGGGTCCATTTTGGGCCCAAAGTTGTTTAACATGTACATAAACGACATTTGTAAAACTTCTCAAATACTTAGATTCATCTTGTTTGCAGATGATACAAATATCTTTGCATCAGGAGACGATTTACATCAACTGTGTCAAATTGTTACTTTGGAACTTAAACGTGTTAATATGTGGTTCAAACAAAACAAATTATCACTAAATTTGAGTAAAAGTAAAATGATGATATTTGGCAACTGTAATTCTAATGCTCAGGAAGCCATTCAGATAGAGGGTGTGGTTATGGAGCGGGTGCATGAAATCAAATTCCTTGGAGTCATTATTGATGATAGAATTACTTGGAACTCTCATATTAAATATGTAATCACTAAAATATCAAGAAGCATTTCAGTAATTTCAAAAGTAAAGCACATTTTAAACATCAAAGCTCTGCATACGTTATATTGTTCTCTGATCTTGCCCTATTTACATTATTGTTCAGTGGTATGGGGTAGTACTTATAAAAGCACATTAAAACCAATAGTAATGCTGCAAAAAAGAGCTATTCGATTAATTCATAAGGTTGGGTTTTTGGACCACACAAACTCACTATTTTTAAAATCTAAAATCATGAAGTTTTCTGACATTGTTGAGTTTCAAATAGTACAGATGCTATACAAAGTAAGGCACAAATTGTTACCAAGTCAAATACAAAGAAGGTTCCAGGAACGTACTGGTTATTATGAATTACGTGAAGAATTAAACTTTAGGATTCAGAAACATAGTACAACTTTGAAAAGTTTTAGCCCAACAGTTAATGGGGTTCAATTGTGGAATAATTTAGAGATAGAGATGAAAAAATGTCCAAACATCATTCTTTTCAAATATAAATACAAACAAAAGATTTTTGAAAAGTACAGAGAAGAAGAAATGAGTTGCCATTAGGGGTATTTCTAGTATTATCAGATACTGAAAGTGTGTATAATCCGTTTTTTGTTGTTGTTGTTGTTGTTGTTTTTGTTTGTTTCTCTCTCTTTTTTGTTGTGGTTTCCTTGTTGTTGTTTTGTTGCTTTTGCACTATGATTCTTTGTACTATTGTGAAATGAGTTTTTTATTGTATTAATTTGGGGTGTGGGCGCTTATAAGCTCTTTTGCTTCGGCCCACTCCTTTTGAGCAGAATGTTTACTGCTCAAATAAACTAATAAACTAAACTAATCAAGAAACAAACATACCTTAAAGTCTTCAGTAAGAAGAGCATGTTTTACCTCCCGATGTTAGATGTCCGTCGATCGCGGTGATTTCCTCAGAAAAGCATTCCCGTTAACTTAGTCAACCCTAAGACACCATCAACTCTTCCTCAACCTGATCACTTTTCTTCTGATCAGTACCATGAGCTCATCTGCAGTGTCATAAGGAGATATTTTCCTTGCCATTCTACTTTTCAACTACTTGTGCATGTATGCATGTATGACTCTGAGGACTCTGAGGAAGTGGTTTTGGGGTGTGTTTTGTCCAAGTTGTGTTTTCTTGCCTCTCCAGCATTCTCACAGACTGTCCAATGGGTAAGAGGTGATCACAATGAATCATCTTGACTCCTTCTTTACCATGTCTAGGTTTTACCTTATACACTGGCAAGTTGGGCGTTTTGTCAACCACAACATATTGCCGAGAACTCCATCGACTCTGAAGTTTGCATTTTCCCTCTCAGTCCCAGATTCTTCAGCAACACACTATCACCATTCTCCAAGATCTGGAATTTCACTCTTCTGTCAAATACTTTCTTGTTTCTTTGGTGCACTTTGTTCTAAGCTTTTGAGGCTAGTTGATAAGCTTATTTTAGATCTCTTTTCAGGTTGGCAACATACTGAGAATGTTGCCTTTCCTCTGTTCCATCAGCAGATATTTGAAAACAAAGATCAACAGGCAGTCTTGCTTCCCTTCCGAACATTAAGTAGTGGGGAGAGTACCTTGTAGCATCACATTTTGTGATACCAGATACCGCGCATGCGGACTCCACTGATGCATTTTCTCACTTGCCAAGGTTCCCAACATTGAGAGCAAGGTGTGATTAAACCTCTCAGGCTGAGCGTCACCTTGAGGATGATGCAGTATGGAGTGGTTTGCGGATCCTCAAGAGTAGCAAGAGCTATTTTATTAAATGACTCAGTCATGCCCTTTATCGGAATGGATTCTTGCTTGGGCGTACCTAGAAAATTGGTCTGTGACCACCAAGATGTTACTTATTCCATTGGAGTCAGGCTCAACTTAGGGCGCTTTCACACTAGCACTTTTGGTGCGCACCCGGGTTCGAATGACGTCAGAGTTTGGTTCGTTTGGATGATGTGAACGCTTTTTTTCGAAACTCGGGTGCGCACCCGCGAACCGTACTCAAGTCCGCTTAAAAAGGTGGTCTGGGGTACGGTTCATGTGAACTAGGGTACGGTTCGCTGCTGATATGAACGCAATCGTACCAAATCGCGGAAGTGAACCGCTATTGATGACATATAATGTGGTGCGTGCCTGCGTGCGTGTGTTTAACAACTGTAAAAGGGTACTCTTACCTTGACGAAAAGCGGGATATACGCACTGCAAGCAGAGAGATAATTTCTGCTTGTCTCCACAAAAATTGTCTTCGGCGGACATCCCACTGTCTTTAGAACAGTTTTAATACTTTTGCGGCAGGCAGAAGCAAGTGTGTTTCTGTATCGTTTCTTTGAAAACAAAACCAAAGGTTCAAAAAAAGAACAAATGTGAAGCGAGCAATTCTATCCATTTTGACGCCTTTTCATAGCGGTTACCAAGCAACACGAGTTGCACCAGCTGCAGCTTGATGACGCAAGCGTACCGCGGTTCAGATACAAATAATATAATGTGAACACAGTCCATCGGGGACAGGGGGAGGGGGGGAGCAATCGAACTCGGGTTCGGAACAGGCAATCGAACCAAGTGTGAAAGCACCCTTAGAGGAAATCTATGCAGATTAGATCCATCGATCCATTGCTGGTAGTTTGGTGCAAAGGAGCTGCTTAGTGTTTTGCGAGTAATGCACTCTAAAGACCTGCACGGGCTTCAAATTTTGAAAAACACAAGCTGCGTGCAACACAACACAAGACAAAATATAACAAGAAAGCATGAGGCCAATGTAAACATGAACCGCGTGCTACACAAAGCACAACACACGCGGACAGAAGAGCGTACTGCCCTAGCGAACTCAAAACCGCATGCTCACACAACAATACAAGGGCGCACGTGAACAAGCAAATATTCCCAGCAAAAAAAAAACGATATATAATCCCGGCACAAAACCGAAACCAAACTAGACTGAGGTGCCGAGATCAGAACACCACGCTCCGCACACAAAACAGCTCACATGGACAAAAGAGCTCACACAAGACAAGACAATACAGTAGAGTCAGGGCTCTGTCACAAAACCAAGAATAAACTAGACCGAAGTGACAGAGCCCTGACAGAGATTTTCAGGCCAAGCCCGGCCCTTGTCTGACAGCTTATCAGAATTGACTGGAGCCCATTTTTTTTTTTTTTTTTTTTTTTATCCTCTCCCATTACACAGCCTATACTGTTGCAGCCATTAAAATAGTTGTTTTGTTTTTAATGGCAAAGTAGTTATATTTCTTTTCGTTTCTTTATTAGGTCAATTTAGAAAAATGTTTGGACAGAATCCTCAGAGTCTGAGTGTGTAAGGTTCAATGTCCCGAAGCCCGGCCCTAGGGGTGTAAATAAGGTGGGCCCCGTCAGGCTTGGGCTGAAATGCAGGGCTCTACTACACTCCCCACAATTCTTGATGTATTGTTTAACCTCACAAGCCATTTTGGCCCAGTAGAATCTACTACCAGGGATCTGTGGTTATTTCTAAGGCCAGAAGACCCATGTTATTGTGAGTTCCATGGACAGGATGAGCTGGAAATCTTAATCTCCAGTGGGTATTTTACTGTTTCACTAAAGCAAATATTTCATTATAAGCCTGTTCTCCTCACGTTTCATGAGCCACAACTCAGAATTCACTTTCACATCGGTCGGCCATGTCCCTTTCTTCAACGCTTTACTCAATTACTTTCCTCAAGACAACATCATTCTTTTGGGCTTTTGCCAACTCGGCCATGGATTTCTGCTCCAAGAAGTCACATTTCAGTTGAACGGGGAAAGCATACACATTAGGAATGCACTCAGGTGAGGCTCCTTGTTGTTCCACATACCTAGGTGATTTGTTGAGCTTTAGGTCAATATGAACTCAGTGGCATATGGACCTTTGGTCTCAGACATGCTTTGCCAACCCACCAACCTACTCTTGTACCAGGTTTCGGGACAGCAAATCTGCATCAGTATTATTCTTGCCTGGCAGGTACAGCACATCAAAATCGTAGGTGGATAAGGCAGCCAGCCAATGATGTCCAGTGGCACTGAGTGATAAAAATGTATGTAAGTGAATTATTATCACTATGTGCGGTGAATTTGTCTCCTAATCGTGTAATTGATCTATGCCCGATTTCAAGACAAGAAATTCCAACTGGTGGATAGGATATCTCTGCTCTGAATTGCTTCATTTTCTACTGGCAATTGCCATAGGTTGCAGACCGGAAGAATGCTCCAGATATAATACAGCACCATAGCCCTTTTAGACAGGCATCTACATGTAAGATGTAGGATGTGTTGGGGTCTGCAAAAGCTAGGACTGGGGATTTAGTGAGACTCTGAATGATCTGCTGAAAGGCAACCGTGCATGACTGGTTTCATCTGTCTCCAAAGGGCTTCAGGTACAGTAGGTTTTGGATTTATCTTTGTCCAACTTTTTACCTCACTAGGTAGGTTCATAACCCTTTGTGAGCTCAGTAAGAGGTTGGACAATTGCAGCGTAGTTGGGTTTGAACCTACGGTAATACCCACAGAAGCCAAGAAAAGATCTCAAGGCCTTAAGGTCCGTAGGCTGTGGCCAGGCGCTCATTGCCTTGACCTTGTCAGGGTCTGTTGCAATGCCTTCAGCAGATATTATATGTCCATACTTTACTTTGGTCTGGCAGAATTTACACTTGTCCAATGACACTTTTAGCCCTAATTATTCGAATCTGTCCAGGACCTATAGAAGTTTTTCCCCGTGTTCTTCCAACGACTTTCCAAAGACAGTCAGGTTATCCAGGCAGACAAGGACCTGAAGCAAACTCATATCACCAACAGCTTTTTCCATCAAGCACTGGAAAGTCACAGGGACCCCAGTAATGCCCTGTGGCATACACTCAAACTAATAGAATCCTAAAGGGCATATAAAGACTTTTTTTTTCATTATCCTCTTCAGACAGAGCTATTTGGTAATTGCCACTTCAGAGGTCAAGGACAGAAAACCATCTACTCCTTGACAAACAGTCCAATGCATCGTCAATGTGAGGAGTAGTATACTGGTCAGGCACTGTTTGAGCATTAAGTGTGCGATAGTCTGTGCACATTCTTACGCTTCCCTTTTTCTTCCGGGCTATTACAATAGGGGAGGCGTAGGGGCTTTGTGATTCCTTGATGATGCTGACTTTCATAATCTCCTGAATGCATCTTCGAACATCATCAATATCTCTGGGAGCCAAATGCTTGGAACGCTCATGAAAGGGCCTAGAATCAGATAGCTAAGATGCATAAGGATGTAGTGTAACGACGCCCAGTTCCAGGAATGCACTAATATTTTGTTGGTAGTACCAGTTTGCAACAATTATTAGTTAACACTAAGTTGTTAACACTTCGGAAAAAATAATAATTTGTTGTTACACTACATCCTTATGCATCGCTTTCTGCCAGGACTTTTACGTGCTTTTCCCAAGTCACTGAAGTGACGTCGACGTCCGGGTTAGCAGTAGCATGAGCCGTTAGGCAACTGTTATTTAAATAAACTCCTGATGTACTTACAAACTTTCCAATGCCTCGTTTTATGAGTACAGAACCTATTTGTACTACTGTGTAAGTTTGGTACCATTCTGGGCATATTTAGTGGGGTAGTTTATGAGATACATCGTAGGATCCATTAGTGCCTGCACTAAGCCATCTGGCTGATTTCTCTAAATAAGCTCTAACTTTAATAATGTTCAACCAAGGGAAAAAAGGCTTCTGGGGGGTGTTTGGTTCGGGGTCATGGTGCAAAGGTCCCTAGGTTGATTGTACTCCGAACCATCCCTTTAAGTGTCCGTTCTCTAGTTGGGATTATCTTTTACATGTGTTCTCTGTCTTATATGTAGAAGAGTCAGTTAGTTTCGAAACTGAATGGTGCCCAATTGACAGATCATCTGATTTAGGGTCCTGAATGTTGATTTGGAATTTGGCTCTTTTTTACAGTCTGAAGGAGTCATTTCGCTCTGTTACTACATAAACGCTTGAAAAGGTTGGTATTGGTGTCCAAAATAACAGTTTTTTGGTCTGGGCTACATGGTCATGGATAGATCAAGGCTAAGACTGAAAGTGTTTCCTGAGCCCCTGTGATTTTGGCAGGGAATTCAACGTCTACCATCACATAACTGGAAGCCCCAAATGACCAATCCTGAGATGGGGTATATGGAATCTTCTGACAGATACTATTTGTACCAGGCTTCGAAGATGTTGCCACTGTCTAGTAAGGCATCACATGCCTGTCTGCTGACTTTCAGCTGGACAACAGACATTGTGCCAACCAACCCTTCTGGAAGTTGCCTTTGTTTTTGTATGTCTACTGCACTCCTCTTGACTGAAGAGTCAGTTGTGCTGGCCTTTGGCTCAGGTGAAAGCAAGTCTCTACCTTTTGCTTTTTTTCAGTGACTGGATTAATCTTCAAATGACTTTGGCTTGATTTTCAGAATTTCTGCAGCGAGTTGTCCACTTTCTCCACAGTGGTAGGAGTAATATTCATTCACATCACTGGACATAGTCGGCTTATATATATACACCGGGACAATTTCTGGAAGTCTCCACAGGTAAGGAGGCAACAGGAGCAATGGGCTTTTTACTTTGATCTTTCTGCTGTAATCTTTTGACCTGTTTTTTTTTTTTTTGTTTTTTTTTTCCAGTACTGTCACTACATGGTCAGGACAACTTTCTAATGTTGTAGCTTTCATGACTGGACCTGCAAACACCTCTACTTCTTTCACAGCTCCATGAGGGGTAGATGCCATGTAAAAAGTTTGTCAACAAGAGTAAGTTTGAAACTCAAAAAAACTGCTGTCTGTTTCAGAAAAATGCCTGACAACATTTACAACATTTCACATATTGACCTTTTTGTAAATAGTCCACTTTTTCAGTCTTTTTGGGTATATACCTGTACATTGGAGTGCTCAAACTCTTTCTTACATTATCAAACTGAACCTACGTGTAAAACACTTCACAATAAGTTAGTGCCCCACTAGCCAATTCTTTTGGCAGATTTGTATTGTCATTTACATACAGTAGTTGTTTGAGAATCAGTGGAAGTTAGTGAGTGGCTGCTGGAAAAGTACTTTCTGACAAGATCCATTGTGTCTGAAATTTTCGCCGGGAGTTGCAGTTAAAAAAAAATATCACAAAAGCAATGCAAAAGTATAAACTTAAGTTAATCCTGAACAGATGACCAGACTGTGTAGAACTTATAGACTTAGATTCAAATATATCAAAACTCAAATACACTTGCTAATACACTTGAAATACTTAACTTACTTGATGAACATTAGCAGATATTTTAAAGCCGAAATCTAATATATTTGTGTAGTTATACATACACTGAAATTCACAGTAGAATTAACACCAATTCCTGAAAGAAAGAGAGCACAGAAATGAATTGTTAACAGGTTTATTGGAATCCCTTGATGTTTCTGCAAACACAGTTATGGCAAGATTTGCAACAAGATATACAGTTTAGAGGAACTAATTGCATCTGTCTTTTGCTCACGTTGAATATTTCTGTACTGAGGAGATTTGCTAACAAATATTGTACAAAGCACTGATTTAAAAAAGGGAAAAATCAAAATATGAACAGGAAATGCTCTTTTGTCACAAAAGAGATATGGCTTTGTCACTTCAAACATATGTATAGCACACAGATTCAGGTTTATCCCAAAAGAAAAAAAGAAAAAAAAAAGAAAAGTCAAAATCCATTAACACATGAGTGTTAATGTTCAAACACAAAATGAGATCTGTGGGTTTTCACTAGTAAGCTGCATTTTATTCTGTTTCAAAATATTGGTTACCTTGACCATGCTTTGCCCTTATTTTGCACAAAGGTGCTGCTTGGTGGTAATGTGATTTGTACAAATGCATAGTTTTACATGTTAGACTCCCCAAAAACATCTAAAATGTCTTATGTAGACTGTCAAAGCTGAAGTAACAAGCAACCCAAAAGCATCCAGTGGATCCACACTAACTTTTAGTATTTCAAGCTTCATCATTTGGTGATTTAGTAACGCAAATTGCAAACATGCTGCAACAAGCATGGCATTCTATATTCTCTTTAAGTTGCTGATAGACATCTGAATTAATATCAGGCTGTTCAGGTTCAGTTGTGCTCCCTGCCCTAGTTCTGTCTTTACGTTTTTCTTACATAAATGTTGATTTTTTTGTATATTCCGTATATTTTTCATATACTGTTTAAATAATAATAATATAGAGCATTGCTAGTTCACAAGACATCAATGACTTGTGAAACAGATGGAAAAAAAATATTTTCTAACAGTGCAAAACTAAAGAGTTAATTTTCAATGTTTTCTTGCTTGGTTTGATTTTTCTGTATGTATTTACTTAAAAAATTCTGGGAAAAACATTTTTTGGCAACCACAAGTACTTTTCCTTTCCGCATTATCTAGCTAACGTCTGAAGTGAGCACTGTGTTGTGTTTTTTTTTTTTTTTTTTTTTTTTTTTTCGTATTTTGTTTTGTTTTGTTTTTTGTTTAGATTTGTATGCGAAGCGATGGGTAAAAAAACACAAAAACATACAATTAGTTCACATTACTACAGACCAAAATGACAAGTTTAAAGTTAGTGACATTCGGGGAGTAAACAAGTCTCTCTTGCTGTGAAAAGTAAATAAATGATGTGAAAAATAAAATAAAAATGTGTATCCATCATGCTCTCTGGGTCTTGCTCTGGATTCTGATTGACTGCGGTCAGTCAGTAACTGTTAAGGGGGAAATGTGTGACATCCCGATGGCCGACAAATATTTAATATAGAAATGTTCCATACAACTCAACATCATAATTCTGTGATTTATTTACAATAGATACTGTAAAATGGTAACTTTTGTGAGAAAAAAGGCACAAGTTTCCCTTCTTAAATACACTGTAAACATCTTTTCAAAAAGCATGCATAAACATTTCACTTTACAAAAGATCTCATATACTCTTTTTAGACAAATTACTAATATATTTGTGTCCAGCAAAATAGAATCTCTCAAAAATACTTCACATCCTATGAGCCTTTTAACATCTATTCTTTTATATTTATATATCTGTGTATTTAAAAAAGGGAAAGGTTGGTTGGGGTTGTGGGGGAGAGACTACTGTAAATACCTTTGCAACATCTAGTTTGAGGTCCATAAAAAACTTTCAACATACAGTGTATTGACAGGTCGGTGAAAATAGGGTTTGCCTGGGTACCACAGATTGATTGATTTGTTCTTTTTGAACTATTATAATTATGATTTTTGTCCTCCAACAGTCGCTTACCACCAACCAGCTACATCACAAAAGCAAACATCAAAAGTTATTGGACCTTTCCAGTTCACAAACCTTCCATACTGACCCCCACCCCCCACCCAAAGCATAACCAACACAATAGCAGAACATCAAATATACCAATCATCACATTATCGTGTCTGTGCAAATCAAAATCAGCCAATAGCATCATACTAATCCTATCACAGAGAAAACCAACAATGCCCTCTCAAAAATGAAGCTTTCTTGTGGATTTAGGGAATTTGAGAGAAACAAGAAAACAAATACACACACACACAAATGCACAAAACGCACACAAACCTTCATTGTCCTCAGACTCACAGCATTTCAGAACAAGCAGTACCTCTTTTGATTCCATCAGTAGCACAGTGGGGTTATGAAACATGAAACAGTGGTCCAAATTCCTATTTTAGATATAATTCACTCAAGTACTCTCAAGTCGAAGTCTGGTATTTTCCAAAAATAGCCAGGTTTTAATCGCAAGGTGGTTTAAATCAGAAACTTCCTATGTACAACGTTTGAAAAATATGCCTACAAGCCACAATTATAATCATAAGATACACATATATTGTGTTTATGAGCAGGTTACTGTTATTGTTGTTTACTAATATGAAAGCTGTATGCTTCAAAAAAGCTGATTAATCACATACTGTATCTAACTGTACATGTGCTGCTACTGAAAATCGTCTACTTTTTACGTTAAGAAAACAGAAGCACCTTGTTAGAAAATGGCTTCTAGCTGGATTGATTCTTTGAAACAAAACAAAAACTTTACAATCGTATAAAATGCTTTTCTCCTCTGGAACTGTAAATTAGTACTGCGTTTTCCTTAACGTCAAAAGGGAGCTGGTTTAGTAACAGCTTAGGTACAATTTACTAAATTTGCTACAGTCCTAGCTCGCACACAAAATGTGGCATGTGTGTCTGCGTGATCGTAATTTTTTTTTACAAGACGAGCTATAATATTTGCTGTATTGCAAATGTAAAAAATAAAATAAAATTCTCCTATCCAATAGCATTTTTGTCGAGCTGCCATTTTTCAGCTTATCAATTATCGGGCCACCACAGCACTCCATCAGCGTGGCCAGGTCTCTCCGTGTAAACACTTCAAGTCATCAAAATATACATTGATGCCATTTTTGCAGATAAATTTAGATTTGATTCTTTCTACAATAACTTTTATGCACCAATTAGTCACAATTCAGCTTAATTTAATGTATTGTAGCCCTTGATTATGTCCTTTCTCATTTCGTCTTTGCAAACACCCCAGTCGAATCTTCTGTTTCTTGAAAGTGATGCGGTTGTGGAGATATTTCTGTCTTAACCAGCTATAACGAGCAGTTTTGTTACTGAATCTTGAAATTTGAGAGAGTTATATAAGAATGCAATGGCATTTACTGGCAGATTGACAGGTCTGGGAGTCAAGGATATGTCTAGTATGTGGGCCCATATTACTGTGTGTGTGTGTGTGTGTGTGTGTGTGTGTGATGTATTAACATGTGACTGTGCACTATAGCTTTACCAAAGAATATGGCTTCATATCCATATAGAACATTGTCAGCATTGTCTTTGGGGGTAAGAAACGCTCAGTCACATGAAATATGAGTTCTTCTCTGTTGGCCGGGTACAGAGATCACTCTTTGCCTTCCCTCACTACGCAAGCCTTATATGGCTTTAAACCAAGCCTCACGTTACGCCTTGCTTTTGTGCATAGCGGGCTTGCTCTTTTTCGCTCTCTGAGGGCTGGGAGTCCTCTCTTTTTCCTCTCATTTGATCCTTCATTTTTCCCTCCTTTTGCAAGCTTTCAGTCATTTCTTGTGAAAGTAGAGGGTGTTTGTTAGGCCTGACTCCACCTTTGGTATCTGGTCACTGATAATTTCCACCAACATCTCGGGAAACTCGACTTTTAGAGCCTGGGATTCACGGAAAGTGTAGAAACAAAAGTCCAACAGGCTCCCCACAAGCTGTAAAGAGAGAGAGAGAGAGGACACTTCAGTCAAGGGAACTGTCATATTTAATTCAAGATGACAGTGCTTATCATTAATGCTCTGGTGAAACATGAGTCTGGGTAAACATGTATTGATGTATTAGAAAAGAAAAGACAGTATAGCGGCTGAGCTCATTTATGGATGCTCCGTCTAACTGACCAAAGCGCTTTTAGGCAGAACTTGTTTCTCTTCATCTTACAAATTAATAAATCAACACTGCTGTCAAGTGTTCTTCGCCCTCAAGTGCAATTCAGAACGTCTTTTCCAGTACTTTTGTGTGCTATTACAAAATGTTGAGCTGGCAGCAATGCAGAAAGTGATTAGAAATGAACAGCTCTCAGAAATGAACTGCGGCTCTCATCTCACAGTGGCAACATGAAGGATGGCAGTTTTTCATTTGAATGCACACTTGACATAACTCTTTAATAATCTGTAATATTAATATTAAAATAAATATGTGGAATATACTGTAATAAAGCTGTAATATTTTAACATCCAGTGATTTTAAACATTAATGTTTTTCAGCTTCTAATCACAGAAACATTTGTGAGTCACTTCTTGAGGATGCATAAATATCAGCTCATTCTGATTTTTTTTTTTTTCCTTTGGACAAATATTTGAGGTATTTGATTTAAATAAGAACAGATTTATGTATTTAGATGTCAATTTTTTAGTCAGAATGGGGTCTGCACTTACTACAGACACTATTAAAATAAAGCTGATGATTTCTACTACTAGAAACAAATTCTATAAACTGCGTCCCTTTTATTTACATCTGGGGTTTTCAAACTGAGGTCCAGGGACCCCAAGGATGTCAACTTAGGATATTAAATAAGTTTAGTGCAAAGAATGTATCTTGTCATAAATCGTGAGCTTAATTACAACCTATTCTATTCCAATGACAGCCTTAAAAACAAAGCTTAAATTTCTTAGATTTAATAGTGGGTAGAAAAAAAGATAGTCACCTTAAAACAAAGTATTTTCAGGATAATGATTTAATTTATTGTGGCTTTAGTGAAATGACAATACAAAAGCTGATTATTTAGTTTAGTTTAGTTTTTTTTTTTTATAATATCTTGCTTAGCATTTTTCTCACACAGATCTTTTTTTTTTTTTTCAAGAACCTTAAAACTGCTTTGCTTGAACGTCATTTAGAATTAAAATGTTCATAATTATGACAGACCTTCTGGAAATCAAATGAGGTATATCTTACATGACAGAGATTAGTTTAGGGAGGTATAGTTAGGATTTCTAGACGTGTATGAGTGCCTTTAAAGTGAACCGTTGTAAGAAACCAATGAGCTTAATTAGGGGTGTGCGATATGACGATTTTTGATCGTGGACGATTAAAATGTCTCCACGATCTGCTTTTGTAAAAATATCGTAGAATCGAGCATTAGCCTATCTGTTCTGGCGCCTCTGTCCCAACATACTGAACAACGCGACGTATATTCACATAAAATGTTAACACAGCGGAACGGGACACTGCAGTTCACAAAAGTTCATAATTTGCATGTGCTTTAATGCCTTGTCGGTTAAACATTTAATTAGCGTGCTGATGCGCTGTTCTAACGCATGCATTTCTCAGCGCGTAGCCTACATGTGAAGCTCACACACATGCACAACGCCTGTCTACCAGCGCCTGGATACTGGACTAGTTAAGTTATCTTTCGACACTTATTGTGCTTATACTGTTAAATACACAAAAAAGGTTTACATAAACAAAGTCGGTTATGTCTAAACTGAAAGTAAACTTGAGAAAACTGAGAGAAAATCTGCTTGTCAAATGCGTGTATATTAAACGCGTCGCGCGCAACTCTTAAAGAGACAGTAGTAATAGTAAACAGACACGCTGCCGCTTGTCTTTAAAGGGATAGTTCACCCAAAAATATCTCATCATTTACGCACTCTAATGTTGTTCCAAACCTGTATTAATTTCCTTCTAATATATTCTAATATTTTTCTAATATTTATATTTTGAAGAATGTGGCTATCCAAACTGTAGCTGGTCCCCATTGACTTCCATAGGAGAAAAATATACTATGGAAGTCACTGGGGTACATCAACTGTTTGGTTACCCACATTCTTCAAAAATAACTTTTATTTTCAACAGAAGAAAGAAACTTATTCGAGTTTAAAACAACTTGAGAGAGTAAATTATGATAATTTGAATTTTTAGGAGAACTATCCCTTTAATGTTAATAAAACAACAAAATGCAAAGAGAAAATCACTCACTGCTCTTGACTGATAACTTTAATAGTAGCTTTAATAAGTATCAATGTATAATTTATATAGTGAAATCTGTTCTGTTTTATTTTCATATTTGTTCATTTACTTTCTGCAATGCTACTGTTAAATACACCTACTGTAGCTGAAAACATAAAGCACTGTTAGCCTATTTAATTTTTATATTAAGTTGTTTATGTGTAATGTGTATCTTTAATCTTAATATTTAATAAAGAAAATAATGACAAATATTTTTATCTTTGCCCCTGTCCACCATTTTTTTATTTTTTTTTATTTTGTTACCTAAGGCATTTTTTTTTAGAATATGGACATTAGATTGGCTGTAATGCTCAATCACAAAATAGAACAACCAACATAAAAAGAATCGTGATAAAATCGTTAATCGTGATTTTCCCGAAAAAAATCGTGATATTATATTTTTGCCATATCGCCCACCCCTAAGCTTAATAAACTTACTCTGGATAATTAGAGCAGATTTGCATATGACTTTGATCTATTAGCCGATAACAGAGGAGTGTTTCGACTTACTTCATGCATGGCGTCCAGTAGCTTGGTGAGCTGGAAGAAGCGCTGCCATGTCTGGCCAGAATTGTTGGTGGCTTTCCCAACTGAGCGGCGGAGCTCCTTGATGTAATTCACCCGCATCTCCTCAAATGCCCCTTGGTTCTTCAGACCATCTTTGGGCACTGTCAATTAAAAAAGGATGTCACTTTGTTACAGTGGCCAGTACTCGCTATATGAAAGTGAAAATGACATGAAGGCCAAGTATGGTAACCCACTGAATAAGTCATTTAACCCATCCAAGTTAGTGCGCACACATTAGGAGCAGTGAGTAGTGAACACACACACACACACTGCAAACCAAGGACAGACACACACCCAGAGCAGTGGGCAGCCATTTTTGCTTTTGGGGGTTAGGTGCCTTGCTCCAGTCATTTCCTGCCGGTATTGAGAATCGAACCCGCAACCTTTGGGTTAACAGTCCGACTCTAACCATTAGGTTAGAGAGTTTAGGATAGCAGAGAGTAAAACAACACTATTTCCTTTAAGATGCCTCTGTCTCTATGTCAGTCTCTTTATTCATCCTTCCATCTAATCTGTCTGTCTCGCAGTCTACCTTCTCAGGTGATTAATGTTCCCTTGTGTAAAGTTATTCAGGATTAACTCAAAGTACTAAAAGGTACTTTCACTTTTGGCAGATGAGAGATAGAATCTCATTCAGGTTGAAGGGAGTAATTCTCTCCTATCGTGTAGAGAACAAATGCACTTATGGCCAACAGCCAACCACGTGAAATGACATTCAGCTTCTGGACAGCTGAAAAAGAAACAGCTCGTCCTCACCCTCTTTCTACCCACCCTTCAACAACTTGCAAATAACGTCTATTCTGATGAAATTAGTAGATTTGTTGCACCCCATTCTTTCATTTCTGTTTGTCTCAAAGTGATTTTGATAATAACAATACGGTTTTGCCAGCCCGTTCTCATCCCAAGGCGTCATATACTGACGCTTTTGACATTCCGTCTACATCGAACGCACATGGCACCCTTTAGCGTCAATATGAGACGCAGATAGATATGAGCCAGAAGGCGCCTCCTAGCGGTCTAACCCTAACCCTACACCAGACCTAAACCTACCCATAACCGAACAAAGCTCTGTGCGTGTCATATTGACGCTAAAGGGTGGTATGTGCGTTCGATGTAGACGAAATGACAAAAGCGTCAGTATATGACGCCCTAGGATGAGAATGCGTTGGTTTTGCAGACAAACCAGTATATGCTAAAAAAGCAATTACCTAGCAGCACTGTAAGGTTGTAGTGATAATTATGGAAATTATTAAAATGCAAGAACCAACATCATTTAATAATACTCAGTGTTGCCTTAAGGCACAAACATGTTCCCAATTCTTAGCACGGAACTAACTAAAATTCTGGCCAGTTGATAATACCTAGAATATCAAAATCAACTGCTGGCGGTAGATCATTTTCCTATTTAGCACCTAAATTTTGGAACAGTCTCCCTAACATTGTCCGGGAAGCAGGCACGCTCTGTCAGTTTAAATCTAAACTAAAAACGCATCTCTTTTACCTGGCATTCATATAGAACATTATACATTTCTATTATTCAAATCCGTTAAAATGATTATTAGGCTGCATAGATTACGTACCCGATCCTATAACACCCGATGTACACGTTACATCATAAGAAGAATGGCATCTACGCTAAAGTTAGTCTTTCTGCTTATTCCGAGTTTTACTGAAATCAGCCGGATCCGGGCCGTATCCAGATCAGGCGGTGAACCTGCGCCTGGACACGACCACAACGCATCCCTGAAGTACCAGCCTCATCAGCCCTGTGAAGGCCTAACGGACACCTCAACAAACCCGTCTCCATACCGGCGTGATGACTCTGACTTCCAACCAGATGGAACTGGATAAATATTGTGAATGTTCTGATCTAATCTGGCTTCTGACCTGTAATGCTGCCTGAATCATAATCATACACTGCTCGCTCATTGGCCAGAGGAGAACTGGCCCCCCGACTGAGCCTGGGTTCTCCCAAGGTTTTTTTCTACATTCTGTCACCTGATGGAGTTTTGGTTGCTTGCCACTGTTGCCTTGGCTTTTGGCTTACTTAGTTGGGGACATTTAATATTCAGCAATATTACTGATCTGTCTTACTTCAGGTGGACGATGACGCAATTTTCTTCTAGAAACAAACTTTGTTGTATTATTTTCATGTTATCAGTGTGAAGCTGCTTTGATACAATCTGTATTGTAAAAAGCGCTATATAAATAAAGGTAATTTGACTTGACTTAAAAAGATTACACATTTTGTTAACATTACCAAATTACAACAAGAAGTCCTTCAGGATGGTTCAAGCTCTCGACCCTGTGTGTTGAATGAAAAGCACCTTCGTTCATCAGCAGGTGTGTGTTAAACCCACGGTCACCTCCCCCTGTTTTCTTCTCTCCCACTGACCCACATCCAGCCTCTTTAGCCACAGGCTGCCATTTAGAGCCCCACTGAATACAATGTGGGGTGATTACGCCACGCTAATTGGTGTCTTGTCAAAAGAAATACATTCTTCTGCCAGTAGAATCTGTCATTTTGTTGACGTATCTGACAGGAAGAGTCAGTTAATGAGGCGACGATGAGTCAGTACACTGATTAATACACTGTTCTGTAGATTAACTTAAAACGGATGCTATTGATAGTAACAAATTTGGTGTGGAGGTACAATAAAATTAAGGTCAATCAACAACACTTGTGGCATTATGTTGAATACCACAACCAATATCTTTGATTTGTCCCTTTTTTACTTTAAAAAAATAAAATAAAATCAAGGTAATGGTGAGACACTTAAAATTGAAATGAATGCGGCCTTTTTTTTTCTCTCTTTTTTTTTAGGTTTTAAAAACAGAAATGTAAAGCTTACAATATTATAAAAATATTTTGGATTTTGTCATGGCAACACTAAAATTGCGCATATGTCTTTACACAGAAGATTAGTAAGCTTTTTTTTTCTTACTAAAGCTATGTGCATATTGACTTGCTTATTGTTTATGTCTTGATCTACTATTACACAAGTGAGTATTTTAACATTCGCGGATTGGCCACATTAACTGTAAATGTTTTTATTATTAATATTAATTATTAAATTCATTTGTTAAAATAAAAAAATAAGTGTTGTCGAATGAGCTAAACTTATATTAATTTAACTTAAAATTTGTAATTTCATCATTTAAAAGCTTAAACAGGTTGCCTGTCCTATCTCTTTCAAATTAATGCTACTTAATTTTATATTTTGTTGTATAATGCAAAGACATAACATAAAATAAATAGCTGTCCAAATACTTTGACGTACACGGTGTAATTGCTGATGAAAAAGAATGTAAGATTCACTCAACAAAAGACTTCTGTCAAGGAAATTAACACTGATAACAATACCATCACAATGACACCTTGAATTTTAGACATATTCTCACAGATGCTTCTTTTGTGCAAAAAGCAATATTTCTTTCCTAATGTCTGGGTCAACCACAAGCCAAAAAAAAAAAAAAGCTTAACTGGACTTTATTAAAAAAAAGAGCCAAAAAACAAGAGAGGATTTAGTTTAGTGACTTACTCTTTAGCAGGTCAACACTACCATTGCAAATAAGGTCATGTGAGAGCCTGCAGGGCTTCTGAAACCTTAGCCAAGGTCAAAGAGGAATAACAGTCTCTCTCTCTCTCTCTCTCTCTCTCTCTCTCTCTCTCTCTCTCTCTCTCTCTCTCTCTCTCTCTCTCTCTCTCTCTCTCTCTCTCTCTCTCTCTCTCTCTCTCTCTCTCTCTCTCACTCACTCACCCTCTCTCTCTTTCTCTCTCTCACTCACTCACCCTCTCTCTCTCTCTCTCTCTCTCTCTCTCACTCTCCCACCCTCTCACTACAGCACAAAACTACAGCAGCCCTGGAGCCCCACAGTACGAGGCATGACACAATAGCTTGATAACAAAAAAAGGTTGATAACACATTAAAAAGAACCAAAATAAAACATTTCTTAAAATGCTGCAATAATAAAATAAAAGCATTAAGCTGTAATCATACCATAAGATAACATGTACACAATACAACAGCATTAGTAGAAACAAAACATTTGCATATAAAGTAGATCATAACGATGCGCTCTAATCCACAATGATTTGTGTAATGGGTTGATTTTCCAGTGAAATTCAAATACCAGTTTATTTATAAAACAAAACAGCTCTTCCCAGCAGATCTCCTACATGTTGGACAGCACAGCATATGTCATTACCCCTTAAAACAGTAATGACATACATAAGCTCCATCAAGGGTGTAGTCCGCAAAGGACATCTACTGTAAGTTTTATTTTTTGATTTTGTTTCAGGAAAGCTTTTTTTTTTTTTTTTTTTTTTTAAGAATTGCTCCATCAAAACCCTCAGCTCTTCAATTATGTACCATCCCTGACTACACTTCTCCCATTCTCTCTCCTTCCATGAAGCTCTCTTTTTGGAGAGAAAAACACCAGCTCTTGGAGCAATGCCCATCTCCTGACTGGATTTTATTAAGTACAGCAGGGCTTTCTGGAAAGGCTCCAAGGGATCAGCAAGTGGTTGTGGATCCTAAAATCAGAACTCAAACTTTACCTCAGTCTCATATGCTGTAAGCCATGGGTGAGTCTACCTGAGTGTGTGTGCTGATCTTGTACACTATATGAGAGCTAAACTGATCTAGCATCCAAAAGGCTGTATATTATATTATATTATATTATATTATATTATATTATATTATATTATATTATATTATATTATATTATATTATATTATATTATATTATATTATATTATATTATATTATATTATATTATATTATATTAGCCTAGAAATCTAGACGCACCCTAGCGGCAGCAAATTTTATTTTGCAGCCAGTGTCGTCTAGCAACTCTCCGTTGGCTTGCGAGCTGGAAAAACCAAACTCTAGTCAGGCCAATCACATCGTGTATAGAGTTGGTGGGCGGGCTTAACATGATGACGGCAGAGCTGCTACTTGAAAACAAAGAAGATGGGTCTTTCGAATCGGCTTTGGCCACGACTCTGGAAGACTTGGAGTTAAAGGGATACTTCAGGATTTAGCATTAAGCTTTGTATTAGTAGAAAACCTGTAGTATTTTCGAATTACCATGCTTTCCACCCTCATATCCCCCTGAGACAAGAGATTTATGTATTTTTTGTCTGGAAAAAATCCTTCCTCCATCGGAGGATTTTCTGGCCAGAGGCTAAAGACTACAGCCAGTAGGAGGAGCTGTTCCGCATGTTTTCAGCCCGCCCATAGGAGGTGGGATCTCACTCACAGAATGTACACAGTGTCAGCGTCTTTCTTTGGAAGCTAAGCTAGCAGGCTCTTGTTCTGTGGAGAAAGCTGAATAGTAGGAGAAAGCTGAGTAAGTAGGGGTTTACCAATTACCATCCTCCTTTTCCCGGACTTGTCCAGCGGGCGAGATCGTTCAAAATGTACGGGATTCAGCTTTTGCTTTCTGCGGTCGCCATTCATTGTTTACATGCACACCTTTTGTTACAATCTAGCTGAATTCATTCCGATTGGTGAATCTGAATGTAGTGTTTACATGAACGCTAAACAAGTGATCGGTTGATGTGCGTTTTAACATTGCTAAGAAAATTCCTGCTCCTCCGTGAGCGATGCGAGACCCGGCGCGTCTCAGTAATGACGCCACCGGCCTCGCGCCGTTCTCCCGCGGCCGTCAGCCTCGTCCTGCTCGCCACAGTAAACATGATGAATGAATGGCGACTGTAGAACGCAAAAGCAGAATCCCGGACATTTTGGGCGATCTGTAAATCCCTGGCAAACTCATCACGTAGACTAGCTAGCCTTGTTGTTTTCAACTGTACACTCTTACCGGTAGGCGTGGCCTCCTAAGGCAGCGAAGCAAGTGCATTCTGGGAGTTGTTGTCTTTCATCCACATAAGCCAAAAATAAATTTTCTGGCTTTTCTCAGTCTAGAAAGCTCCAAATTCAAAAAATTCTTCACATTTCTTCTACTTAAATGACTTATTTTAAATACACATTCATCTTCCCAGAGGTGAAGTATCCCTTTAAGCTTTTCTTAAACTCCACTGAAGTCATTCTTAAAAAAGGAAGATGTGTTCGTAGTTTTGCCGACCGGATATGGCAAAAGTTTAATTTATCAACTAGCTCCGCTGTTGGGAAAACGCTCTGGTTGGTTGAAGCGCTGTCCTATTGCTTGCAGAGGGAATTTGAAAGACAGCCGTTTATCCCGCCCCTCGGATTGAGCCGTGACTATGGTGAGTTGCCAGACCTAACATCTTGATGTGGGTCTGGCTTGTCAGGTTAATAATCTATTATATTATTAAATAATAATTATCAATAATATAAGTAATAATAATCATTATTATCATTATTATTAATGAATTGATTAATTATACTTACTCTTACAATGTCCTCATTATATATTGTCAATTATAGTATATCTAATATGTGTGGAACACTTTTTATTCAGTATTAATTATGAATATGCCTAAATATTATCTCAGCCACCCACGCTTTAAGGAAAGAGAACTGTTTACAATTTGTTGTCTGAATTAATGTGATCCATCAAATGTCTCTTACCTCACACACCCACGTGCTCAGTTAGGGTACTAAAGGTATTCATGCGTTTGCTTATTTCCCTCTATTGTTGGCTGGCTCTCGGTATGTTGTGGCTCTGTTTGAAACACATGTGTTAGATCTGTGCACACAATCTCACCTGTGCTGAGCAGCAACAGAACCTTCATGGCAAGGAACTCCTCGTAAGTCAGCTGTAGACGGACAAACTCCTGGCTCACCTGCCGCATGCCCACACACAGATCGTACATGGCCGACTGCCGCATACGTTCCCTGGGAGAGAAATTGAGGGGATCTGTAGTAAACAACCTCATTGTCACATTTTCAAAAATTGCTATGAAAATAGTACCTAATATATAAAAGCTGTTTTCAACATGGATAATAATAAGAAATGTTTCTTGAACACCAAAACAGTGTTCAAAAAGTGAGGAGCATAGCATTGCAATGCCAAGGTCATGGGTTTGATTCCCAGGCAATGCTTTATACCTTGAAGTCACTTTGGATTAAAGCCTCTTCCTAATTCATAAATGTAACGAATTCTATCTTTGTGGCCTGAAATAAAGAAAACTATGTTCACAAAGGCTTCAATAGGTATATTTTACTTACAACTTTTGGTTTCATCTTGACACTTTCTTGGCTGGTTAATAATTGACTAGATAAGATTTGCTGATCTGCCAGTTTGTTTGGCTCTAGGTGTGTGTCTGTCATTCTGCATACCTGACTAGGTGAATGCATGTACAATATCTGTCTTCCAAAGCCGTCTAACCTGCAGTCATTCTGTGATCAGGTTTGCCAGAACTGATTCTGTCTTCCCATTCTTCTAGTCCAGAGAGATTTTTATTTAATATTCTAACCTTCTGTTTTCAGATGGAATGAGAAAAGAGTTCAGTTCCTCGTTTCAGCAGCTGTAAGAATCTCAGTTTATGGTTTCGTTACAATTGCTTTTCTTATTATTCCTTTTATTTACACCATACACATTCTCACACAAATGATCGATTTTGTTGAGAACAACAGAAGAAAAATGTCTTTTCTTCTTTAAGTTGCTATGGAGAGTTTTTTTATTTAAAATGATGTTAATGAATGTTATGAGAGGTGTGAAAGTTGGAAGCAGTGTGCATACACAGCAGATCACCATACATATGCGAACTTATATTTCTGGCTCCTTTTGACATACTTTTAGAGGACACTGAAAAGTGTCGCAACTCGATACCTGGAAACTTTTGCTTCAAGGTAGATATACAATGTTTTCAATCAATATCTTTTAAGGGCACTGCTGCGCTAGTCCTGCATTGCTTCTCAACTGGTTTTGATTCAGGACCTAGATTTTACATTGGACATTTGGCGACCAAAATGTCCTTAAAACCAAATATTAAAATGTAATAATAAAACAATGAACTGCATATATATATGCATGGTATTTACAAACCATGAATTTGTTTATATATGGCATATATATATATATATATCTTTTTTTTTTTTTTTTTGCAAATATTGTGGAGGGCTACACTCTGCTGCCTGCAGTGCATAGCTTAAATTACCTGGAGAACAACCCTTGGATTGTTGTCACAATCCCATATATAAACAGATTCATGTCAGGAGGCTGTGCTGAAGGACCGCTAATTGTTCAAGATTTAAAGCAACAGAGCTCGTTCAGAACTGTGTCAGCATGCCAGAAAATTAGTGTGACTGTTTGTCATCAGGATGTGTGGAAGTCGCACATAAGGTGCTGAGCATATATTAATATGTTTTCATGCCAATTAATTCAGTAAAGACAACTTTTGCCCAAGTTCTTTCCAAGTAATTTGGCAAATACAATGAAGTACTCCAATTTACCTGCAGGGGTCACTGTGCTCTATTTTTCCTCTTCTCACACTGCATTCAATAAATGGACATTTAGCTTTGAAAAGCACACAATCACACTCTTTCCACTCAACACTTCTTGTCGATTGTCCTGATTATGTGGCCCATTGACCTAACTCTGCCCTGATAAAATGTTATCAAGAAGCGTTTATAGGGAAAATGTATTTCCTAGAGGAGTAATTGAAGTGACAGGTTTGAGGTCACAGTCATAGGCCTGCTGGGAACATGCTTATTAAGTTTATCATTTTGTATCATTATCTTAACTTGTGTAACTTGAAGCACCAAATTCCATAGACAGGGTTAATCTAAAGCCAATGCTTGTCTGTGTGTTGTAGTTTATTGAAAATACGATTTTTTTTTTAATTTGGTTCCATTTACTTAAAATGTTTGGATGGATTTTGAATATTATGGAAATCAACATCTCTAAATGAAGTAAACATGCATTGTGTGAGTTAGCTTACTCGTTGAAGATGAGGTCAGGGGAGAAGTAGAGCATTTGGGCGTTGGTGTGTTTGTAGGATCTCCAGCTGAGGGAGAAGGAGGAGAGACACATCCAGGAATACTGGATCAGCGTGATTTGGTCCTCAATGGGTAGACTGCGGAAACCTGGGGAGGGGGGAGGAGGGCAAGTTAACACAGAGCAAAGAGACATATGGGATACTCGGGGGCATGACTTGCCCTGAAGCAGAGCTATTGAGCCATAACTGTAGGCTCTAAGAAACAAAATAGAATCTACTATCCTGTGCTTTTGTTATTAATAAAAAAAAACAGCTCTTTGTAACTATGAACGTTTGTTACATGGCAAAAGCTGCTTCAAAAATTGTAATTGTTGTGTTCCACAGAAAAATTACAGCATAAGGGTTCAGTATGATATGAAGATGAGTAAATAATGATAGAACATTCATACTGTTCTTTTAAAAAAAGACCTAGAGGGTGTGGATAGTAACATTATTTTTGGAAAGAGCAAGTAAAGTCTAATTTACTTATTTAGTTAATGTAATGCGTGTGACTGTTGAGGATTTAACAGCGTAAGGTCGATTCTAGAGCTGCTGAAATTTGTCCACAAATGAAAAAGTCTTGCACTCGGCACAATCAGATTTACATGAATCACTGAAGGTTTCCACTCATTGTCCTGTTGTCAATGACTGTTACCAATACAGCAGACTGGAGTCTTGCCAAGACTCACATTGAGAGCTGTGAAGTCACCCACAAGCTATAATTTTAGCCACACGAGGACACACTACAGTATAAACTCATCGGTGAAGCATAGACTATTTTTGGCTTGCCTGCAATATGCAAATTCAGTGTAATATTTCTTTTTTACAGTAACGTTCCAGGCAATCTCTCAGCGTCCCTTGTGTTATCCTTTCTTATAAATGATCATTTTCTTCCATTATCCATTTATAAACTGAAATTATTGTCAATGAAATTTGCACAAACTTAAACTTAAGTGTTGAAATACGCCCTATTTTTTTTTTCCCCATCAAATTCTCGTCCTTATCAGCTGTTTTTGACTCCTAAAGTGGATTAAAATCACATGTGAATCACAGAACAATGTGGAAATAGAACAAAATAACTAATAATGAACATCTGCAAGTCATCACTTGTAGATTGGCTGAGCGTGTGATGCATTTGACTGCCCAAAGCCTGACTGGGAAGTCTTTGAAAGTCAGTGAGCCAGTTTGCCCTGGTGTGTTTTCAGCCTTCTATTTATATATCCGGATATAGCAAGCAGACACCCTGGTATCAAATAATTGCAATACAGCAAATGACTGTCTTGTAGCAAGGTACCTTGAAAACTTCATTTGGAAAGGCAAAAACAGATTTTTATCAAATATTTAATATGAGTTGCATGGGATGTTTTGTTGCATAATATAGTGCGATTTAGGCAACATATGCTAGTGATTCTCAATCGATTACTGTTACCACAGACAAAATTAACCTTTGATTCCTCTATATGATAAGGCAACCTACTTTTGACATGATTTTAAAAATTAACTCGGAAGCTTGTGGACATACACTACCATTCAAAAGTTTGGAGTCTGCAAGATTTTTTACAAAATAAATTCATATTATTATTATTGTTCAGAAAGGATGCATTAAATTGACCAAAAGTGATAGTAAAGATGTTATGAAAAGATTTCAAATAAATGAGGTTCTTTGTAGCTTTCTGTTCATCAGAGAATCCAGCGTATTGGAATGATTTTGGAATAACGGCCAGCTTTGCCATCACAGGAATAATTACATTTTAAAATAAAATAAAAAAGTTATTTTAGACTGTAATACTATTTCACAATATAACTTTTACCGGATTCTTGATCAAATTATCACAGCCATAAGAAACTTTCAAAAGCATGAACACACTTTTGGATGGTGAATATAAAGGTCAACCCTTTCATTTTTCTCAAGTGTCAGTGCTTGTTAAAAGCATGAAGAATTAAGCATGGGCTCAAGACATAGAACTTCTTGATTTATGTAAACTGTCTTTTGAATTTGAAGATGACCACCTTACTAAACTATACCAAAGCACCTGACAGGTCAAGGATTGTAATAATGGTTTCTAAGCACATTTCAGAGACTAACAGCTCAACGAATACTTCACCTTGAATAACCCTGCCAATCTGAAAGTGCGGAAGACGAAGACGCAATCTGAGAAACAACCAAAATCTGCCTTGGAATCGTACCTGGAAGTACTTTGGCCCACTTGACGACTCGGATCATCTGTTTGCCGGCGAGCTGGTTGAGGCTGGTGAGCAGGTGGTCGGTTGTGTCGGGCTGTGTGTTGTCATATCCAGCGAACACAACTTCAGGCTCTATGAGCTCCAGGACGCTACACACGGTTGGGGACAGAAACGGCGCCACCGTGGGGACGTGGGGGACGAGAGCGGTGGATGAGCTCAACTCTTTCTCGGAGGTCAGAAACGGAGGCCCTTCCTTCGAGTTCTGCAGGGAAGAATCCTCGCTAATGCTTTTCATCTTTCCCAACTTCTTCGACTTCCGTGCTGAGAAATAACAAACGTGTATTATTAAAGCTGTTCGCTTCAGCAGCCTGATCCATTTTATGCATAATTACAATTAATGTAAAGGTTCTTAAAATGATTTATAAGAGAGATAAATAATTTGAAATGAACAAGATATTAATGAAAAGACCCCCAGTGTAGTCTGGGAGCAGGACTCTTGCAGTTTTTCATATCTGAAAGGAGCTGGAGCTGATAGAAGTAATTATTGAAGTAGAGATGGATCTTATAGCAGGGATCACAGTTTAAATCCCTGCTGTATAGATGTGACCTCTTATGTAGTTCAGCAGGATGCTGTTAATTGACTGTGTGTGTGTTCCAATTTGATATTAATTGCAAGATTCCTGTGCCAACAGATTTCATATCACATCAGTAAGTGAGACTGAAGGTGGCATATGTGCTAGTCCCAATAAATGTTCAAATTTGGTAACTTCAATCAACATTATTAACTAACGTTTTCAAATCATATGCTTATATAAGAAAAAAAGATATATATTAAATGTGTCAGTAAACTCCATAGGTATAAATACATATATAGTGTCATTAAACTGGTTGAAATGTTATTTGTATACCCATGTTATTTGTCGTCTATCCAAATAGGTAAAAAAGCAGAATGACCACTCTCAAGTAATGACATCAAAGAAACGCCACAATTCTCATTCTATATTGGAACTATATGTAATTTTTATTTGTATTGCTGTCAAGATGCTCTTAAAGGACAGGACATAGACTGCAGGAAATCTTGTTTACTGAACTAAAGCTATTTACTCTGTTATTCAGAGATGATAGCTGGTTTAAGATAAACTATATATGAGACACACACATTTTTTAAACTTATTTGTATTTTATTTTATTTATTTAAGAAACTTTTCCCCAACAAACTGACATTTAGCAACCCAACCATGTAGACACGTGGCTCTGATAAGAGCTGGCCAAATGACTCTACTTACAACTTTTTTGTTTCTCCTGGTCTTTGTGTTTTTGTCCGTTTCTAAATTTGGAATCACTAGTTAATCTTTACCTAATGTGTCGTTTTCAGGAGTTTACATGGCCGTAGTGATGTACACAGGAAAACCCATAGTTAGTTGGGTTCATACCTGTCAACACTCCCGTTTTCCCCGGGAGTCTCCTGTATTTCACGCCCATCTCCCACCCCCCTCCCGTTTTGTTATTTCTCCCGTACAACTCCCGTAATTTGTATGGCCCAAACGTCGTTATATGAATAATCAACCCGTTCCAAGGTTGTCCAGTTGCCAGATCTTGTATGAAACCCATCCTACTCGCGCAATCAACACATCATACAAATTTCAACCCATTTGTGAGCTCAATCTGGCAACCTACAACCCAGTTGTGCCGTCGATATCTGCGCAGGTAGTAGACGCGGGAAGTTGAATAAGCGTTACTGGTAGAAATGGGAAAAGACTCAGTGGTAAGTGAATATTTAACGCAATTAACGCAGCATCCGTTTTTTTCTGTCATCCTTTGGCTGCGTGGCGTTACATTATGCGCTTTTATTCTTACTATGCTTTTAAACCATTCAAGCCATATCTTACTTATTTTTTAAAACTTTAAAAGCGGAAAGCGCATCACTCATTCCTGGGAATACATTTGACATCACAGCCTGACCTTGACGGAAATAAATATCCTACGCCAAAAGTACCAGAGAAAACGTCTCAGCTGTGCTCAGATTTGTAAACCGTACAGTTGGTTTTTCAATCCGTACCCGTTTCGCCCCGTGGCAGGGACACAACAAAAATAGGGACACACGAGAAAGCCAAAATAGAATGCAAAATTTATTAACAAAATAGAACTAAACAGAAAAAAACCTAAGTAGGCTACAAGGTAACAGTGAACAAATTCATAATCCGTGCACGCTTTCGCAATCGTTGTTTTGTAAATCGTTCTTTCGCAATAGTTGTTTGTAATATTCAGTTCCTGTGAAAAATTGTGAAATACTGTTCCAATAGGTGAAGTTACACAACAATATGCTGATTGATTACATAACAATATTTGGATGTAATATTCAGTTCCAGTGAAAATCTGTTCCAGTTAATGGAGTAGGCCTATGCACAGGTGATGTGTAATATTCAGTACCAGTAAACTCCACCCGCTGGAACAGTTTCTTACAGTAACTGAATATTACACAACATCACCTGTTCAGTTTTGCAAACTGTAGGCTACTCACAGATTTGTGGCCTATACCTTATTTTAGAAATCTGATTTTCTGTATATTGATTTGTTGTGTATTGTTAAGATAAATACAACTGTCTTAACTGAATTTTTCTATGATTTGGCGACAGGGGTGTGTAATGTATAGATGACATGAAACCACATGTGGTTGAACTGAACCCCCCCAGGTCTCCCGTATTTTGGTGCCCAAATGTTGACAGGTATGGTTGGGTTTAATAATAAGGTGGCCCTAAGTTTTCAATAATATTCCAATAATAAGGTGGCCCACAGTGTGACCCTTGTCTAGCATTTGTTACACCAACAACGAAAATCTTTTTGAAATCAACCACACTATCAAAGTTTTAAACAGCTCCCCAAGTACACACTCATATTGTGTTGCAATTATATTGAAAACACAGATGTATGTGAAGTACTTTTCAATATGTTTTTTAAGTCACTTACCTTTTATTAAAAAAAAAAACTAAAAAAAATGTTTCTGTGGAACATTGTAAAGCTTTACTACAAAGGCAGTGCCTCTTATTATACCATTCACAATAATATATATTTTTTAATCTCTTGGATATGTTTTATATGTTTTAAGATTTATGATCTCAGGTGTGACGGTATGATTGTTTCATATCATTTCACAACAGATTTTAGTCCCATAGTAAGTAAATTCAGTTACCCCCAAGATTCATCCCAGCTTGTAGACACTTCCGTACTCTGCAGGCTGGGCAGTTTTTCCGCCGAATCTTGTCAATGATACAGTCATTCCTCCCAGCACACAGGTAGTTGTGCTGACCTGCAAGAAGAATAGAAAGTGTTCAAGATCTCTGTAAAAATCTCTGTCTGTATCCTTTTTTTTTCTGTCGGAATTGTTATAGAAATTAAGAATTAGTTCTCTCATGTTCAGATGAATAAATTTAACACCTTTTTAAAAAAATATATATATATATATATTTTGGTTAATTTGAATAATTCATCAATATAATATGAATTGAATTCAATTTATTATGGAACACAAAAAAGAAAGATGTCAGTTACATGCATTAGTCAAAGTGGGACCTTCACAAGGACACAGTGATGCATTCTGGTCATCTCTATGCAAGTATCAGACGAAAAGAAGACAGCTGTCCTACACTTTACGCCCCTCACTATTATCATAGAGCACAAATGAGCCATCCCAAATAGTGTTTTTGAGTGTGTCATGGGTTGGCTGATGTCTTGGCGCGGGATACTACGACAGAGACCGTAACAGCCTGAGAATCCCTCATGCGCTGCCTTCATCAGCCAAGGCCACAGCTCTCGTTTCAGAGCACCATTCCGCTCCACTGGCTCGCCGCACACCCACGCGCTCCACGGGCCGGAGCAGCGCGCCGCAGGGCCGCATCCAGGCACTGTGGCCATGTACATCTCTCTTTCATTCTCTTACCCATATTCCACCCCCTCTTTCACTCGTGCATCATGGGAAGGACGTGCTACCTACATGAGGGCACTTTCCTTTAGCGCTTATGCACCGTGTGGCTGCAGACAGGCACAATGAGTGTTTTCGGTGGTGGGGAAAATGCTCAGCGAGTCTGTCTAAAAGCTGCCAAAAAAGCCCAGGATCTGCAAACGGAGCAACAGCAGCTGTAGCCTCGCCACTATTTCTGGCTAAATCACATGACCCCTTACATAAGCCCATTTTTCTTGCTCTAAAAAACCGTAAACTGCGACACAGGAAACACAACGAAGCCCTCCTCCGCCTCACCACCCAAACACAGACGCAAATCAGACCTGAAATCTGTTCGGCCGACTCTCTGACCACTCTCCGCAGCTGCCCCACAAATCCTGTTAATCATTATCCCAACAGAAGCACTTACATAGACTGCATCGTGCTCTGTGTGTCTGTATCAGCGCACGTGTGTTCGTTAAGGTGTTTATGGACAAAGGTAGCAGAGAGACTGTTTGTGTGCCTGAGGACGAGAGAGGAACGTCAAGTATAGTAATAGAGTTTCAGCACACTGTAGGTTGTGGATCTGTATCTGTGTGGTGTTTATGTTGATTGCCTTAAAGAATCACAGCAAGTTTAGTTTAGGATTTTTTTGATTGTGTGCTTTTAGTGTTGAAAGTTTTAAGTTCTGTTTCCTTGGTGAGACAATACTAAAATTCAAATTGAGTTTGAAAATATCATATATCATTTACTATCATTTACCCTCATATCATTCCAAACCCAACTTTTTTTCTTTCTTCTGCAGGACATAAAAGGAAATATTTTAATGATTATCCGTTTGGGTGAATTTAAAGGTAGGGTAGGTAGGATTTTTATATACCAATACATAATTAAAATGTAAGTGCTCTGAAAAAGAGAGTATAAAAATCGAGTGACTGTAGACCTTTTAATCTGCAATAAACACAGCTCATTATCTCCATTCGGGACGAAACAATTGATTGGTTTGGGCGACTGTCACTCACTCTCGCAACCATGGCTACCACCCCTGTTGCTAGATCTGCCCATATGCGTGCGCAGATTTGAGAGGCGCAGAACCTAAGAAGAGTAAAATCATGGCAGAGAAAGAGCATTCAAAATTCAAAGCACCTGCATATTCAGTCAGCAAAGGCAAACAAGGCAAAAACTACTTCCTCGGACCCTGGTTGCCCACACTCTTGAACGACCTCCTCTGCTTCGCCCTCGACCCCGGACCTGTCCTCGAACCGACGATGCGGTACTTGTCACCGGAGTGTAACGTTAGTCCTCATCAGAGTCAACAATGTTTTCATCATGGAAACTCTTACATGAAAAACACCGTATGTTATGAATCTTACACGAAATTCACCTTCATCACAGTGTAACTGATGGTAATGGAAAAACGTGTATCAATGAATGCAACCTGTTTTTAGCTTTGCCTTATAATAGCTCGTTACCAAATCAAACAAAATATAATTTAAACTTTACCAGTATCGATATGCTAGCTTGATAGTGAGTACTAAAAGCCATCTTATTTGTTTATATTTATAGTGGTAAAGTTAGGTATTTTATTACATGTGATTCTGACATGATGTCACTGCATGCACTGCGCTCCTTCCTCTCCACTCGTCTCAGGTAAATAAATGCGTCTTCCAGCTGAGCCTGAGCGGTCGGTGTCGCGCGTTCATGTGTTTTGGGGGGAGTGGCTTTGGAAGGAGCTCAGAAGGGAGGGGGTGGAGTGAATAGCAATAATTAGCTGTGTTTACAACAGTCGTGAGAGGTCTACAGACACTCGATTTTTATACTCTCTTTTTCAGAGTACTTACATTTTAATTATGTATTGGTATATAAAGACAGTTTAAACAAATTTGGAATGTTTTTTTTTTTAGAAAAATCCTACCTACCCTGCCTTTAAGACAATGACAGTACATTGCGCCATAAGATTGCCTGTGCGTCAATTATCTTTTCACACTCCAGTCCAGTAAGTGGCGGAAATGCTCACCTGCTTCTTCTGGTGTTTCTGCACACCAGTGTAAAAGGTGCTTTTTACCACCATTTTTTTTTTTTTTTTTTTTACTGTTAAAATTGCTTGCATATTGGGCTGTTTTTTCACCAAAACCAATCGGAGCAATTGGAAAATGTTTAGCGAGCCACATACACTTTTCCTGAAATTCTTGGGTGCTTTATTAAGGGTCAAAGTGAGTCACAATGTACTATATTTGTATTGAATTAACCCAACTTTTTTCTTTTCTTTTTTCCTCCTTTGTGTGTGTTCCCCAGAAGAAATTAATGCAGGTTTGAAACGACGTAAGGTTGAGAAAAGTTTTACTGCTGATTTCTTTAGCCACTTCTAGCCTGAAATGTTGTGGATTCTTTAATCCAACAAATTCAACTCCTCATACACATTGTACCAAATGTCATTAGTTTCCACAAAAGTGAGTTTCATTTGTTAACAAACAAGTATTAATTTTTTTTCTGCCTTAAATTATTACATTTCTAAAATACATAACTTAGACAGTTACCTCTGATAAGAGATCACTCTAAATTGTAATGTCGATACATGCATTTTCTGTAAAGCTGCTTTGAAACGATGTGTATCGTGAAAAGCGCTATACAAATAAATGTGAATTGAATTAATATTAAGGCTGAATTTGGAATACTATTTCAACCATTTCAAATCAACCTAAGTGTGTGCATGTTAAATGCTAACACGAGGGTTCCTGTACAAGCTTTTCTACTTTTAGCCAATTACATCATTCATGATAGGGCGATGTACGGAAACCCTAGCCAGTCAGCTTATAAATGAAGCAGACATTTACAATGTATGGAATGGATTGTGAGACTCATATAGTGCAGTATTCACAACTTTTTTTTCTGCAGTTTTCCAGCTTCCGTGTCCTTTCTGGCTTTAACTTGGACACATTAAAGGGGGGGTGAAATGCTATTTCATGCATACTGAGTTTTTTACACTGGTAAAGAGTTGGATTCCCATGCTAAACATGGACAAAGTTTCAAAAACTAAGTTGTACGTTTGAAGGAGTATTTTTGTTCCAAAAATACTCCTTCCGGTTTGTCACAAGTTTCGGAAAGTTTTTTTCGAGTATGGCTCTGTCTTACGTAAGATAGAGCGGAATTTCCTTATACGGGTCCTAGGGGCACTTCTATCGGAAGGACGCGGGCGCGCGCGCACTCGTAGAACAGAGCAAGAGAGTGAAAGCAGTTCGCCATCAAAGCGCCCTGCCCGGCTTTAGGGAAGTCAATGTCACCAAAGAAGTGTGTTTTTGGTTGCCAGGGCAAGACAACCCTGCACAGATTCCCAAAGAACCCAGCGTTAAGGCACCCGTGGATGGAGTTTGTTTTCCTGAGCATAAACGGAGTTGTGTAAGACTGTTGTTCCCTGCATTTCGACGATGATTGTTTTATAAACAAAGCCCAGATCGACGGATTTGCAGATCGTCTAATGCTTAAGGATCGAGCAGTCACAATGATAAAGGTTCGCGGTCGTGCGTTGGAACGGTGAGTAAAACTGTTGAACAAATGTCTCTGTGTGTTGTTAGCTCGGCGCGTTAGCACAGCTTTAGCTCCGCCCACACGGCCCGCCTCCAGCCGCTCGTTTTTTTCCGGAAAGACTCGGTACAGCCTATCTTTCAATTAAAAATATAATAAAACAAACGACTTTTTGGAGATATGAAGGATGCAATATTACTCTATAGGTACTCAAGATTAACAGGAGATTGAGTGAAAATGAGCATTTCACCCCCCCTTTAACTTCTCCTTCAAAGTGGCTCTCCTTACGTCAAGCTTTCAGATCTAAATGTAGGCTAGATATGTGACACTGTATTACCATGAAAACTCATGGTAATACAGTGTCATATATCTAACCTACATTTAGACCAAGATGAATAAGCCGCCCCTTTTCACATTAGCCGTTAGCTACAACATGTAGCATAGAAAAACACAGGCCAATGAATCAGCATCTGTCTAGTTCACTTCAAATCTCTTCCAAACATGTGACTCACTGCATCATTAAGGAAATCAGGGGTGTTCAGACTGCCATTTTCAATGAGACTCAGTGACCTCTGACCTTTAACAACCGTCAGTGATGCGATAAAAAGTTTATCTGAGCTTGACTAGCAAAGGGAGTTAAGAAAATGATCCACCAGCCAATGCAGCACTTGCTTTAGTAGCTTATACTGTAGCAACCAACAGCTCCATGACCTCCACCGATTAAATAACAGTGTGAATCCCCTTTCAGTATATGGCATTACCAATTTCAATTTCTCAAGTAAGAGACTGACTTATTTCTGCTAAATGTTTCTTTTTTTTTTTCTTTTTTTTTTATATAAACTGCAGCTAATAACTCTTGTTTTCTGTGTTCTTCCAGCACGACCAGATTCAGCCTTCAGAGGGATTATTGTATGAACAGACACATGAGAGTTAAATTACAGACCATAGCGCAGCTGTAATCATTTATGAAAATACTTTTTTTCCAGTTTCCTCTCATCATTTGTTATTTCCACACGTGTACTTCCTGCACTTTGCAGTCCTCTGCTTTCCTGTTAGAAATTGTATCTGGTCCAAGGTTGAAAAGCTACAGCTTTATCTGTGTAGAACGTCAAACAGTGCTTTAATTTCCAGTGGAAAAACATGTTATATATTTGTACTGTACATGGAAATGAATCTTTTTTGCTGTGCATTATGCTTAGAGCTGCCTTGAGGGCAACATACAGATTAATAAACTAAGATTGTTCAGAATCAGAATTGGTTGTTGTGGTTGCAATGCTAAATTGAAACAGTAAGAAGCAGCTGTCATCAACTGACCAGAAAACACCCTTTTGTAACCTCAGACATATAAAAAATACAGGGTCATGACCTATGTCCTAAAATATATTGATGTTGGAAACACAGATGCCAATATGTGATAGCCGTCATCCGATTTGCTTAAACACAAAGGGTGTCTCGTTTTGCATTGATGTCAAAGAACAAAGGTATCACCCAGAAGACGGAAGAGATGGCAGATACTGAAAGCAGCGGTGCATAGGCAAACACAGAGGGTTATTTGAGGTGAGGAAAAAATGACACGTATGACCTGTTTAGTGGACTGTATTGTTGTTCGACCTGTTAACACTACAGTGCACGTCACTGACCAATGAAAGCGCTCTGAATTCGGCCATGTTTCAGTACGTATGTCTGTCAAACTCAGTTTGTGGAGTTTCAATTTTTGTCATTAAAAGCTTATTTCAGATTCATCCTTAGGGCTGTAAATTATGGAAGCCATTTCTGCTTTAAAAAAAAAAAAAAAACGATATCTCACAATTGTGACTTTATATGTGACTGCAATATACAATGTACAAAAGTTTGATTAATAAAGCAATGTATACTCCTCTATTTCAAATAAATGCTGTTCTTTTGACATTTTCTATTTATCAAAAAACCTTGAAATGTATCACATTTCCCCCAGAAATATTAAGCAGTATAACTTTTAAATATTGATAGTAATAAAGCATGTTATTTGAGCACCAAATCAGCATATTAGAATGATTTCTGAAGGATCATGTGACACTGAAGACTGGAGTAATGATGCTGAAAATTTAGCATTTGCCATCAGAGGAATAAATTACATTTCATTTTAAATTGTACTAATATTTATGAAAAACAGAAATATATTAAAATAAGTCACATTATAGTTTTCATATATATATATATATGTATATATATATATATATATATATATATATATACATATACATATAAAAACTATAATGTGACTTTATTATTAGCTTATATGGAAATTATTATTATTTCCCTTGCAAAGAAGTATCCTGGTAATTTGTACTTATTGGCATCATCAGGTGCTGCGTTTTGTTGTTATTGTTGTTGTATTTCCATGAGTTTCTCACTCACATACTGATGCATGTTTCTGTTCTAAATACACAAATAACTGTCATATATGGACCCATACATCATGTTAAAACCACTGAAGTAGATCATCAGTATTATAATTACAAAGTCACAGAAAAGTTTCAAAAACTCCTCTGAAATTAGGTCTCTTGTTTCATTATGGTCTACCACAGCGTTTCTCAAGCCTGTCCACCCACCACCACTGGGACCCCCTTTAATGGTCTAGCAAGTTCAATATAAGCCTATAAATGGTGAGTTGTGAAGGACTGACACTGAATATCATTAACATGATGACATGCCAAGACACTGATGGCTTTTGAATAATAAGCATCTGCTGAGCTGTCTGAAAAATAATCACTGCACAACCCATATGGAAATCACAGCCATGCTACAGACTGTGGTTTGCATGGGAGTTTGAAAATGGACAAGTGATGAGGAAGTGTGTTGATGGGAAAACTGTAGATAGAAAAACTGCCTTCTTTTTTTTTTAAATCGAGGAAGGACATCTCAAACATTAAAAAACCTTGATGGTGTGGCAGTACCTATATTTATATGTATGCCAATAATCTGATAATTGACAATTATAAGAATAAGAAATTACTCGCATTAAGATTTTACATGACTTGAGCAAACCTCTTTAAATCTGTTTACATGCCATTATTTTGATTATACTCAAATAAATGTGGTTGTTTTATTGGCATTGTACTGCAACTGTGAAACATTTCACATCCCACAATACTGTTAAATTGAAATGCAATAGACCAATTTGCTGCAAAAATTGCTTTCATTGCTTTTTATCCGCGCTAGGATATCGGGCCTCCTTAATTTTGTAGAAAATGCTTGAAGTGTATCCATTCTAAACGTTTTTGATCATCAATAATACGCATGATGTCCATGGCCAGTAAAACTCTTAAGCATAAGCTTTATTTCCTGAGCTCCCCAGTTTTCAAAGCATGTGCATTTCGGTGCACAGGTTTTTTGTTTTGGAAATGCACAGAATGGTTCCAAATTGGGTACTAGCTCTAACACCAGCACAGTCAAAAAGGGTTGGAAACATGCCTTTATAAAGACGTCTAACACCAGGAACAGCTAAAACACTATAAACATTGTACGTGGATTCCTTTCATTTAGCGGTTGTCCCTCTGCATGCCGGAGGTCCCAAACCCTACAGCTAAACCAACACGGTGAAACACGTCTATCCCTAGAGCCAAATGTAATTACAAATTCTTATAATAAAGGAACAAATATTTTAGTGCTCAGACTGAACAGCTGTAGAGCTCCTAATAAAAGTCTGTTGAGAATTAGCTAGTACCATATGGCCACTTCACACTATTCCCACAGAAACAAGTGTTTATGATGCTATTAGTTATTATCTGAACAACTCAGCAACTACACAACAGAGGTTGTTAAGTGGTGACTGCAATATTTTCCTTTTGCGGTTTTCTTTCGTACCAGAGAGAGCACTTCAGAACTTTTCACACTTCAAAAAAGTGTGAAGGGTGAAAAAAATGGTCTATCTACTTCCTCCCAATAGGAAGGCTATTCCAAAAGGTAGCCATCTTAATTATGCTGCCTCCTAAGATGCATTGTTTTGGCCAAATTCTAAAGGTGTGGTCACATTTAACATTGTTAGTTAAATTTTACCAGTGAAATCCAGTCATTTCGAAAGAAATCCATGCGATCTGGAATTTCATGTGAGGGGATTTCAGATTTCAGAACAGGCTGACATTGGTCACGCACATAATCTCTGTGTTGACCAACAGAAAAACTGCTTGGTTTAAAAGTGACCTCATACATTGCTACCACCATTGATACAAAGCGACAATAAAAAAAAATTAATTCACAGTTGTTTTTTTTTACAGAAATTTCACCAAAAGTTTTCTAATGTAACCACACTTTTAGAAAGCATCACGTTTATACTTTGTGGCAAATGAGGCAAGAGAAACTCGTTAAATACTAAAGTGAATTGTTAAAAATTACAGTGTAAATAAGATCTTCTTTTTTTGCCAGTATTTGTGTTAGCTGAGTATTTAGAGAATGTTTTTTTGAGGCACACCAACAGTACACATTTTCGAACAATTCCTAACAAAAATAAAAAAATAACTCATCAGCTCAGTAGTAGAGACTCCCAGGACCTTAAATGGATGGCTCAGATAGGTGAGACTTAATGTGTACTGTTGGTGTGCCTCCAGGAACAGGGCTGGAAAACCTTGTGCTGTTAGCTTAGCAACATGCTAATGACAAATTTCACTGAAATCAATTGCCTGTCGAGTCTCCCTTGTGTGGAGCGTTGTTTGTGTTAAATTACTGCCAATGTAAAGCATTCAAAATCTTTCTCTTATAACAGTTAGGATACTGCCTTAGAAGGCAGCTGCCCATTTAGGCATCAGGCAGCAAGGCTAGGTTTTAAAACAGACCTGTCTCTGTCTATTCCCTCACCGTGTCTAACGTTTTATCCGTTTCCAATCTTACTGCTCACTCTCCTTCTTCCCCTAGCTCACTCTTCATAATCGCTCTCTCTCTCTCTCTCTCTCTCTCTCTCTCTCTCTCTCTCTCTCTCTCTCTCTCTCTCTCTCTCTCTCTCTCTCTCTCTCTCTCTCTCTCTCTCTCTGCCTCCTCCCTCCACCCCCACTCTCTCTCTCTCTCTCTCTCTCTCTCTCTCTCTCTCTGCCTCCTCCCTCCACCCCCACTCTCTCTCTCTCTCTCTCTCTCTCAGATGGTAACTAGGCTGAGGTCAGGTAAGGTAATGGAGCGCACACTCTTACACAGCACTACCTCTGCTGTGGTGTCGGGAAAGCGGCTGCACTTCTGAATGCCCTTGAGGTGTGACCTCATTCAGGGCTCTTAGGAACAATCATGACATGAGAAAATGCTTGATATAAACACACACGCTTTTCAAACGTTTCATAACTTCATCTATTACTATCATTAACTAATAAATTACTAAATTTGTGTAATAGGGAATGTTACAGCATAATGTACATTCAGCCGGTCATTATCTCTGAATAAACCCTGACAGGATGAACAAGACACGACATGAAGAGTAAGGGTCTTGTATCACCCTGGAATGTTTATTTTGCAATAACGACTGTATTCATGCAGCAAGTTTTCATGCTGATTTACAAATAATAAATAAATGGACATGAAATATCTCACAGGTAATGTGAAACTAGGTCATTATACAAAACTATTTGACCCATCAAGAATTCCAGAGAGCCACGTATTGACAAAGGAATAGTGAATTCCCCTAGCCCCGCCCCCAAAATGAAAATTAATTTACTGATCCTCATGTCATTCCAAGCCCAAACTTTTGATAATCTTCAAAACAGAAGATATCTTTAATGAAACCTGAAATTTCTGTCCCTCAATTGAAAGTCCATGCAACCAAAATGTTGACGCGTAAAAAAGTTCAGAGAGAAGTTGCAAAAGTAATCCATATGAATCATGCAGTTTAACTGAAGTCTTCTGAAGAGACATGATCGCTCTATGTGATGAACAGATTTCATTTTTATTCACATATAAATATTAGTTAACACACATACAAATATGGAGCACATCAAATATGGTAAGCGGATAATCAGCTGTACTTGCTTGATGTACGATGAACAAACCTCATTGGTTATTGCAGAATTAAACTGCTTGATTCATATGGCTTACTTTTGCAATGAAATGTCTTTATGAAAATTTTGAAGCATGACAGTTTTGGTTTGCATAACCATTCGATGGACGGACTGAAATATCTCAGGTTTCATTCAAAATACCTTTGGTGTTTCGAAGATGAAGGTGGTTTTGGAACAACATGATGGTGAGTAATTGATGACAGAATTTTCCGCTAGATATAGCTTACTGTCTGCTATATGAAAAACATGGAATATTCAGGGTTATTTTCAAATTAACATCTGGTTGTTGTTGTCTGTGTAATCGGCAGCATGCCACGGATGCTGTCTTAATTTACACTTCAAATGAAAAAAGTAGAAGTTTTGACAAGGTTTTTACCTTTTTTCTTTAGCAACAATATCTAGAGTACACACAGGTGTTTCATAGACTCTAAAGATTTCTCTAGTCTGTTTGGCTGTTATAGATGCTCCGTGGAGTTTGGATGTGTCTGTTTGCTTAATCAGCAATTTGCACCTTTCTGAAGAGGCTGTGATAACAATGTGTTGGTGCTAATAAACTGAAAAGTCCACTGAAAGTCCCTGAAAGTTTCTTGATAACATTAACGCTATTTCACTCCTCTTATCATATGTGAATTATCCCATAGGACATTGTTACCTGAATTTAGAGGGATACAAATCCAGGCCTGGGTCTACTTTACCAAGTATTGTGCAGCAGTATATGGTTAATATTAGTTTATCTCTACAGTATATGGGATTTTTTTCCCCAGATATCCTTATTTTCATTTAGATTAACTATTAAAGAGTTGTATAGTACATGTATAATCTATAATTAAATGCATCTCTTATAGATCTAATATATATATATACGATTATTTACGATTACGAATTACGATTCAATTATATATATATAATTGAATTAAAACGCATATCTCGCCATCCAGAATGGTTGCAATCTCTAGAACTCTATGAAATATTATGCATAAACCAACCAGGAATTCATACTGCTTTAAACTGGCCTTTTCAGCAAGGATTCATCCTGTTAATATGACATAAAGACATTTCTCAACAGCAAGAGAGAAATATAAGTGAGAATACAGATGAGAGTCTTACCTTCTACGGCTCTTTTGAAGAAGACTTTGCAGCTTCCACATGTAACAACCCCATAGTGACATCCTGACGCCTCGTCTCCACACACCAGACACACTTTGGCTGTCGAAGACGTGTGTCTCAAAGACGCACTGAAACAAGAGAAAATAAAATGATACCTGTAAATTGTACTTGAGACATTAAGTGACAAACCACATTAATGATATAACGCAATGTTGTCATGATTAGAAATGCAGTAGTTATGTCGAACGTGTTGCAGTGGCAGTTCATGGGTAACTGTAGAAATAACCAAAACAACTTAAAGATTTTGATGAAAATCCGAAATAAGATAAATGGAAGTACTGTAAATCAACACACATTTAATCAATGAACTGCATATTTTATTTCAGACATGGGTAAAAAAAAAAAAACAAGATAGGTTTCCAAGATAAAAAAGGGATTTTTTTGTAAAACCTTTATACCATTGTAAAGATTCAATTTAATAACTCTAAAAGGTATTGTGATAAGTATATGATAAACATGTTATTTGACACTGAATACTGTACATGGGATGGTAGACATCTTAATCATTATTTTCAATTATTAAAAATATTGCAAATTTCAAGGTATTTTTTCTGCATGTTGGTTGCACAAAAATTATTCAATTATTATTATTATTACAAGTAGCCTAGTAGTAGGAGAAGTAACAGTAATAAACAATAAATTACTGTATATTATATAATTGCATAATTCTAATTAATAGATTCAATTCATAAATTAACAGCATAGGACAAAAAATAAATACCGCCATGTCATTGACCTGCCTATTTCAATAAAATAACCCATAAATAACACCCCAGGTTTGAGCTAAGTTTGTCCTGCTCTACAGGGCGGTTTGAGCCCAACTATTTTAGCACTGCAGAAATCACGTAATTCCCACATTGTTACTGGGCACCCAAAGGGCACGGCATATGTCACTGACTCATAACGTATGTCTCACAATTTTGCTCCAGATCATTCAGGAAGTCTGACTGTACAATATCTAACACAATTGCACCATATATAATATTCCGCTTTCAAAACAGTCAAATTATAAGTCTTAAAATACAGAAATAAATAGTGGCAGAAAATGGGACAATGTTGGAATCTCAAAAAGAGAGATTTTTATATCCACTGCCCTCCAAAATGAAATTGAAACATTGAAAATGAAGCACATACTCCAAATAGTCTGGCTGACTTGGCAGAAATCTGATTAAATTGCCCAGTGAAACCTGACATAGCCTGAGTGGGCAGAGCCTCATATAAGGATGCCCTGCGGAGCGGGTGAAAGTCACCCTTTGAAAGACTCCTAGGCGTGCATAAAAAACACACATAGCAGAGCTCATTTAAAACGAACAGTAAGGCTCTAACTATACGTTAACGACAAGATAGGCTTAGCACGTACCTCCCCCCGCCCCAACTTTGATAATGAGTGTGCTCTCGTTTTAATCAGTAGTGCACGGTAATTGTCTGGTTAGCATTCTGACAACATCCTTGAGTCTTAACAAGCCTCTGGGTCTCAGAGGCACGGCCCCTCTCAAGGCCTGGTGCGGGTAGTAACTTCACAGCGTCTTTCTGACACAGTCGAGAGAGCTGATCTAATTCTCCCTCGTCCATCTAAACACACATTAAATTTGTTAGCCGGTTAGCAGGGGTCTCCTGCGAGGGAGTCGATTGGCAGGCCCCGGTGAGCTAATCGCCCCGGCAGCACCGCAACGCTCGCTGTGCATGATGTGGAGAGGTCTAGCTTTATTAAACTGTTCAGCGAGCCCCTCTTTCTCTTGTTCTGCACCAAACGTTCTTTGCCATGGAGCAAAAAAAGAAAAAGACAAAGCAAAGGGCTGACAAGGTGACTGCTTTTGCATGAAGTAGGTCAGTGTTCATTGTTATAAAACAGAGCGCCCTTATGACCGGCATACTGCGAGACTGCTGCTGGTGTGTTTAGTGCTTAAAAGAAAAACACCAATTAATGATGACAAGTACTTTAGCTGGTGGATTTTTCATTGGTATAGATAATGAACTGAATGCCTGACCTGCCTCCCCTCTCTTAGAAGTTAGAGAAGTTTGATTCCAAACTTCACTTCCGTTTTCGCCGTCTACTCAAGTGTGACTGTGTGTTATTGAAGTAACCCTTTGTGGTCAGTGAGTGAGTTTACATGTACAACAAATGCTGATAACTATCAAAGACCTGCTCGATTAAGAAAACCTGACAAACAGAGTTTACTGTACGTTAGATGTTGAATGCTTTGAAGAATTCTTCAAAACATGAATATATTGGCCTTTCTTTGATAAAATTATAAAATGTCTTATATGTTATGTAAGATTGTGCATGTAAACAATGCTTGAAGTGATTCTCTGGAAACAGACAGGTAATAAGAAAGGTAATAAAAAAAAGGTCTGGGGTAAAGTGAGGACAGATGCAACTATCATTTCTCATCCATCGTATGTACAATTGCAGTCTAACTAGAGTAGGCTTACCATGAATTGAGATCATATGGCAATTTTTCTAGCTTTAGGTTTAAGGGTTTTTTTGTTTTGTTTTTGCAAGAAAAACAAGAAAAAAGCAGTAGATATGCCTTTTCCTCTTCAGATTTCATAAACAAAATATTCAGAGATACCTCTGTATAAGCGAGTGGTTTACTCAAAATACTCAAGGATTCCGAAGCCCTGTTTTGATTACATTATCAAATTGCCCTGCATTAATATGAAAACTGGGTCATTCCTGTTATGCAATGCCTTTTGAACACTGTAAACTGAATATATATATATATATATATATATATATATATATATATATATATATATATATATATATATATATATATATATATATATAATACACTCACCTAAAGGATTATTAGGAACACCATACTAATACTGTGTTTGACCCCCTTTCGCCTTCAGAACTGCCTTAATTCTACGTGGCATTGATTCAACAAGGTGCTGAAAGCATTCTTTAGAATAGTTGGCCCATATTTATAGGATAGCATCTTGCAGTTGATGGAGATTTGTGGGATGCACATCCAGGGCACGAAGCTCCCGTTCCACCACATCCCAAAGATGCTTTATTGGGTTGAGATCTGGTGACTGTGGGGGGCATTTTAGTACAGTGAACTCATTGTCATGTTCAAGAAACCAATTTGAAATGATTCGAGCTTTGTGACATGGTGCATTATCCTGCTGGAAGTAGCTATCAGAGGATGGGTACATGGTGGTCATAAAGGGGTGGACATGGTCAGAAACAATGCTCAGGTAGGCCGTGGCATTTAAACGATGCCCAATTGGCACTAAGGGGCCTAAAGTGTGCCAAGAAAACATCCCCCACACCATTACACCACCACCACCAGCCTGCACAGTGGTAACAAGGCATGATGGATCCATGTTCTCATTCTGTTTACGCCAAATTCTGACTCTACCATCTAAATGTCTCAACAGAAATCGAGACTCATCAGACCAGGCAACATTTTTCCAGTCTTCGACTGTCCAATTTTGGTGAGCTTGTGCAAATTGTAGCCTCTTTTTCCTATTTGTAGTGGAGGTGAGTGGTACCCGGTGGGGTCTTCTGCTGTTGTAGCCCATCCGCCTCAAGGTTGTGCATGTTGTGGCTTCACAAATGCTTTGCTGCATACCTCGGTTGTATCGAGTGGTTATTTCAGTCAAAGTTGCTCTTTTATCATCTTGAATCAGTCGGCCCATTCTCCTCTGACCTCTAGCATCAACAAGGCATTTTCGCCCACAGGACTGCCGCATACTGGATGTTTTTTTCCTTTTCACACCATTCTTTGTAAACCCTAGAAATGGTTGTGCGTGAAAATCCCAGTAACTGAGCAGATTGTGAAATACTCAGTCCGGCCCGTCTGGCGCCAACAACCATGCCACGCTCAAAATTGCTTAAACCACCTTTCTTTCCCATTCTGACATTCAGTTTGGAGTTCAGGAGATTGTCTTGACCAGGACCACACCCCTAAATGCATTGAAGCAACTGCCATGTGATTGGTTGATTAGATAATTGCATTAATGAGAAATTGAACAGGTGTTCCTAATAATCTTTTAGGTGAGTGTATATATATATGTATATATAGGGCTGTCAAAAGATTAATCGCGATTAATCGGATCTAAAATAAAAGTTTGTGTTTAAATAATATATGTGTGTGTACTGTGTATAATTAAATTTGTATATATAAATACACACACATGCTTGTATATATTTAAGAAAAATGTGAATTTTTTTTATAAAAAAATTATATTTATATATAATATAAATGATAAATAAATATATACAGTATATGTATGCAAATATTTCTTAAATATATACATGCATGTGTGTGTATTTATATATATAAAATAATTATACACAGTACACACTCATATATTATGTAAACACAAACTTTTATTTTGGATGCGATTAATCGCGATTAATCTTTTGACAGCCCTAATATATATATACAGTATATATATATATATATATATATATATATATATATATATATATATATATATATATATATATATATATATATACTGTATATAAACAAAATGATTTGCACAAATTATTTAGGAACTGCCTTTTTGGAATGCAGAATAACCTATCAATAGATAACAAAATAAAACAAATGGGGGGAAATTAAGAGATACGTGAAATATTTACATAATAGTTAATGCAAAGCCTGAAGGGACATGACAAAAATAGCAACATCCACTCAAAACAAGTTTTATTTCTTGTTAATTTAATTATGATGTAATGATAAGAGATTAATCTAGCACTTTCTATCTTTTAAATTTGTAAATTTCATAATATAAATAAACTGCACAGTAGGAATGACCCAGTTGCATTCGTTCAGCAGAAACTGTAGTTTATGTAAATGTCAGTGCAAGAGACATAATACAGTGCTTAATAACCAAATTTCAAGGACAGACGGGAAGGATTTTTTGTTTTTTTGTTTTACGATGCTACACCCTTATACAGAATTACTTATTGTTCCCTGTGCAATTATACAATCTAAATTATTTGGAAGGAAGTAATTGTGAATTGAAACTGTAGTGACCACTTACCGGTCATGTACGGAAATAAGCATAATAATAATTCAACATGTTCAAGCCCAACTTGAAAACTACGAGAAGACATGGAGTGCAAGGTTTTGGCATTTGCTATATTATTTGGATTGTGAATATTTATTGCTGCTTACGTGCTGCTGCATCAGCTGAGATCTGCAGAAAGATACTGGCAGGGTTGAGAAAGAAGACTGACAGATGGATCAGGAATGCAAAAATAACAAACCATATAACCGCTCGAATGCACTGCGCTGGAGCTGTCACGTATCAATCTCAACAGAGCGATAAAGCAGCAGTCTTTCTCCTGGCTCTATGCAGAGCAATGGGCAGAAATAGAACATGCAGCGATAGTTACGCTGAATCTCTATCAGTTAAGGTGGGTGTTAAGTTATCAGACTTCACAGCACACAGATGTACAGATGCTAACCAAAGCCAGAGAAAATGAGTCCTGCTCAGCTTCAAGAGGATCACCGTTCATTGTGCAAACAGTGACCGCTCTTACAGACAGCCACCTCCTCTTCGGTCTAGAGTATTTATGTAACAAAACTTGGAATGCGGCAAAAGCTAAAGGTAGATTAGGTAAAACAAACAGGATAGAGGACAAACGGCTTACATAACCAAAGTGAGACAGCCTAAACATTATCACCGCACCCACTCCACGCACTACGCAGAGCGGCCTGCAGAGAATTATGGGTCCCCGGAGTGCTATTAAGACCTGGACCTACCAAAAGGGTCAACTGCAACGTCAGTGAGTGCGTGTAAAATGCATTTACATTCTCTTAATATACCATGACCTGAATTAATATGTTCTTCATCTGAAATGAGTTGCCCAATATGGCTGCCGCACTAATTGTGTTGAAGCTGTAAATTATGAAGAAGTGGGAAAACTGAAAGAATCTGTGAAACAATTATGAAATAGATTTCTTGCAAAAAGAAAAAGAAAAAAAGAAGCTAATTAATTAAGGCATCCAAAAGAGCAAGTGATTTCTTTTAGGATTTTTTTAAAATGAAAATGAATACAATGTAATATATAGTAGGTCTATACTAGTTTGTGCATGCACAATTAGGAATTATATAATATGAATTATGCAAATCATTAATTACAGCAGGCAAATAGCACTGCTTTGTGAATCATAAACATCATTCTTAAGAATAGAATTCTTCTTAATTGCTATTTTCGTCTAAATATAAGTAAAGAATTGTACTTATATTACTTATAATATAATATAAGAATTCAAAAATAGGGTCAAAAAGGTAAATAACCTCTTAAATTTTGGATATCACACACACACACACGTGTTTTAATGTTTTAAGGGGACTTTCAATAGACATAATGAATTTTATACTGTATATTATATCCCCTTACACTAACCCTACCTCTAAACCTACCCATTACAGAAAACATTCTTTATTAATGGTGACATACAAATGTCACCACAAGAACAAGGATTTCAGATATTGCCATCTTGTCCCCATAATGTAGGGTTTACCAGGCCACACACACACACACACACACACACACAGGCAAGACACATGCACAAATGAATGCAACAGACCGCTTCATCTTCAGACAGGCTCTTAAAACATACCTATTTAAAATGCATGGTACATTAAAAAACACAACACAGAGTGCTGAACTCTCGTCAAGCCAGCTGCAACGAAAATAGTGTGCATGCTTATTATGATTATTACGGTAATCTGCAGGCAGAGCAGAAAAAAAAGGACTTTGATGTGTTTTTCATTGAGTTGATCAGCAAGTCTTCCGCAAGAACCACCAGATAACATCAAAGACAATCATTTTCTCCTTGAGAAAAACAAAAAGATGTTTCTAAGAAAATATTTGAGAACGTCTTAAGACTTTTTCAAGAACTGCACTTAGAATTCCTCTCATGTACTTCAATGTGCCTCATTAGAACAGAAAGGGTGTAGAAGCTGTTATTGCTACTATAGCACATTGATTATTTAAATGCATGTGCTCTGTAAGATGTTCAGAAAGATTTGAGTAATAATTTAGTAATATATTACTCTTAACCCAAACAGTATAAAACAGTGTTCATTTACAGTTAGTCAGATGCACAGTGCAAGTGATTTTCAAGGCATGAATATTCACCAAAATATGAAGCACACTTGATCTGACATTGGGTGGAGAAACATTTGGAAACATGCCGTTTCCTTTACAATTACAGTCTGTCCACATGAGCCCTGCAGGTATGGCAAGACTGACAAACAAGTAAACCATGAATCTGACATTTGCACTTGGACGCCAATTATTAAGTTGTGTACTTTTATTCATGTAAAAAAAATGAAGAGAATATAGAAGAACTGGATAGACAAGGATTGTTGACTGTTGACAGTGCCACATGTTTTATCTTCCCTAGGGCAGACAGCCTCAGTGAACTCAGTTTTATAACTTTGCTGATATCCAGTCTTCTTTTTATTCCCATCAGACACAACAGTGTAATTATTTGGTTCTGCGTCCTTAAGTGCGTGGTCCATATAATTAAACTATAATGGATTATTTGAATAGAAAAAAAGTGATTGCTTTGAGCTAATCTTGTGCTTGTTTCCAGATGCTGTACACTGGTTATTAATGCCCTCTATAACAAAAAAAAAAGGTTTTGAGATGTCCTGATCAATGACTTAGGGCAAGTTTATCTTGTGTTACTCACCTTACTAGTTCATCTAAATCAATTGATGTTCATTAGCATTAATATTATTTCCCTAGGCGTGACGAAGCCTGACAGAGAATGAACATCCATCTATTAGCAGAGTCACGGAGACAGAATCTCATATAATACCCCAGTGGTCAACACCAGATGTGACAGTCTGAAAACATCAACAATGATGCAATGATGTTTTCTGCTGCCAACTTTATCTGTCATTATCTCTATTATCACTATGGGCAACATTCAGTATATTAACTAAGACAACCACACAAATTTTAATCTTATATACAAATAAAAAGAAAAAAATCTTTTTAAAAGTCCTTTTAGTCCATGTCTGGCATTAGATTTAAGGTAACCTACATGACAGTTTTATCCAATCAGATGCTCTCTAGAATCACAATGCTCCTCTCACTAATACCACCAGTAGCCAACAACATGAAGTAAATAATTTTCAGTTTTTTTTTATAGACTAGCCCTTCAATATGTATCTTCCAAACTTCTTGTTTCAAAACGAAGTACATAAACACAGAACAGACTATAAAAAAGAGCTTTCTTCATCTATATGAAAGCCCATTTCATAAGAAATAAAAATATCATGCTTGGACATAAAAAGTTGAAATTATGAGATGCTAAATCATAATTATAACCATAAAAAATGGTTGAAATGATGATATACTTAGTAGTACATACTTGTAGCATACTAACTACAATTTTGAGCTAAAAAGTTAGGATATAAAAAGTCATAATGACATAAAATAAAAATTGTCATAATTATTAATTTTTATCTCATCATTTCAACTTTATTGATAAATAATTTAGACTTTTTAACTGTGACCTAGTATCTCATAATTTTGACATCTTATGTCACGATACTAAGCCTGTTTTTTTGTTTTGTTTTTCGTGGCAGAAATGGGCTTCCATACTTCACCAGAAAGATTAAAAAAAGATAATCAGTGTTATAAAACTAGTGTTATACAAAGCAACGATTACGTTTAAAATAATCAGATTTCTGTCTGATTCAGATAGGGGTTTACACAAATGTTAGGATCTTTCTAATATTTATTTTTTTCTTTTTTTTCTTCAGCAAATAGCTGAGATTCTCTACCAGCCGTGGCACCTAATTCATGCATTAAACCCCATATGAGGTCGTGTTTTCAGCACCTTTGGAATGATATGCTGCACAATTTACACTAATCTGGCTTATGTTGAGCCTGGAGATATAAACAGACCTTCGTGAAAGCCTGTACACATACAACTGTGCAAAAATGCCACAAATCCGTTGTGTTGGTGACATGGGTGAACTTGTAAACTCACAATGAGCTGTTTCCACTGAATCCAGTGGCCACCTCTTTGCCTCTGGTTGCCTAGTTTAGGCAGAGACTCAGAAACATGGCCCTGATTCACTAATGACCTCCAGACTGGGTTTATGTTGACTAGGACAAACAGGAAGCTAAATCTCTGAAGTGTGTTAGCTTACCTGAAGGAGACATACTGATGGTCCTCTATAACTAGTCAGTCACTAACAATAAAAAAAATGGTCTGTTATATTAAATCCAGACGGATTTATATTTCATTCTACTGAAAGCTATGCCAAAAATGTCCCTATAACAACTGTACAAAAATTATTCCTATAGTAAATAATGATACAAGTAAGCAGAATTAATTGGCCAAGCCAAATCTGGCAAAATATTTCGTTGTCTTTTAACCATTTTAATCTCAAATGGTCAGGAAATTATACTGCAAAAATGCTGTAGATAAAGTAACCTTTAAAATTTAAGCCATGTGGGCAAACTTGTAGACCGCTTTTTACAGGAAGAAGAGTGACCCTGTCCCAAATGGCACCCGAAACACTAGCAGTCTTCCACACTTTCATGACGTAAAGCCGCTTTGACTGTCGGCATATCGACACGCGCACACGGCAGCCATTGTAAGTCCACAAGACCGAAAGTGCTTATGAAGTGTGCCATTTGGGACAGGACAATGTTAATGGCTTCAAACAGTTCATGAGTAGTTGAAAAATGTCTCCCAGTTTGTTTGAGATTAGGTTCAGTAATTTCACTTTAATGGCAACGAAAAGGTTATTAGTCAGAATTTGAAATCTCTTATTTTGAAAAACGTCATTTTAGTCAATTCAATGGTATTTAACAAATTTGATTAAGCTAAGTCCATGTGTGCTTTTTTACAAAAACAAAAAAACTAAGTTCACCTCTTTGGACAAGACATAGTAAACAGTCTAACCTTGTCATGTGTAATAGAGCTGTTCTTTAATGTAGATTATGTCTGTTTCTGACAGTTACAGCAGCACAAAAAACACTGTTGTGTTTATATGCTACTCGCAAAATCATGTCATTGCCACTTTAATGGTTTTCTTTAGCCTTTTAGAATGGGCAGAATAATGATGTTTATGATTCATTTTGTCACTGAAACTACCACAGGTTCATCCATACTCCTCCATCTTGTTTAATCTAAAACAGGATAAAAACTTGCAGCTCGACAACTTAACGCATACGCACGCCGTCATTCATCTTGAAATTATATGATTCAATTTGCATCCTCTGGTTGGTTGAACTTAGAGGCTTTTGCTGGCAAAGGGAAGTGGTGTTTAGAGGTTTCTGCCAACGAACCGGTATTTCTAAATGGCCTGAGGCTAGAATTTAGCGGGTTTGAAGCGAAAGTATTTGATGAACATATCCTATGTGCGGAGAGCATTCGCGTTCAATATCGTTATCTCATTTTTGATGGAGGTGGAGTTTAGCGGCTTTTGCATCTGAAGTCTTCAAATATTCACTATAGGGTTCAAATCTGGACTCAGTCTGATGGACTTTTTCTCAAACCACTTCTTGGTTGTCTTTGCAGTTAGGGCAAGAGCATTGTCTTGTTGAAAAATATCATCTGATCATTCCTCTTTAGATAAAAACGTTTTAATAGTGGGAAACAAATCATTCTGCAATATTCTCCTGTACTCCCAATGCATTGAATGACTTTTCACAGTAAAGTAGCTAACCAATACCAGCAACTAAAATGACACCTCTATGTTTTATTGTGGTAGAGATACATTTATTATTATATTTTCGCTATTCAGCATCACCATGGAACTTAAGTTTCATTGTGATTCATCACTCCACACCCAACTTTCCATATTGCGACAAAAACTTCATTCTGTCTTTGAAGTTTTTCTGAGACAGCAATGGCTTTTTAAGTACAGGTAGTGCATTTGCTTGAATTCAGCTAATTTCCTTAGCAATAATTTGCGGTTAAGACCATTAAAAGCTTAGTGTTTATAAAGTACACTCCTGATCAAAAGTTTGGGACCTGTGATGGCAACGCTGAAATTTCAGAAGTCACCATTAGTCTAGTCTTCAGTGTCACATGATTCATAAGAAATCATTCTGATATGCTGATTTGGTGCTCAAGAAACATTTGAAGACTGCATTCTGGCTGCGTGTTTATGTTATGAAACAATAAACAATGGAGTTCAGGCGGGGCCATGACTCTGCTGGAGTCGTCTGACAGCCGGCCAAACGATTCAGTGCTGCATTTGGACAGTGTAGCAATGCAACATTCTGTGCGTGCTCACCGAAAACCGTCCGGCCGGAGGCCAAAGTCACACAGCTGTAATGACACACTCATTGAACAAGGCTTGCTCGAGGGCAGCAAGTGGACACTTCAACTGAGTTATGAGGTTGAGTTTGCCGTCTTACTAAGAAGAAGAATCAAAATATCATACCAGCCCTTATCAGCAACAGATGTGCTTTAGAATGCTTGAGTTATGAGTCATTTGACATGCTGAATATGTCTTTGCAGACATGACAGGTCAAGCTGTTCAATGAGATACTAATTAACACCTGCTTTTGGTGTTCACTCCTCAAAGAGTTTAATTCTGCCTATACAAATGAATGATTAGTCACCTGCTTTTGCCTTATTAACTCAAAGAAATAATCCTGGGTTCAGTACAAATTAAGCTTACTTAAAATTTTGATTACCACAAAAATAATTTTGATTTGTTCCTTCTTTGCTTTTTATTTTATTTTTATTTTTTAAGCAAAAATCTTGAGAAGTGAAGGAATTATAGAGTCTGTAAATGTTTTCAGAAGTATAGCCACAAGAAGTAAACAAAATATGTTAACATGATTTTAGTGTGGGAAAAAAAAAAATTGCCAACATTTTCTTTGTAAAGTTATATTCAATTTTACAATGTTTTTGCCGTGACAACGGTATGGCACAACCCCTTTAAAGGGACACAATTTAAATTCTGTCGTAATTTAATCTTCGTGGTGTTCCAAACCTGTATGGCAGAAAGTTTATGTGGAACATAAAAGAAGATATTTTAAGAATGTTGGTAATAAAAAAATAAAATAAAAAAAACCCCAAAGATTCTTCTCAAGATATCTTACTATTTTATGTTCAACAGAAGAAAGAAAGTCATAAAGGTTTGGAAGGACATTCGGGTGAGTAAATGGCTGAACTATTCCTTTAAACCCTCAAATGTCAGATCTTCTTTTTTTAAGCTAAGGGACGAGTCAATTCATTAAATTTTTCAACCAAATTATGCCACATTTACTGTCGATTAAGCTTGTATTATTGAACCCAGAAGAAGCTAAATTGAGCTCTATCTATATCTCAACCCTCTGCCAACTGTGTTTAAGGCATGCATAGATAATGATCAGTGCCTTGCTAAGAGTTACTGCACGTGAAACCATGACACCCCCCCCCACACACACACACACACACACATAAACATAGCCGTGAGAAGGAGCACCATTGGACTTAAGCCATCTAATTCGCAGCATGTGAGCCAACTGGCTGTGTACAGTCTCAAGTTCGACTGTACTTGACTATATAGCCACTGGGGCGAACAACCAGAAATAAAAATGTGCCTGATAACCAGGTTTATTATTAAAATTGGAAATAGGATTTGGTCTCACAAGTTAATAAAAGCATGTGTGGATATCAGTCTTGCAGAGATGAATATCAGCTCTACAGATGTAAAACTATAATTTATGTTTCCCTTTGTATATATTTGTCCCATGAGTTATGATTTTTCTCATTGCTGTCTATATTTAACACAATTTCAGTCTGTAGCAAGATGCATAAATCCTAATGGGGTATTGTTTGAGTCGAAGCACAAAGGGTTCTGAGATTACGGTACAAAACGTAAAAGAACATTATCAGAACATCACACACACATGTCACTTTAGACCACCAGTGTCCTTGTTTCATGACCTTTTTCAGATGTAGTATGTGCATGATGGAGGATTACTGCACCATATGGAGGTTTAAAGAACAATGCTACACCTGCACAAGAAATCTCATGAAGCATATACGTACAGACCACTAGAAAATCTCAAAATAGCTCTCGTTGCTTACTAACAACAATAAATACCTTTTTGGTTTAATTAAATCCTGTTCAATAATCATTATTTTGAGGACAACATAATTTGAAACCGAAATCTTACATGGAGAATCAACATCATTGGAGATTTCATTGGATCCGAAGGACTTTTTACAAAACATTCAGTGATATCATCTAAGACAATTTGCAACAAAAATCATTTTAAAGGCTAACGTAGTTAATGTGTGCACTACAAAAAATATAAATGATATATGTTTAACAATGATTTTCTTCACCAAACTGAATGATACTTCTGTTCATTTCTGCTTTTTAACAACTGGCCAGAAAACATGATGATTTTAATTATCTTATTCTATTAAAAAACATCTGAATATAGTTCCCTTCGAAAGGGAACTCGCACTGCGTCGATGACGCTATGGAGAACGCCCTCCACGTGAACCGGTGTCTGAAAAGCTATCCAATCACAGCAATCGATATTAACCGGCGACAGCCTATGACGTCACTACTAGTGTGACCCGGAAGTATAAAAGGAGTGCCTAGAGAACATGTCATCCTCTTTCCGTCTTCAGGGACTGTTTTGTTTGTAAGCTTCAACCTGAAAACTTCAAAAGGAAACCATTACCAGAAGGACCATAGATCCGTGTCTAAGATATTGACACTTGATGACACAAGCACAATCAGTTCTTGTCGGGTACCGAACACGGGTATGTGTTGATGCCTCAATTGACGAGAGGTTTGCGAACTATCTCGTGGTTGGAGAGGCATCGACATTCTGAAGTGCTCTGGCCCTGCCTTTTAAACAAACATCACACTTAAATGGGCTATGCATACCCTTCCCATAGGCCTCCTCAGATTTAGAATCATCAGGCTTGTATAGTGGGTAGTGCCAATCTGTGGTAGTGAACAGGTTGGCCTTATTATACGAACATTTTTCTAGTCAGGCCACCATTCATCCGAGCATCAAACAGACATTTCTGAGTGAGATGGCTTCCTCCCTATTGGGAGTTTTTTCTACTGAGGTCACCGCTCTGTCAAGCTCCAGATAAAACTACAAAATCAAGCGTTGGCCTTCGTCAGGCCACCGTGAAAGCCACCTTATACTAGAGCAGTAGTTCTCCTCTCACTTTAGAAAGTCGTTTTGAAATTATAGCACTAACCTTCAGACATATAATATTCGCGTGCCTCAATATCTGGCTTAGGCTTAGTATCTAGGATTTTAGGTGGCGGTCTGCTAAGCATTCTTGCCTCGAGCCTCTCAGTATCTGAGTGTAGGTTCCTTAGACCATCAGGATATTTAATTCCTGTAAATCTAGAGGTCTGTTCTAAATCTGTTTTTCCTAGTACTAGCCTCCTCTTACTCAAGAGTCGTCTGGCCAAGACCCGCCTTTTTCATTATGCTAGTGGTGTAACAGGGTAGCTAGCAACATTCGAAAAGCCTCCCATGCAGATTTATATGGGTGTTGTCAGGTCTTTCTCTCTACAGAGTAAGAAGGAGTGTGCTCAGGCCTCCGCTCTTTACAGCATCGAAAGTAGTAGCTGGCAGCAAGGCCTTTAGTTAAAAAGGATTTTTCTTCTGAGCCGCTTATATATAAGAATTCAAGTCATAAGGTCGAATGTCGTTGGCCACTTACTGAGGCCTCCCTTGGGTTTAGAAGAGAATGTAAAATCTGTCTAGTAAAATTACAAGATAATAGGCCTCGACCCTGGTACATCCTTCAGGGTCATGCTGATAGTGCTCCCCTTGTTAGGGTCACTAATTAGAGTACTTTGCTGCTCGTACGTTATCACCTTTCACCACCCAGGTTCAAGTAGAGACAGATTGGTTGAGTATGCTCCCTTAGAGCCAAAGCACTGCCTGGGCTGACACCCATGTCATTCAAAGCTGTAGGCCTTACAGTAGGCCTTCTCAATACTCCGGTAGCGTAAGATTGTACTCTCCTTGCTTTAAAGGATCGATAGCACTTCTGCTGAGTACACTGCCTGTTGGCAGTATAACCAGGCCCATAAAAATGTCTGTGAGAGCACCTAGGCCTCTGAAGGCTAGCCCTGCTAACATCCTCGCTATCAAGTAGTTAGGCCTTAACAGGCCTCCTTGAAGGCGGCTACACAACGAGTTGGATGCTTAGCATTGCAAAGGGCTTAATGCCTAAAGGCCCCATGGAGCCTCCCTGATTTTAGCCCAGAGCCTGGTCGGTCAATTTGACCAGGTCAGCCTCCCTGGTGGCATGTGGAGTTGACTTGAGGTCCCCCTCAGAAAGTGACTGGACAGGACTCCTTTCGGACCTCCTGGCCATATTCCCTTAAAGGAACCCCTTCCATGGAAGCTGTTGGTTCCAATCCTTTGAGCGGCCTTGGTAGGCCTTCCGTTGTTCGGAGGCCACTTTGAGGCTTATAGCTTGGGCAGTGACCATAGGGAATAATGTCATTGACACTGTACTGTATGTGACCCGAAGGGGGAGTGTTTCTTGGCATTTTCAGTGAAAATACTGCTATTTCTGACGTTTCTGTCACAAGCCATAATTGGCATGCACTCCCCTCAGCATGGTGGGATTGTATATCGTTCCCCATAGCGTCATCGACGCAGTGTAAGTTCCCTTTTGAAAGGAAACGTCTAGGTTACGACTGTATGAACAGTCTCTTCAGACAATGTCTGAAGTGGATGACATGTTATCTAGGCGCCCCTTTTATACTTCCGGGTCGCACTAGCAGTGACGTCAAAGGCTGTCGCCGGTCAACATGAATTGCCGTGATTGGATAGCTTTTCATACACCGGTTCATGTGGAGGGCGTTCCCCATAGCATCATCGACGCAGTGTCTCGTTCCCTGTTCTCAGGGAACAGAGGTTACAGTCGTAACCTAGACGTTTTGTAAAAAAAATAAATTCTCACTCAGATACGCTGTCAACTTAAATATCTTCCATATTTTAACAGTTTGCTTTAGTACAATATAAAAGCTAATTATTCTATTTATTTAGTTGTCTTTACCATGTGACTCTAAATATTTTCCCTCACATAGTATAAATGTTTTGTGTTTATGCATAAAAATATAGCTGCCTTTGTATTTTATGAAAGATAAAATCATATTTTGCGATCCTTGGTATCTAAAAGTGTTTTCTGAATTTAGAAAATGTTAAAGTCTACTTGCTGCCTTAAATTTTTTATTCAAATAAAAGTGGGTCCATCACCGACTGTGGTGAGTTCATTAGACTTTTTGACCACTTTGATTTTAATGCTTTTGATTTTTGATTTAAACAAAATGAGTTGAAGCCAGTGTGCAAATTATACCATGACTTTCAACAGGGTCAGCTGTTTTAAAAGATTTTTTAACGGCATTTAAATTACATGTAATACATGTTTTACCATTACTGAACATTGAACCCCCCTGTTAAAATGTAATACAGTACTTAAAAAAAAGAGAAAAAAAAAAAAGATTTCACCAGGACCAAGGTTTATATATTACCACATGAACCACAATTTTACAGTGAGGAGAAAATAACAGAAATTACTGTGGCAAGTTTAACATTAACATTAAAAAAACTATAGCAGCGGGAGATCTGTCCTCTTGCAGCAATGCCACCCAGTCTGACAGGCACTAAGGTCAATGCCCCATCCAGTGCCCGCAGCAAACCAACTCCACCTGATGTGTCACGCTCTGCGTCACACACTAAGACACGTGTAAGCCATGTGCCTGAGACAGAATCTGGATGCTTTCTAGGAACATACTTGCTGCTCTCCCTCATTTTTTTCACTCTGATTTAATGATTCTGGTTTATTTTTCGGTGCATCGTTTTCTCTCCTTCTCTGTCTGTTTTTCTTTCTCTGTTTGAAGCATAACTCTCATTCAATCTAAAATTGTAAAAAGTAAAACAAGTTACACTGCCAGTGTAACCTTGAACCACCTTAAAACTCGAGCCTGTCGATGTATATTTAATAAGGTGAAATATTTGCGGCAATGCACTATCTGCCCTTTGCTGGGTAGACATGTCACCTTGGATAAGCAATTTCTAGGTGATGTCAGCACCAGAGCGCCACTAAATCTGAGCATGCTCACTGAGCCCCACTCCATATAATGCCTCTGTAGGTCAGATTGCACCAAAACCTACATGGACAAATTCACATTGATTTTGCTGTGAATACATGGTTGACTTTCCGGCACATTTCTATAAATCATGCACCCATATAGCCAGCAGTAAATGGGAGCTGTAATGAGAGGTTGCATGTTTAAATGCTTATACAGACATCAGCATCTGCTAGTTAAAAGTGACATATTATGCCCCATTTCACAAGATGTTATATAAATCTATGATGTATAGGTGTCCCCAGAATGTGTCTGTGAAATTTTAGCTCAAAATGATGTGAACAAAAACGCGCTGTTTTGTGTGTGTCCCTTTAAATGCAAATGAGCTGCTGGTCCCCACCCCCCATTCAGAAGACAGCCGATCCTTTACACGAGCTTCGGATACTCCGGCAATAATAAACAATTAAATATCAGTCATCCAAAATCTCAGAAATAACCAGTAGCAGAGTGCAGCCTTACGGGGAGACTCAGGAAGAGGTTGCAACTTTTAGACTGCACCTGGACGTTTCTGAATGGTTAGTGGATACATTTTTTAGTTGTTGTGGAGTTACATTGATTAATCTCATGGACTTGCATGGACCATCATGTTTAACTTTTACACAAGTTGACACAATTCCCTGATGTCTTTCTAAGACAGCTGTGACATTTTTTGGTCAAATAGTGTTCTGTGCTCGTCTGTGCAGCCAACGACAGAACTGTTTGCATGCTTTTGCTCAAACTTTTGTCATTGCGTAATTTGCGTTACACTGTTGTCGCTTTTGAAAACCAAATGGCGGCACCATGGGTGGACAGATATCGCAAATCTGACTTTATCACACAATTCCGAGTTTATATCTGGCAAATCTGACTTTATATCACGCAATTTCGAGTTTATATCTCGCAATTCTGACTTTATACCATGTAATTTGGAGTTTATATCTCATAATTCTGACTCTATATCTCACAATTCCGAGTTTATATCTTGCAATTCTGACTTTATACCATGTAATTTGGAGTTTATATCTCGTAATTCTGACTTTATATCTCACAATTCCGAGTTTATATCTCGCAATTCTGACTTTATTTCTTGCAATTCCAAGTTTATTTCTCACAATTCTGACTCTTTTTTTTCTAACTCAAAATTATGAGAAAAAAGTCAGAATTGGGAGAGAAATTCGCAATTACACTTTTTATTCTGTGGTGAAAACAAGCATAGCCCACCAGCTACTACTACATACAACGTTTCTTGTCAAACCACATTTAACAAGAGCAGGATGCATTACACAGGATATTTTCTTGCGTTAAAAAGTAGACAGAGCAAAAACAAAAAGGGGTCTTGAGATGCAAGTCAAACTACTTTTGCAAATGTGTTCATGGTGCAACATGTACGGAGCCTCGCACATGACATGCGGTGGGGAAAAAAAACTTTTCTTGTGGCCATGAATTAACTAAATTAAAACGAAGTAACAAATTAGTACAATGCGGCCATGATTTACATAAAATAAGGGAACAAACAATGCCACAAATGAATTAGTTGTGGGAACAAATTCTTAATTCATGGCCACGGTATCTATTTTTTCTTCAGCATTTCATGCGCGGGACTACGTAACCGTGCACTCTCAGAAAAAAAGTACAAAAGTAGCCTTTCTTATTTAAGTACTGTTATGCACCCTTTAGCAGTAAATAAGGTACAAAGGTGTACCTTTGAAAGGGTACCGCCCAGTGACATCTTTTCTGACGATAAACCACAAATAATGCAGATGGAATGCAAACACACATTCTGTTTTAGCATCCCCTAAGTCTGCTTCAGAAAGACTGACAACTAAATTGCTAAATGGATTATTGTGGACTTTGTATGCACTTATTCACTTAATTAATTAATCAACACCGACACGCCTTATAATAATTTAGCATGCAGGAGTCTAAGAAAGAGAGAGATACAAATGGTTAAGATCAATTTTGAGAAATATTAACTACAACTGAAATGGCGGCTGAAAGTAAGCCGATGTTCATACTAAAGAGAGGCAGTTAGCTCATATACATTGTGGACTGAGATAAGTTAATGCAGTAATGTTACGTAATGTTAGTGTCCTTTGCTCTACATCAGATAGGACAGGTAAATGATCAGCTAAATATACTCAGATGGGTTGGTTTACAACAAGGCTTTATCATTTTGAAACAGTTTAATAGTCTCTCAGTACCTGTACCTAATAACGTTGAGCAAAACTCACATGTGTCGTATGTCAACATGATAGAAAGGGGAAGGATAGATAGGTGGAGAAGCTCTGGTTGCAATAGCACTCTTATCTGACTCTAGACACCACAAATAGACTGAGTCAGAGAGACCACAGGAGGGCCGGTTACATAACAGAGAAGGGAGAGATGGGATAGCTGCAGATTGCCTCTCTACCCCTCCATCTTCAAGGATGATTCCATCGCCACATATTCACTCTGAATCACGCTGAACTTTTAATGAATCCTAACATGGGAGCACACAGCTCAAACAAAGAAGAGCCCAACCAAATACACTCCAGACTTTTAAATATTTCCCCATATTTTCCATCCTGGAGGATTGTGGGATGACCTCCAGCCTAGTATAGTATACTGTGCTAACACTGTGCCTCCTTGTTTGAGGTATACTAAAGCAAGTCTGCCAATGAAGGTAAATACACAGCATCATCCGCTCCTCTCATAAATATTTAGGCACCGGGACAGGCCTTTGGTACGTTTCGCTTTGTTTTAACAGAGTGGAGGAAAATAAAGCATGGGCTTTGCTCTAGACACCCAGCACCAGGCTTTTAAATTCCAACCTTTTTAGGAAAAGGAAAAAAAAAAAAAGAGGAAGAAAGTTCCCCTAAAAAAAATTAAATCTTGTGGTGTAGTGGTTTATGTTTCTTTTTTATTGCCTTTGTAATTACCTTTTGAAGGTTTGGAGCTATTTAAAGTGCTAACATAAACAACAATAACGGGTTTCTTTATTTGATGGTGTATATTATTTTCCTATATATTTTCCCTTAAGGGTAAATTCCCAGTGCGAAATGAGGTTTGAAAACAAAAACACCACACATTTCTTGTTATCTCCTTGCATGCTGCTTCTTGTATACTGTGAAATCCCCTGTTTAATTAGTAGTTGTACAACAAGGTGAGAAGTATCACTATTAGACCAATGCTGTAAACACACAAAAAATGGGAACATGAGACACTTATCTTTATGCAGCTGTTCCCTAACCTTACGCCACAGGCTTTTTAATGTAGAATTAAAAAAATATATATATATTTTTTTTTTTTTGCACAGTTGACCACGCATCAGTCTGTGGACTCATTTTTGGTGTATTTAGCCTCATGGGAGCTGCCCACACCCACAGACTTTTATAGGAAAACCTAACACATTTCTTGAGGAAAAACAGCCAATTTCTCTGTGAGGTTCCCTGCCAAAGAACACACTGGTAATGACCAGCCTCCAATGAGGTGAGGCTGCCCCTTGGAGCACATCTCCCTTTGCCAGTCTCCAGGGATCAGACGGGAATTCTTTTCATTTAGCACCTCCAGACAAGCTTTTACGTTAAACCTCAAGTCTGTCTCATGCATACGGAACTGGCTGTCAGGTCTTAATCTCTGTCTTTGGCTAACTACGGGAGTCTCCTGGGATATGTCTCTAGCATATGTGACAGCAATTCAAAGGCAGATGACCTGGTACTAGATCTTTGGGTACTCTCTAAAGCTGGGCTGTGCACAGGCAGCCTTAAAGCCAGCCTGCAGGATCCACTGCAGTACCTATTGTCATAAATAAATAACCAACTGGCTAGACAGAGTCAGAAAAAAAGAAGGAAAAAAACAGCATTGACTTTCTAATTTCAGTCCAAAAATGATATATAAGAATTGAGATGCGATGTGAAATGCAACATTATGTAGTTCCTTAAAGCAGCACTCAGTAGCTTCGGGATTTCTTCGCTGTATTCTCGCTTTTTGCTCGCAGGTTTCTCTCTAGAGCTCCCTACACAGCTTCGGAATAGATATTTGACAACACTGTTGTAAAAACTCGTTGGTGATTCTCAGACACCAGAGGCTATAGATCAACGACATCAAAGCAGATGGGACATTCTTTAAAACGTCTTCTTCATTCGGGTTCGGACAGCGTGAGGGAGCGCAATAATGACAGCATTTTAGCAGATTTCTTTTGGCCGTAAAGCAATTGTTTACATCGCCAGACCTGATATCACGCGAGACTTCCTGACGCGGCGGCCCGCCGGCTCAAAGTTGCAAGTGCGTATTTTCCGCTCTCGGGCACCAGGGGGGTGCGAAACGACCACCATTCAACCCGAAATAAGTAATATAACCATTCCAATGACTCCGAAGCTGTTCAGTTAAGGTTAAAAAGTTACTTAGTTCACCTTTAAAATTGACATGAAACGGAAGTTGTGATAGTCTTGTCTTCCCTATTGTAATGTATTGTTATTAGAGAGAAACGGCTTCTTGAACAAGAAAAAATGTTGGACGGGACTTGGTTTTGTCCATCGGGAATTGATTGGATCGTAGTGGTTTGCTATTGCTGATTCATGTGAGTGACAGGTTGTCAGGGTTCTGTCACTTCTGTCTAGTTTATTTCTTGGTTTTGTGACAGAGCTCTGACACTCCTGTTTTGTCATGTCTTTGTTGTCTTTGAGCATTCTCGAGCCGTGCGCTCTTTTGTCTGTATGCCTTGTTATATGTGCGGGGTGTGGTGTTTGGATCCCGGCACGTCAGTGTAGTTTGGTTTCGGTTCTGTGTCGGGATTCGGACATTCATGCTCCGCATGTTTGCATCCTGTTTTGAGCGCACAGGACGAGCTTACGCTCGTTCTCGTACGCTCTGTCTTGTCGTGTGAGCGTGCGGTTTCAAGTTCGCTCGGACCATGCACTCTTCTGTCCCCGTGTGGGGTTGTGTTTTGTGTAGCACGCATTTCGTGTTTACATCGGCCGCATGCTTTCATGTCATGTTTTGTCTTGTGCTTTCATGTTGTCATGTTTTGTGTGAACACGTGGCTTATGAGTGTTCTCATTGGCTGCGTGTTCATGTCATGTTTGGTGTGAGCACATGGCTTGCCATGTGTTTCCTTGTACCATGTGCTCTCCTGTCAATTTGTCTTGCCCCGCCCATCTTGTTACCTGATTATTGATTAATTTGCTCCATCAAGTCAAGTCAAGTCAAGTAAAGTCTGTGTTGTTTTCCACCTCGGGGTAGTTTTTGTTTGTATTTTGTTTTATTTTCAATATTAATAAAAAAGCCCTTGTTTCCTGCACTTGAGTCCTCACTACTTCCACCTACCCAAAACCTTACCTGACACAGGTTGCATCATCGGAAAAAAAAAGAGAAGAGATGACGTTGCAAATGTGAGGGAAATTATTTTGATTAAAGATTACTAGGGCACATGAAATAAATAAACAAACAAAAAATAAATTAATAATGATGTACACAATTATATACATTGCTGTCAAATATTGGTCTTTCAACCTTTGACTCTTTAAGGGTGATATGGGAAAAGGACTTGGGGTCTATTTTTAGTGATGAGGAGTGGCTATCTGTCTGCTCAAATATCTATCCCAAAAGTACTTCAATTTCGGTTCATGAACAAAATTATAAATGTATTCACAGGATTTATCTAACCCCAGTTCGCCTCCACAGAATATTTCCCAATTGTTCTCAGCTATGTTTTAAATGTAAGGTAGACATTGGCACAGTGATGCATGTATTTTGGGACTGCGACAAAATCAAAATGTACTGGAAAGAGATCCACAAAATTACTCAAAAAATAATTGGAAAGACTTTTGTTTCGTCACCAAAAGTATATCTTCTGAATTGTACAGTGGAACTGTGTCTTGATCGTGATAAAGAATGTGTATTGAATTTTTGTATATATTTAGCCAAAAAATGTATACTATTATTATGGTCAACTGCTCAGATACCTTCAATCAATATGTGGCTGAGTCAGGCGGCAACACTTTTACCACTGGAAAAACTAACTTATGATTTACATCAAAGATCCGAGGTGTTCTGGCGCATTTGGTCCTCCCTCTGGAACTTTCTTAAGGGTACTCAGTGACTATGTCTTTCTAAATTTGGTTTATAATTTCCTTTTATTTATGTCTTTGTTTCTAAGCATTTGTATGCATTTGAATGTCTTACAAAAATTGCTGTACTTGTTGTTATGAGATACCAGTACCACTGTTGTTTTATTAAAAAAATTAATAAAAAAAAAAATAATAAAAAAAATAAAAAAAATAATGATGTACACAGATAAATAATTTTCAATAAATAATGCAATATTCTATAAAAAATTAAGAATGGTCAATTTAGATTCCATGTTGACTTAAAATTGCATCTTTCAGTGCAGCATATTAATAGTTACAACAGAGTAAATTTGACACTAATTGATGTTCCTTCTAATGCACTCCAGTATATAATAAACGCTGACCTATAATACCAAGTGCATGCAGTTTCTCATTTTATTTTATCTAAATAAGGGTCCACTGAATCTAAATCTGTATCTGTGCCTGATAAGTCATGGCTGAACTATTTTAAAACCTACATTCTATTGATTCTTCCATTTTTTTTTTTTTTCATTTCCATTAAAGTGCCAATAAAGTTTTTGTTGAGCAACTACAGCGTTTCTTCCAAAATGTGTTCCACTTCTTCGCTCCAATTTCTACCCTCTCCAGCTTTGCTGTTTTGTGTATGTTGCATCTGTTTTGACTCTGCCGCCCCTTTCAACCCAAAGTCCTTAGATATAGCACGACTAGCATACAGATCTTCTTAAAGTTGCTTGATCAGACCAGTTTTCATTTTTGCATTTAACTCTTTCCTTATACTAAACTCACTGAAGTGCTCTGAATCCTTTCATAGTTCATTCAAACTGCTAACTTAGACCCATCCGACCCAAAGCATCAATAGCATCATACGAGATCACAATAAATTAGCGGTCAACTCTTGGTCAGATAATAATGGTGAAAACTCCATTGAAGTGAAAATCAATGGTAGGAATTAACTGCCTTGAGTTAATTTGGTATAAATAAACTCGCTGATAAATCATATTCCAATATATTAAATACCTGCAATAATTTTTTGTAAGCGAAAAAGTTCAATTTCAATGGCCATCATAGGAATAACAGGCAGTGTGATGATGTAGTTAGGGCAGGGGCAAACTATAGAAACTAACCAAGCAAACTATTTGTTTCCATTCTTCAGTTCCTCTCTCTCTTTCTCTCTCTCTCCTTCTCGGCCATTCCCTTCCGTCTCTTTTTCTCTTTGCATGCTAAAGGAGTGCAGATTCTCACGAGAGCCGACTAAAGAAGGTATCAACTCTGTAATTGGTTTACATGCATAATCTGCAAACAAACTGAATAAGATGGAAGACAAGGATCAGTGTGGAATGCTTGTGTAATTAACCTGTGTAACCTGAAATTTAAAAAATGATAAAGATAGTTTTATGTTATATGTTAAAGACAGTCACAATTTCCATGTGATTCATACCAAATTTCTGTTTTAGATTTATGTTGAAAATGTTTTACATTCACATTTTATCAGCCAACAGAAATGAAAATGTCCTCAAATTTGCATAGAAGTATCTCTCCTGAGTTGTATAGTTTTGCATAAATACAGTGTGCACGAGAGCAGCACTGAAGACAAAATAAACAGTCTTACATAAACACTTTAAGTTAACAGGCAATAATAAAAGCTAGTTTCTTCAGCATAAGTGTAAAAAGTGTAATGGTCTTCTATATGAATATTTCCTTTAAAAAATGTTTTGTGTCAATTAAGAACAGCACATATTGATTATGATCTCACATTTAACTCTGTCTTGTAGCGCAAATGCCTCTAATTTGTGATGCACTTGTAGATTCTACAATGATTTTTGATGAGACTAGACGTGGAAAACAGCAATCTTCATGGTGGCACCCATTGGTTGTTCAAAAAAAGGTGTGTGTGTGTGTGTGTGTGTGTGTGTGGTCCTGGTAAACCCTACATTATGGGGACAAAATGTCCCCACAAAGATGTCAATATCCAAAATCCTTGACCTTGTGGGGACATTTTTTGGAGTGTGTAAAAGGCTTCCAGGCTCGAGGTTTAATTCCACTTTGTTGCGTTCCTCCTTCCTGGCTAATTAGTTTGCTCATACCCTTGATAAGAGATTATAATCTCATTTCATAGTCATTTCAGTGCTGCAACTAATCTATTCCTAATCTCCTCAAACACAGTAATCTAGACAAACACGGCAAGCCCTTTCATGTGATAGGTTTCAAATACTCTCAGCAGCCAATCTTCATACAGCCCATTTTTACTGTGATTCATGCTTAGAGTGAGAGGAAATTAAATATGTCTTATTGAAGGCCAAAGGAGTGTCGTTTCTTTCAAAACTCCTGTAAGGTGGATTTTTTTTTTAGGTCAAGTGAATAAGTATTGTCTCGTTCTAGAATACCTTCAGATGAAAGAGAGAGTGAAACTGGATAAAGTTTCCTTCCTTGAGTTGTCGAAGAATCATTAAAAAAAAAAAAAAATCTCAGTGCAAGTGAGTAAGGAGAAAGTCAAGGCGTTTAACAGATGGAGATAAAAACACAATTGACTCATCAACAAACGCTCTGACAAAGTACTACAGCATCATTCTGTGGTTGTAGCCCACCCTCCATCTTTTCCCAAAGCCCTTCACAACAGCCCGATGGATTTGAGAGCTTAAATGTCACTCATCAGATCAGTGTCATTTGCATTAAGCGTCCTAAGCACAAAACAATGCGTATGTAGGCCAACGAGTGGGCTTCACTCAATCCAATTAAGTGCAATGAATGAAGTCTCAAGATATTTGAGATTTGTATTTTCATACATTAAATAAGAACTGGCACCACTGGTGATTTGTGGAGCTATTTGTGTGGGCTTGGCACATCTGGAGCCTGGTAGCATTTTTATTGATAATGTTGTGCATGGTTCTTTTCTCTCAAGGTATGTAAGTGACTGCAGGTGGACTAAAGTAATAAGACCCTCCTTGTCTTTGTCTTATTATGTATTGAAGTGATATGGCCATCATGATCACTTCATAGGCCTGTCATATGCAGTGGATTCAGAAAGCAGAAAGGGTTTTTATTTTATTTACTTTTTTAGGTACTTCAGCAAAGTACTGAGTTAAGGGTTACTTAAAGGTCCCATTCCATGGATTTTTTTTATTATTTTATCATGTTTCCAGGGGTGCCCTTATAATGTTAGTATGTTTTTTAGATCAAAAATTGTTATAATTTAGAAATAAAAGGCATTTTTCCTAGCCTGATTTTAGCCTCTGATTTGAACACTCTAATTGAAGGGGCGTGTCTGCTGTGAGACTTCAGTGTAAACGCCCTCTGCTGTGATTGGCTGACATGCTTGCATATGAAATATCTGGCATTACATGTGGAACTATCTGGAAAACTTTTACTATTACAGCTATTATACGTTTTTACTATTACAGCTATCTGGATTAACGAATCGTGAGAAGTTTTTTAAGTATTTAGATCTATTCCCATCACATAAAAAATTGCAGTGATAAGCATTGAGCAGATGACAGTGTGTTGATCGTGTGAAAAAAGATCTTATCATTGCAACTCAGTTTCTGCACTCACTAATGATTTCACCAATGCAAACATGAGGTATATAAATACAGTAAGAGATTCGTTGTGCAGTGTAACAGCGTCATTGATTTCAAAACGAGTTTTGGCAAGTGTCCAGATAAACTCGCGCTGTGTGATTGACAGCTTGGGCGATTGGAAAGGGGTTGTTCTGTGATCGCTTTCTGTATATTAATCACAGTTTAAGTAAGATTATTTTCATCCTACTAAGAGAAACGTTGTGAAGTTGATCGCTACTTCCATATTAAATCACTACTTACCGCTTGCTGGAATATAGTTGAAATTGCCCCCTTCGTCAGTATGAAACGCTGAGAGAAGCCTGCTTGATATTATCCCAGGTTAGAAAAACAGTCCGTGGTGAAATGGACAGAGCAAACTAACAACTTCAAATTAAACTTTTGCGGTATCCGATTATAGATAAACATCAACCACGTCTCTTGACATTTCGCCATCAATACGCCTGTGTTCCTGTGGGCGGAGGTTAGTCTAAACACGGTTCTAGTGACGTCATTAAAGAAGGAAGTAGAGGGATGTAGTCCAAACGGGCCGTTCGATGTAGGCGACTTCTGTTAAATAAAATATCTCGCTTGGCATTGAACTTTGAGCTTTATAATTTTACAGATATTATTTATACTCTAACAACAACATTGCACACTAACTAAAGTTTGAAACATGGGATCACGAAGAACGGGACCTTTAAGAATAAGAATACTTTTGTCAATGTGATAATTTAGTTTTTATATACTGTATGTAACCCCTCCACCCAGGTCCCACTCTCCCTGTTCTGTGTGGGCCTCGAACCCGGGTCTCCGACGTGAGAGTCTGAGGCTAAAGGAGGCTAAAGAGTGTAGCCTCTGCTTTTGTGTACAGGGTGTAGCTTGATGTGATGTGTAAATTGCTCGTACGTCATACTCCGGGTTCCCTTGCACATTCATACACATGCACACTCCTCAAAATGGCACTGATTGTTGACATGGTAAAATGTATACAGGGTGGGCCATTTATATGGATACACCGTAATAACATGGGAATGGTTGGTGATATTAAAGTCCTGTTTGTGGCACATTAGTATATGTCATGGTCACCACCCATCTTGAGGAGTTTGCCCCCTCACATACTAATGCCACAAACAGGACTTTAATATCACCAACCATTCCCATGTTATTACGGTGTATCCATATAAATGGCCCACCCTGTAGATTAAAATGTATTGATATTTAAATGGGGTGAAAAATATTGTGTCCAAAAGCATGATCTATTTAAGTCCACATGTAATTTCACCTAAAAACTATGTTTCTAACCACAACCCAGTTTGCGAATGTTCGTTGGAACTATGGTACCAACATTCTTCATAATATCTTCTTTTAAGTTCCGTAGAAGAAATAAAGGTTTTGAGATGACACAAGGCTGAGCACATGATGTCAGAATTTTCATTTTTGGTTTTGGCCTTCTTGGATTTTTGTGACTGACCTTGATCAAAGTGAAATTGTATGATTGTGAGTGTAAGGATTGTAGTTTAGCACCTGTTACTAAGGACTAGTTAAAGTGGATTATCCATTGACTTTGACCTTTATCAATGCATGACTCAGCAGTTGTAATTTTATATACTTTGCAATGCTATTTCTATTCATGCCAAACTATTGTTGTAATGCTGCTGATAGACACACACACAAAAATGTTCCTTCCAATTATTTAAAAAAAATTAGCCATAGACATAATCTATGGATGAACAGCAGCAGTATAGGCACATTTCATCTCTAGTGTTCCGTCTGTTGGGCATTTGCACTAGATCTAATCTTGTTAGTGCAGATTTAATGAACTGAATGCCCAGATGGTTGCTAAAGAGAAATGCGAACAGTCTGATTTGCTCACATAAGGCAAGGATAGCTGGCCGTACTCTTTATTTCCTGGCTAAACGTCTTGTTGATTCTATAAATAGATTTAAGGTCTGTACCACACAGGTTAGTTAGAGATGACTTGCATGTACAGTAATCCATGTCAGGTTGTGAATGATTATGTATATTGTGACACGGCTAATGCTCTAAATTTCATTTCCTTCCCTTCACCACATTCACACAGTATAAAAGAAAAAATAAATAAATAAACAATCCTTTCTTATTTTATAACAATTATAGGCATAGGTTTGGGAAATAGAGGTTCAAAAACCTTGCCACTGCTTCCTATGCCTCAACCATGGTAGTTTAGTTAACTCATGTGTGCACCAGGTTGACTGAATTATTATGAGATATTAAATGATTATAATATTTCAGTTCAAATTTATTTTTGTTTTCTATGCAAATGCCCTCCCTTTTTTTTCCCCCAAATAGAGCCATTCAAGTCATCTGTTGAAAATTCCAGCATTTTTTCATATCGTAATATACTGTTTATTGCAGAAAAACTAAATATTGCAATGTAATTTTTTTCAATCTGTACAGCAGATACTGCTGTTAAATACCTGGCAAACTTGTACAGTACTTCACTTTGTATCTTTGTTTTTGTTTCGCATTGTGTTGCTTGTTTTTTTAATTAGGCTACTTACTTAAAAATTACTATTACTGAAAAAAGTTACCTGCCATTGTCATTTATTTATTTATTTTTATATTTGTATCTATATTTACCTTTTCTAAAAAAAAAGAAAAGGAAAAAAATGAGTGTTTAATTTTAGTTTTTGATGTTACAAAAAAACTGGTATTGAGACTCCTGTATTTTAACTGGTATTGAGATTGACTACTGAAATGTGACAACCCTGGTCAGGACTACCTAAAGTAAACATTAAATTTAAGCTATTTACACTATAAAATGTCATTTTTTTAAATGGCAATTTAATGGCATGATTGAAAACAGATTATGCTGAATTTGTTGGTCTAAAACAGCTACCATAAATCTTATCCACTGACTGAGGCTAAACTAAACTGCTCCCTCAGCTCTTTGTTTCTGCTTTCTACTCTCAGTTGAGAAAGGTTACTTTCGCAGAGCCTTATAAATCAACAATCTTTCAATGGTGTGAGTTTAATTTTTAAGGTTTCAAGAGTGTTATTCATCTCTTCGGAGCAATAAGGAAATTTCGATGATAGTGTAAATCAGATCATCAATTTTATATTGCCATCCTAATAAAAAAAGGAAGACACACAATGTCGTATAACCATCACTATCATATTCGGCAAATAAAACACACATTCATAAGTGTCTTTGTATATGTTCCATCTCTGTACACAATCTCTTAGTTCCCATACGTAGGCCTGCATGGTCGACCAGTGCAGGACACTGGCAGTAATGAAATGATGGCAGAGTGAAGACCTCTAATAAATGTTTCTCCTCTTTTCTCAAGTGCAGGCCAATTACCTTAATGTGCTGCCATAATATCACTTTACAGGCATCATGCTGCAACCATCCCAGTGAGGAGATGATTAAATGTTGCCAAATTCCAGTAATTTCACTTCAAAACTCCAAAATCTGCAACCTGCAGCCATGTTCAAGCATATCATTCATTCATAGGATTCGTAAGATTATGTTTTTTTGCTTGAAAACAAGACAAAAATACTGATTAAGAAAATTATGTTGTGCAATGTTCAAAAAATTCTGATGAAATGTATACATCACCTTAGTTTTCAGTTTCACTGCAGTTGAAAAACACTGTGCCCTGAACACGACTAAAAAAAAAAGCTTACCAAGCATATTTGACACCACTAAATAGATCTGACATCCATGGCTTGACAACAATTGCATTGAAAGAGTTAACATCGCAAGAGAAAGAGATCATGCCTAAACAGCACACCAACTGCGGCAACTATTATGTCTCAAGTGCGACGTTAAGTGCTAAAGAGAATTTTTAAGGGCTCCTGAGGGACCGCAGCCCCTTCTGCAAGATTCCAACATGTCCTCGTTTCCAGTGCTGATGATTCTCAGGGGGGATCGAGACCGAGGGATCCAAACTCCTCAGCGTGCTACAACCCTTGGACAAAATCCGACTCCCCGATATCTAGTGACTCAGCATTCAGACAGGGCAAGGCAAATTCCAAGACATATTTTTCAATGCATCTTGTCACTACACCACTAATAGCAGGTGGAGTGAGCCTGATTATCCATGAAGCCCCTTCTCAGGCCTGTGTGTCATTGCCGATGGTCTGTTTTCCTTGCTCATTACAAAGGAAGTTTGTTAAAGTCATTAAAAACAGCCTCAGGTGCAAATATAGAGGCACTTGATTAGACCCAGCATGTCTGCTCTTAGCTCCCATGCTAGTAAGGTGACTTTCTTTTTTCTTTTCTTTTTTACCTTTAGTCTTAATACTGCATCACATTTTATGATTCCATATTCAAGGAAGATAAAGAGTCTCTGTTGTTCTTCTTTATAGTAACAAACAGGGTCATAGATCCTAAGACCTCAGCTGCTCCAACTCAATGGGATAAAAAGTGTAATTCACACAGTGCTTTGCTCCTTTTTTGCACCTTCCCAATTTAAAAAAATGAAATGCAGCTTTGTGTCCCACTGATGAAGCACAAATTTGATTAGTGCATGTCTAATACAACCACAAAGAGAAATCTAATAAACATTATAGCACCACAGAGAAAACAAGATACTGAATGTGATTGTGTTTGTCTAGCTGAGGTTTGCAGAGACAAATGGGATATTATCTGATGATCTAACATAAAAGAGTGCACAGCTGAGTCTGTTTGAGAATTAACCTGCAACTGTGAATCCCAATGGTTTTGAAATATTGAAATGTGCCAAGAGACTGAATGAGATGCAATATTACTCAGCTTCATTTAACTGTTCTTGTGTCATGTGTATGATATATAGTTTATGAGCGTCTGGATAAAAAAGAGAGCTTGTTCATTTGGCAAGGTCCATGAAGTACTTTAGTTTTTACTTTATATAGGCTAATTAAAATAATGGTTTGCCAAAAAAAAAATCTGTCATTATTTACTTGCATTGCCTATATAGCTTTCTTCTAGACAAGGGGAATTTAAAATATATATATATATCTAGGCAGCTCTTTTCAATATAATGAAAATGGGTCAGGACTGGGCTTATCAAGCTCAAAAAGCGCCATAAAAGTATCATACAAACAGACTCATGATTCAAAGTCTTCTGAAGCAGTATAGCAGTTTTGCGTGATAATAAACAAACCAGTAATTTACTGAAAATTTTGACATTTACCCTCCATCCAGCTATTTTTGGTAAGTTAATGAAAGCTAATGAGAGAAATTTAAATGTCTGATCAATTAATATCATTCCTTCGAGTCTAATCTTTTCAACGGAAAATGGATCCAATTCACAAAGCCGGTCTGAATGATTCATTAATGAATCAAACTGATCTAATTCTTCAACTCAGTTATCTGGTTGCAAGACTGTCAGTGAATAAAAATGTACATTTCAGTCTCTTCCTCACACAAAGCTATATTGTATGTCTTCAAAAGACTTGAAATATAGCACAAGATTCATATGCTTATCATATACCTTTATGCTTTTTTGTCATTTTTTTTACTAAGGCTGAGTATCCACCAAAGACTTTTTCCCCAAAGCTAGCATATTTTTCCAATTGTTTTCAATGGGAGCGCTGCGTTTTAACTAATTTTTCCGGTCGCCGAGAATGTTCAACTTTGGGTAATATGCAGCGCTTATCACTGTCACTTTCTTACCCAGCCGTCCAATCACAGTGGAGGAGGGGTGGGACAAATACCACACTCTTTTACTTAGAAAGCGGGATAGTTTATTAATGTATATGAATCTTAGTTGATTATAGGCTATTAGAGCTGGTTTGGTTGCTGAGAGACGGAGACACGCAGAGACGGCAATTAACACGCTTGATTTGTTTGATTTGTGATCATGCTGTGCTTATTCCATTCATTCGAGTATCATATTGTACAATGCTTAATTCATTTAAATACAATAATATACAAAATCATATCGTAGAACATGCATATGATGTAGTAGCCTATATATTCAAGTCACTGATTGACAGTGATTTAGTTAACTGTTATAACTTGACTAACAGTTTATATTACTCTTGTCAAGCTCTGATTTCTGAGAGATGCATAGACAGATTTGCGCTCATTTCATTTTTACTCTCACTCATTCACTTCACTCATTATTGCATAAAGATTTTAGATAAGGTATTTGGCTTTCGGGAACACCCCTAATCTACTCCAGTAAAACAATTCTGGAGGATGACCCACCCACATTTTTTTTTCTTCTGACGCCCATGTATTCTTCTAAAACATTTGTGCTCCACAGAAGAAAACTTTTAAATACCTGTAGGTTTGGAATGAAAAATTACTTCTTTTTTTGTGATCTATCCCTATAACTTTGGCAAATTGTTGTCACTCAAAAAGGATTGTTTTATATCTATGGACATCTTTGTGATGGATGGATATGTTGGAGTCTCTACTGTACTGTACATTAAAGGCGGATCCAGCTCAACCATTCTTCCATGTTTACTGGCAAACAGACATTAAGAATGGTGTGCTCATAAACCACCCTGACACACATTCCCAAAACATGGCGCATGCTTTTTAGGTATCGGAATGGAGGAAGCACTTGAGGCATGTGAAACATGTCAATAACAACTCGGACAGAGCTCCTTCTACTTCTCAAAAGACTTTAGCTTTGCCAAACACGGCTTTGCAACAAAGTGCAGGAGAGTAGAACACACTGGCTGTGGGAATACAAAAAGCCTTATTCAGATGACTTGTGACATCAATAAAGTGGGTTAATGGGGAGGCTGGACACTGTGAATTGCCATAAAAGCAGCACTTTTTGTCCTCAAACGCCCAATCGTTTATCGTTCGGCTGATGAACACTGGTGGGGATTTGACCCAACAGTTGCACCACTGGCCTTGCTATTGCTCTACAGAACAAAGTAGGAAATCTAGGTCATTACTGCAGTCTGGGTAGTGAAAACCCCATTACAAGCATTCATAATTTCTGATGCAGTGAAGTCCTTTTTTAAATAGTAGATGGTACACTGTGATATATTAGGTCCTCACAATAATTTTTATTTTTCTCATATTTTTGTGACTGAAGTAACTGCAAAAACATATCCTGGTACTGGATCTGAGCATCACATCATCAGATATGTGCTTCAGTGATGCATCAAGCATTTATTACAGGTGCAGTAAGGGATTTCTGAGAAACACTGTTGATATTTGAAATCAACCCAAACAACCACACCCCTCCCTTCATTGCTCCACCCCCTACAACAGCATATATTGGTTTTGTGAAACTTAGCAAAAACCAATGTTTCTACCGTATGGAGCAGAAACAACTCAACCTCCGCGTCCATTTTCAGGCCTACCCGCTTAGGTCTCTCCAGCGCTGGAAAGCTTTTCTAATAGTCTGTTAACGCGGGTCCTAAAGCTTGTGGCTGATCATAACTCTTATTTTTATATCAGATATTCCTCTGAGCTTTTCTCTTTTGTAATGTCTCTCTGCCATCTCTCTTTCTTTAAATCTCTCTCTTGCTCACTTTCTCTCCTCCCACATCACGAGTGGACACGCCCCCTACTTCTGATTGGCTACAAGTGTGTTGTGGCGCTTGGTCTGATCCACATTCAACAGTGTTTTTCTGAAATTACTTTAATCTCATTTAAAATCATTTACCTTTAAAGGATAGTTCACCCGGAAATTAATATTCTGTCAGCATTTACTCTTGTTCGAAACTGTCAATAGAATAAAAGTTGATAGGTCCCAATGTAGTTTTTGGGACCACAAAATTATTGATTTGACTGCACTGATTTTATGTGCATTTTGAAGTATCGCATCAGAAACGAGTGATGGAAATGGCAAATTTCAGGAAAAAAATCCCTTCATTCTCAAAAAAAGTTTTTACGCTCACTTGAGGTGGTTTTTGACTTGAGCGAACATTAAACCCAAGTGACTAATCGGCTGTTTCTGCTGATGGTGTTTCATTTACTGTTGGTCGGTTACTAATACCATTATCATCCACTCGAACAACTTGATGGAAATGCATCTAATTCACGTGTTTTTTTATTTGTTTTTTGCAAACTTTGAAAAGATTTGCTTCATGTTTGGATGGAAACCCAGCAAGTGACACTGTTTTCTTTTATAACTGCTGTGCAGCCGAAATGAACTCTATTTGAATCAAGTATGTTTCCACCCATTGTATTTTGGGATATTGCATTAAAAAAAACAGTGGATGGAAACGCCAAAATGCGCATAAAAAAACCCTTTATCCAATAAAAAAACATGCGCATAATTTATGATGGAAACACATTTACTAAATAAATTCCTCGATGTGCATCAAAAAAGAAATGTGACTTTGCGATAGGACAGCATAACTAGTCCAACTAGCGGACCGATCTTGTTGCACAGCATCTGAAATGCTGTTTTGGTTGTTCTGAAATGCCTGAGCAATGTCTGTCATCAAAATGGTTCAGTATAATTACCTCCCAGTCCCAGAACTGTCTTACTGCATTCCCAAACAGCAGGCATCTGCCTTCGAAAGCAAGATAACTTTATAAGATAACATTTCAACTGTGTGCTCTGAAGCACAAGTAATTTATTATATATGAAATTATATTATACAATGGCTTTTTCTACTGCTGCAACTTCCATTTTCTTAGTGATATTTAGCGCCAGTTTGTCAGGAAATTACGATTTTGTTCTCTTTGGCTCACGCACTGAATGGAAATGGTGCTTTATTCGCAAATGTTTTGTGCGATATTCCAATTTTGCACATACGTTAAATTCACAACTTTAGATGGAAACAGCTGTTGTATAATTTTCTGTAAAGCTGCTTTGAAACAATCAGTATTGTATAAAGAGTTTGATTTGACTTGAGCCCCACTGATTTCCATCAAAATACCTTTTTTCATGTTCTGCAGAAAAAGGTTGTACATATCTGAAACAATGTGGCAGTGAGTAAATTATTACAGGTTATTAATTTTTTGAGTAAACTATCTCTTTAAATGCTTAATTAAATGCTTATTAAATATTCCTTTATTTTAACACTGGAATTAAATACTCCATTTCATGATGAAGATGTAGTCCACAGCAAGGGTATTACCAGCAAAGACATACTTTCCCTCCTTGACAGGTCAGGAGTTTTGAACTGCTGTAATGACGTGCAGATTTTTTAAATCACAAACTGTGGTCTCTGTTTTTTCTGCATTGCTCTCCAATCCTCTTACTTTTCTTTCTTCAAACAAGGAATTTATATCTAGAACATTCCAGTTTGCAATGTTACAAGAGACTGGCTGCTTAATTTCCTTAAGACAAAACAAACCGCCACACGTTTCTCTCTCTCTGATTAGACAAATACAAATCTCACACAAAAGAGAGAGCGCTTGTCCCTAAATTACTGATGACAGTAGAAACAAAGGCTGGCAGTAAACAGAATGTGAACTTGCCCGAATACAGTGTGGTGAAATGTAGGGGTTCGGCATACTCAGCCCCGGGCAGCCTCAAAGCTGCGTATCAGGTGTTCAGAAACAACACAACATAGCCACAGGCTCTGAATACACTCATGAGTATGAGGTTCAACATACAGGTGGTTATATACAAAAATTAAGTTTCAGCATCAGTTCTGCCAGGAAGACTTAATTACTACGTCACTTATTACCTTCACATCTATCCAATCATGTCCTTATACTTGCTGTATAAAAGATCGGTACTTACACATGTTTGAGTTCGCAGATGCTGACGCAACAATCACGTCCACCCTCCCCACCACCACCAGGATGGTCCTGTCTATACCTTCCGGGGGGGTCGGCTGCGCCCCTGCCTTCGTCTTCAGGCAGGAAATGCAGATCCGCTACCCTGGCATTATGCACTAATGACGGGGCCTACGCCAAAGAACTTTGTAAATAACTGCTTGCTGTGCTTTCAATAAATTTATGCTTTGTTACATTATTATTTCTCCCGAGTCTTTCTGGTAGAACTATTGCTATGGACAGAAGTCGCTAATGAGATATTGAGGCAAACTTCATACCCCATACAATCACATGATTCACCTTAATTCACTCTCCATATAAATTTGTTTTAAAAATATAGATTATTACCTGACTCATTTTCCCATGATATTCTAAAATGCACAGAAGTAGTTTTCTGCCTCAGAGCAAAAAACAAAAAGTTTAAAATAAGATAGTGAACTGTGCAATATTGGGACGTACAGTGAGCTGCAATTGTGTGAAATCAAATCGGCGTTATCATGAGAAATACATTTTCAATTGCGAAACAGTTACATTAAAAGAAATCATCACAATTGTTTAAAATTAGAAATAGTCCAACTGCGAAAAATAAAGTTGCAATTGTGAGATGTACAGTGAGTTGCAATGCGATAAGTCTTAATTATGAGAAATAATTTTGTAATTGCTAGTTACATAATGAGAAATAAAGCCGCAAATGAGAGAAAGTTGCAAGAGTGAGATATTAATTCACACTGTTGCAGCTAGTGAGATATAAAGTTCCAGTTACATTTTTGTTTTACTGTAAACCCAAAAGTATACTTAGTTTTTTTTTAATGCATTTTTACTGTTTAGCGCCTGGCCTTTCAAAATATTCTCCATTTGATGGCGTGCGCGAACGCAGGCGGCCGAAACATGCGCTCTAGAAAGTTTCATCTTTGTCCAGCAGTGTCTGTGCTATTTTTCTCCAGAAGTCATGACCGATAAAAATATCTTTTATAGTATTATTTTAAACTAAAGTTTCGGCTATCTCATTACTCCCACACACAAGAGTTTCTCAATGCAGGCATATCTTGTTGTTGTTGTTGTTGTTGTTGTTCTGTCTCTTTAATTTAGTTTCTACTGTGAAACAACAGCCTGCAAGGGCCAGTGTTGCCACCTTGTAAAATAACTGATTGGTGCTAAACAAATTCAATACACATGTGTGACCTGAACAAAACAAAACAAATTTTTTGTTACGCACACTGTACGCGAATCCTCGCTTAAGCATGAAGACCAAAGTAGCCTCTATACTTCAGCCGTGTGTGCGAGAGTGAAACACAGAAAATGAAGTTAACCCGGGGCTTAAAAACCAAAACATACATTGGGCTTAAGGCAACAGGCTTCCATAAGGCTGTGCTTAATACCTGTAAATATTCACACGGTGCTGATTTAACCCCACATACCATTTTTCTTTTCCTGTAATAGAAGCCACTGAACTTCCTGCTGAGGTTTACTCTTGTATTTGAGACTGCACTGTGGATGTGTTCACTTGATATAGTGTCTTTTCTATAAAGTGCCACCTGACACCTCCCCGTGTCTTTTTACCTGCTGGTTCTGTGTGTCACTGGCTGTCTCCAGGGCATGCAACGTTTATTTGTGGACCCAGTGCCTTATAGCCCAGTCACGTCAAAAAGGCTTTTCATTTTCTGGGTGCAACTCAAGACCCAACAAAGCTTAACGGAGCTTGTGTTTGTTTCCCACAAATGCGCTCAGAGGGAGGTGGGGGATCTGAGTTTGCTTTCTAGGTCACGTCTGATACCACAGTGTTGACCGTTTTGAAAGATTTATCAAGCATACAAAAGGTGTGGTCAGTCTATGCGAGTGTAGTGTGGTAAAATGCATTTAGACAGTGTCATTGCTCTCCTGCTCTCCCCTTTTTAACTGAGCTTGACCTATTTTGTCAACAGCTCAGGCTGAAAAATTAACAAATTAAAGTGCTTTTTGATCAATGGCTGGCGAATTTGCCAAACAATCCGATCTATATGCCTGATTCACCTGTTTCCATCCACAAACTTTTGACAGTGCTGAAGCTTTCCCACAACACTTAAGCAACCTACAATTTGATGTGAATGATCAAGTTACTCTTTTGTTTGTGCAGTCATGCACAGCTAACAGCAGAAAACAGCAGCGCTGTGACGCTCCGTGAGAAGTATTAGAGGTCACATGACCTGCCTATGCAGCGCTATTGATTCAAATGAATCAAAGAATGCATTCAAATAACACTTTGGATTGTTTGTGATGGGTCTCTGCTTGAAAGATTTTGTTTGTACTCTCCCCTGAATCCTTGTTAGGAACAATCTTGTGTATAGTTTCTTAACTCAGATCATATTTTTTTATTAATTAAAGATCTGACATTCACATGTATATTACAGAATTTACCAAAAGGTGCATTATGTAATCTGTAGACAGAAACTGTTTTCAGTGGTGTATAAAGACCTTACTTAATGAACCGTTATGGTTTTATTACCTTAGAATGAGCCATTTCTATCGACATACACCGCGGGTCCCCTTACATTGAAATGCGCCGACATGTTTCTACAGTGGCCCTAAACGGACAAACACGTTTCGTCACTATGTTGTTCTTCTTTGTTCAAAGTCAGCGAATAAAACACTGACGCAATGATGAACAAGTAACAATAATATTCGCAATAACATATCGTTTTACTGAATAATAAAGTAAACATCATTTCTTAATTTATCTTTGTAAAGAAACCTCATTGCTTAACTGGCTACTCTCTGCTGTCTCAGACGAAGACATATTTTCCTGTCGGCCACCGTAACTTTTGATGGTTGCAAGTCGTAACCTCACCACTAGATGCAGCTAGAAATCACACACCGCACCTTTAATGCACTCTATGACATATTAAATTAAGTCATTCTGAATATAATGGCCCATCTGCCTTAATATCCCTAACCTCAAAAATGTTTACACAATAATTTATAGATGCTTATATATACACATAATAATAATTAGGATGAAAGATACAGATGATTTACTTCATGATTTTTCAAGGGTTTGCTGTATTATTTATAGTGTTGCTTGGCCACATGCTAGTAAATAATAGAGATTTTAATCAGAATGAAGAATTGGTACTGTTGTAATATGGGAAGGTACGGCTACCTTGAAGAAACCTGGCCCAACAAATGCTGTTTAAGGAAGAAGTTCAAATGAGGACAGCCATTACAGACCCAGAATCCCAAGCATACAGTAGCTGCACTTTTAATAGAGTGCAAAGAAACCTTGTGTGTTCAAGAGAATTTAATTTGCCTTTTCAACATCTCAACTTTTAGTTTGCCATTGCCAACATTCTAATGGAAATCAATTCAAGTAATTGGAGAGCAAACTCTTAATTTTCTACATGTCACCATCAATTGTGATACACTATCATTGTTTAGAAAAACAGAAGCAAGACGGCAAAAAAAAAAAAAATTTATAGCTTGTTTGTATTACATATTTAAAATACTTTGTGACTAATATTTGATTTTAAATGTATACTATTGATGGATATAATACAATAAAACCTGTCTGTAAACATCATACTCTAAATTCAGGCAAAGCAGAGATCCGAACACTTTCTGTATCAGTGAATGCATTTGTTTTATTTACCCACTGTTATGATATTAGGCTAAAATGAACCCTATAGCATGCTTAAAGGGATAGTTCACCCAGGTCAATCCAACCCTGATTACATTTCTTTCCTCAGCCTAACACAAAAACATATTTTGAAGGATGTTGGTAACCAAACAGACTTATGTTGTATGGACATTTCTCTTCATGTTCCTCAGAAGAAAGAAAGTCAAACAGTTTTGGAACGTCATTATGTTGATCACAGAATTTGAATTTTTGGGTGAACTATCCCAAATTGTAAGGTGAACTACACCTTTTTAAAAGTTGAAAGTCTTTTTATTAAAGTAAACAGGAAGTTGCTGAAGTGGTATTTCTTGGGAGTCAGAGGAACACGTAATGACTTGACACGTTTTTAAGGTTTGGGATTGAATCGACGGGTAGAACTGCAAAGCAGTATTCATCTCCACAGGCATTTGTTACTCCCAAATAAGCAGCACATAGTTTCCAACGCTGTTCTCTCAGGCGCAGGACTCAGAGGAAACTGTCCATACTCCCCAAACTTCCCACTTCCATTTCCCACCTCTTTCTATTCCTGCTTACCGTCACAAATGAACAGAGGTGTTGCCCCTGTCAGCAGCCCATCGTGCAAAGGGGCAGCTTTTGTGAGGTTGGGATTTAATTGGTTTATTAGTATCCAGCCACGTCCAAATTTATCAAATCTATGCTGGCCATTAATTTTGTAGAAGAACATACAATTAAGAGCTCATTAGTGCTCTCACAGGGATATGCCCTTTCATCTGCTGGAGGAACATTAAGAGTTGGCCCAACTCCAGAGCAAAGACCTCTCTTCCTCCTGTACTGCTGCTTCCTTAACATACCTCATCTGGCATACTCAGTCCGGCCATATGAAATTCTGCTGTATAAAGGATTTTTTTTTACCATGGTCTTTCAACACATAGAAGCCCATACATATAATGTATGGACAATGTGATATTTGATAAGTTTTAATTGTGTTTCTTTTACTTGAATGACTACGCAATATGGTATAGAGAATTTCAGCTTGTCTGCAGCTGGAAATAAAACTGCATGCATACATTTCTGCACTCAAAATGCCCTAAATAAGCTAGAGCAAGTTTTGTAGAGTAAACATACATTCAAAAATAATTAATTGTACACATGGTGAACAATATATTTGTATATTATTCATATAAATATTGATTTATTATATGCATATATTTATATATTTTATGTGTGTGTGTGTGTGTGTGTGTGTGTATGTGTGAGCGACTGATCTGCTCTAAGTAAGTGTAGCTTGAAATTCACTGAAAATGTCATTGCTAGTGGTGTGACCTGCTGCCCTATGCTATGCTGCATCACTCAATTGCATTATTTTGGTTAAAGGGGATTTCCATTCCTCTCTATTAATACTCAGTGTCAATTTTCCTTATTGTATTCAAACAACAAACGGCTTATTCTTTCATTCATTATTTAATAAAATGCATTCTACTGGTTGCATCCAGCTACCAGCCGTAGCTACATTGTAGTTGTTTTCATCATTATTAATTTTACTTATCAATAATTGTTATTTCTACTTTATTTGATAGGATGTCAGTTTCAGCTAGATTGTCAATATCAATAATTAAATTCAGAGTGGTTCAAAAAGTTGTAACAAACGTATCACTGCAGGTTGTCGTTTTGGCAGCACTTTTTACAGTGTAGGAATAAGAAAAACAAAGGCATGAAGAGATTTCCCTTACACTACCATGCACAGCTTGAAGGCTCCAAAAAATTCTCTCTCCCCACCCCCACTTTTCTTCCTATGTCATTTTCTCACTTGCTTTTCTCTTTCAGCCCTTCTGGTTGATTATATATATATACACATATTTTTTAATCTTTTAACGTGTAATTGATTCAATAATGGATTATAGTTAATGTGGATATCAAAGATCTGTGTGAGTACCATAAGGCTCCTATGAGGAACCTAATGGCTTATGAAGGAGGCGACAAAAAAACAGATACACAGAAAGACACATTAGAGAAAGACTAAAAGAATATAAAAGTAAAACAGAGAGAGAGAGAAAAAAACAGGCATATTGACTGACCAGGCGTAATGCATGATGTTGAGGGCCAGCTGGGGCCAGCGTGGCAGTGAGCCATCCCACCTCTGACTGTCATCTACTCTGACATTCTGGCTAAGCTGGATCTCATTAGGATGAGGGTGACTTTGATCCTGTCTGCAGTGATGTGACTCCCTCTATATAGGTTGCCTTCAAAGTAAACCGCTGTATCATTGTATCTTTCATACCTAGTTATCTATATTTGTAGTCCTTTTTTCTCTTACCTGACTGATATCCCCCCAGAACCTGAATATTAACCTTTCAGTTACAAATGGAAAAATAAGGTTTTAGATCAGTCCCTCTCACCTCTGTCAATCACTCATGGTTTGTTCGGTGTGTTATAGATTTAAACTTGGTGACAGCACGGAACCACTGAGGCAGCAGAAAAATTGAGAAAATTTCTAAATGTTGCTATACTCAAAGGCAATATATGTAAAGGTTTTGGGTAAAAAATAAAAATGGGTTTCTCTTGATCAGTGGCGTGCAGTGGTGTTCTGAAATGAGGAGGCAAAGTCCTCACTGTTTTTTGTTTGTTTGTTTTTATGTAAATTCCTGTTCCATTTACACTTAATGCTGATGCTTTTTTCATCATTACTTATGCTATCAAGAAAATAACAATGGAGAATACTTTTACAGCATTTATTAATCTTTGTTCATGTTAATATTTACATTTAAAGTTGTATTAATTAAATGTTTTAAATTAAAATAATGTATTGTGAAAGTAACATGAATTAACAAATTAATATTAACTTAGATTAATAAATGCTTTAAAACGCTTTTCTTTCTAGTTCATCTTACCAAATGAACTAACTGAACTTTATTTTAATGTTACCCCCCAAAAAATCCATTTTCTTGACCACACCTCCCGTAACCTCATATCTAAAAAAAAAGACCTGTACACATACATTAACAATTAAATAGCAGTAAGACAGTATGCTATGTAAATCATAAACTTAAATAATTCACTGCAGCCTAGTAGCCAGTCAGAAGGGATTGCTCCATAATAGATGGTGCTACAGTGGTGAGCTCAGCTTGAATCTGCACTCTTAAGTAAACAGACTTTTAAAAAATGACCTGTTTAAATGAATTATGGAAGTTAGACTTAAAACGAAAGCTCTTTAGCTGAAAGATACATGACAGAAAGCTACAAACCTATAGACAACTGACATTTACTGTATCTCATTAGCCAACTTAGCGTTACATATTTCCTGATATCATTAGCGTGGTTAAAAAAAATAAGATTTTGAATGAGTGCTTGGCTGACTGTTTCAGAGGACATCTGGGATGGGGTGAAAATCATTAGCTATACTGCTAGAGCTCGGCTAGCTGTAATTGCCTCGTCTCAGAATAGCATCAAATGAACACATTCTGAAAAGGGGGTTTAATGCATCACTCAGTTAACTCAGCAAACATCTGACCCTTATAAAAGTTTTGCCTGTCAGATGGGATATGCTTTATAGATTAGAACTGTTTAGGGCTTCCTGCACTTTCCAAGCTTGTTAAAGAAATTATGCAACCAGATAATATAAAGTCTGGTAAGCAAACATTATGACTTCAGTAACTGGCGAGTATTTCCTACGGCCTGTTGCGGTTGATTCAGCGTTCATATTGCAATGGCTATAGTGACTATGGTGGCAATAGTCACAATCTCAGTTTCATAGTTTCGCCTTATTGGTCATTGTACGCTACATATCCAGTTCAGCTTTATTTGCTTTATTTTATTATTGAGCATTAAGCACTGGCTTAAAATCAATCAGTTCCTTGTCTCAAATCATTAATTAAGCAACTTTCTGTCTTCTTCAATATCTCCCATTGTTTGTTTAAGAGCCTTTCATAAAAACTGCTTGTTTATCATTGTTTTTGAGAGAAAGGTACTTGACCTACTATTAATTATATATGATGCTGCTGCATAATGACTGGACTCAATAACAAGTTATATTTCATTGCACAATATCTGCCAGGGCCTTCTGATAACAACACAATAACTTATGTTTATGTTCACAATCACAGAAAAAAGCCTGATAAGAAGGAAACTTTGCTTCCCTCCTATAGTGGATCTTAGTAGAACACTTGCTTTGTAATGTTGGGTTGAGATCAGCTTCAATTTTAAGTGAAGACTTAGTGCATCACACAAGTGGCAAGCCATTAGAAAAAAGAGGATGTTTCAAATGCAAGCCATTTGTCTGTCAGTTAATATTGATTGTTAGCTCCCAGATAAAAGTCATTGAATTAGCCTAATTTTAGCAAATTGTCTCAAAGAGATTGCAACTTGGTGGTTTCATGTTTTTCTTTTACTTTGGTACTTTTTGGGGATAGGATTAAACTAATGTTTTCGAGAACAAGAAAATACAAGGCAAAATTTTTAAAGCACTGCCTCAACATCTTGTTGCATAACACTAATAAAAACTCCCTGCTGGTGTCTTACCTTTCCATGTTTTCAGTAAGGCAGACTGGGCCTGGATAGCCATCCCCCCTGGCAGAGAGAGGCCCCTGTGACAACCCTGGGCGAGTTTTCCACGTCTCCATTAATCCAGTAACTGGAGAAATTAGATTCAACAAGGGGTTCGTCTGGTCTCTCAAATTGTGGCGTGAAAACGACATTGTTCCTTGCGCTCCGATCTGGTAATGAAATGAATGTCCACCTGAATTAACGCCAACAATAGCCGACGAGGGCACATTATTATTCTCTTGGTAATAGCTGCCATCATTGGTTTCCTGTTTAATCCCCTTGGGCAGGCCATTGTTAGGAAACACACCAGGTTCATAGTTGCCATTCAGAGAAGAAACAGGAGGTCCCAAGATCCCAGAAAGACTATATTCGTCAATATTATCCCTCAAAGACAAGTATGTGGTCTCTGCAGATGGAAAGCAGCCCAGAGAGTGCTGCGGCTCAACAAAATGGAGGTTCGAACAAGTCACCTCTCTGTTTGGCTCTGTCTTAATGTGAGTCACGAATGGAGAGTGTGGCATAGCACTCTTGCTGCTGCCTAGGCACATGCTCCTGTAATCAGTGCCAGGTTCATTTTTTATGTATTTGGCCACTCCCATGGCATCCAATCCGATGTTAAATATTTCCCCATCCACGTTCTCTACCTTCGGAAACTCGAATCCCTTGAAGTCATGCTCTCGGCTCTCAGGGCTGTTGACGTCATTTTGCACTAGGCCCAATCCACTGGGAGGGCTAGAGACAGAGAACCCCCTTGATGAGTTCCTGGGACTGGACATGGCCATGCTGCCAACAGTGGGTGGACTGGAGATGGATGGTCTAATGTTACAGGTATTGCCTCCATTTGTAGTTGGACTTGAGACGGATGATCTCATGTTGGTGTTACAGGAAAGTGGTGACCTCACACTACCTATACTACGAGGGCTGGAAACCGGAGACTTCATAACACTGAGTGGACTAGCCAGTGGAGGTGACCCCACCATGCTGGATTTTACAGGGCTACAGGTGTTGGGGCTGGTGTGGTGACCTTGGGTCAAGTTGGTGCTGGCAGAAGCCAGCGACGGACAATCAGAATCAAAGTAGGTGGGGCTGGTAGTGGACGACACCATGTTGTGTCCTGTAGGACTACACATGGGGCCAGACCCATCAGCGCTGCAAGAAAGAACGGAGGCCATTCCAGAGGGCACTGAGGCAGAGACCACAGCACACTCCTGAGGGCCACCATTGGGTTGTTGGGACCCAGGTGCAAATGAAGCTGGGGGAGCTTTCATCTTTGGGCTCCCAGTTGTTCTGGGCTGGCTGTCTTCATTTGCTTTCCCACAAAGAGGATACAGTTTCCCTGGGCTACCCTGCCCACCCACAGTACCATGTTGGGAAAAGCCAAAATCTGCCTCCCTGGCAGCATTCATGTACAAGCCCATAGACTCAGCAACCGTTTTGGAGAGCTCCTTTGAATCTGTTTCTGACTTGCGGTTGTGGAAGGAGTTGTTGAAGGAGGGAAATGGTAATGGTTGATTCTGGTTAACTCTTAGCACTGTTGTCTCGGTAGTTTTAAAGTTGTTGTCCTTGCACACAGACGGCACATTAGGGGCATTGCTCGAGTTTACAATATCCATGAGCACATCACTGTTTGTCAAACTCTCTTCTGCAGAACAGCAATACTCCATGGTGTTTGGCATCTGTGCCCATTTGTTTTCTGGAGTTGCCCCTTCGGAGTAACTTTGGTATCTTTTAGTCTCCATACCTGGATCATTTGATAAACCTAATGGGCCAATAAATTAGAGACATTTAGACATTGCAGTTAAAATGGCACTGTTTTGATTAGTACAAATAAATCTCATTAGTTAGACTGTCAAACCAAATAGCACACATAATCATTACTGGTTTAGTCTGAATATTTTTGGAAAATGCATTATAGACATCCTATTTTAATAAATAAATATTAGCATTTTGTGATTACAAAGAAATATATAATTTATTTATAGGATTCACTTGGCTTTTAAAATGTCAAATGGTACATGTCCTAATCATATTATTTTTTTCACCTTATACATTCATTATGTATATATATATATGTATATATACATATATATATATATATATATATATATATATATATATATATATATATATATACTGTTTTTCATGACCAATTTCTATCCTCAGATTTAAATGGGCCGCTTTTTGCTGTTTTGTGCAATTGACCTCTTCTTCCTAAATGCGGGGGCCGTGCTGTCTCTTGTCAATCCACGGTCAACCCCAACCACAACCCCCAACCTGAAATGTTTTCTATTTGACAAATTTATTTTAGATTTCCCATGTGCTTTACTATGTTTTCACCACCACGCTGTGTGAATCCACTAAATTAGTAAATCTGTAAATTAACTATGAAACTCTTTTAGCAGTGCTGGATCCTGGCACTGCCTCCGCAGACATCAGATGCAACGCTCTTCATTCGAGGTAGTTTCATGGGATCCACTCACCCCTCTCATTGAATATGAATTGTGACCTAGCAGGTAACTTTTTCTCAGCAACTCCCTGTGCTTTACTTTGCCGCCCCCTCTAACTTCAGCTACTATTTGTCTGCACCATAAAAAGGTACTTTACCTGCTAAAAGACAAAAAATGTAGGAGGGATGATAATACATCCACTGACATTGCTGTATTTATGCTTACTCTGGATTTGAACCTGAGACTTCTACCACTTATTCACAGTGTTCACGGCCATGTGTACTGTCAGGCAGTCTCATTGCTGGTAATAGCTATCTTTTCTACAGTATTTATAGTTTAATATAGAATCTTGAATTCTTTGTTTCTGGATTTTAATATTATTTACATTATTATTGTTTTGTATTTTATGTCTAGAAAAGTAGAATGGTATCAAAATTAGTTATCTTCATTATATTTATACATTTGGTAGCCTATATTTTACAAACAGAGACTCCTTTTGTCCTTCAGATGTTAACGATACAACACAAGCACATTTTAGCAGATTTAGTTAGTGAAATGACAAATGTTTGCACCTTCTGCAATTCCAAATGCCCCCTTAAGTAATTCGTCCTGGTGCTGGCATCCTAAACATGCCTCCAAAAAAGCAATAGTGGACTGAGACTTGCAATGCAGAGACGGAGTGAATGCAAAAAGAACTGGTTTGAATCTGAAAACAAACGACAACAGCTGTCAGGATTCAATGCATTGTGTATTTATTCATGTTCCCCACAAATAAATAAAAATGGCGAGCACAAAAACAAAGTGGCTGATAAATTTCAGCAAAAAAAAAAGTTAATTTCCCATCCTGTTGCAACAGGCACCAAGAGGAGAAAGCAAAGCCGACCGCTGTGAGTTTAAACTGTCATTCAGGCCTACAGACTTATTTCACCATCCACACCAAGTCAGTCATAAGTAGCCTAGCTCTTCTCTAGCGAGATGCAGTAAGTTCAGGCATCGCACTTTTAAAAGCAAAGTCAAATGGCAACGATAATGTTGCTTTAAACGTTTGACGTAGTTCTTTGTTTATGTTTTGTTTTTCCCCCCTATCGTCCTTCTTCCCACGATACCGTGCTTAAGCGCGCAACCATTGGACAGAAGCAGACACACTGTCGCCAAGAGTTTATCACGCCACTCACGGATTGGTCCCGTCGCTCTGTCAGTCTTTTATTTATAAGCTTTGTAGCCACAAAACTGCTGCGACACTCTTTGTAGAATTTAAATGAAAAACTTTGCTCTATGTTTAGCCTATAAAAACTTTACGCGTTAGTTCAGGCGCGTGATAATTAATGCTGCATTGCAAAGCTAGCGACCTCCAGAATGATGCGTGTGACGCAGTTGATTCTTTTGCAAAATAACTCCTGACTAAATATCGTTGCGATGCAGTTTATTCATCAGATGACGTAACGTGAATCAAGCATGCTTAAAAAAATATGAATGTTTGCATGCATTTTCACAAGAATACATCTTACTCGCCGCTGTTCTCACTGTCTAACCAGCCAGAACATCACTGGTAATTATTGTGCCCCATCTGTCTGACTTCAGTTTCGCTCAACTCTGCACTGTACTTTTAGCTCAAGTACAGTAAATAAGATGATGTTAACGTTGCGCGAAATAAAACATATACGCTAATAAGAACTTGTCGACGGAACGAAAGAGATCATGTTAAGCTTTGATATAACAAGCTATACCATATTTTATATTGGCTTGATTTGATATTTGATATGCGTTAGCATAAACGACACTGATGAAAAGTATACACTTGCATAAATCCAGTCGGTTGTGGATTTATCTAGTTTAGCCGAGAAAACGTCAAACATATCTGATGCAAAGGATGTTTGTGTAGGATACATTGATAACTGTATCATTGTTACAATGCAGTTGTAATTATAGGCCTATTTGTTTATTTATGACATGTTTCTTTTCATCGCTTTAAAGTGGAAATGCACTGTCAAGTTAAACATCAAGTTTTAGACAAGTTTTTTTTTAACGCGTCTGCATTTGCAGTAGTTCATACAGTTTGTTCTTCAGTGAGATAATAATAATATTAAGACATCTTACCGTAGTTATGACATCCAATTTTGACAGTTATCTTTACTGCTGGCCACTAGTAATCCGATGGACAAAACGGAGAAAATGACACTAAACAGTGCCGTTAAGTTGTGTTTAGAAGTATTCCCAGTGTTGCGACTGCTTGCATACTAGTTTCAGTTGTGACAGCTGAACGCATCGCACACTGCCGCGCGCATGACGCGAGATCCTTAACGACAGCGCACTGTACGCGTACAACGGTCGACAGCGACTTCACCGAAACGTCCTGTCGACAGTTTTCTGTTTACGTGCACATTGCTGCTAGATTGTTGAAGGCGCCCAACTGAAGACTAATACAAACAGCGGAGGACTCAGACAGACTTGCGTAGCGACGTCATTGTGTGCACATGGACCCTCCTACTGCAATGAGAGCTCGAGTAGGAGGGGGCGATGAATGCGCTCAGGTATATACGGCTCTTGGTCCAGAAGTAGGGCAAGGTAGTTTGATTGCGCAGGCGCTAAACTGTGCATCTAGGACAAATGGATGATGTGCAAACATTTAAGTGCATGACCTTACTTGATAAATCTTATTCAGTGGTATATCATTTAATCATCATTATAATCTAATTAATCCATGTAGGCTACTGCAATCCCAGACTTATTATACATATATATAGGCTATATATATATATATATATATATTTTTTTTTTTTTGCAGAATTAAGGGGGAAAAACTGTTTGTGTACAGATTTAGAGTTGAAGAGCAGATAAGTTCAATTATAAATGTTGTCTTCTGTAGATATTATGGAGCATTGGATATTGACTAAGTATTGGGACATCAAGCATTAAATGACAAATTGTTGGATGCGTATGCAAGAAATAACAATGTTGGAGGTGTATGCAAGAAATAATGTTTTGGTCCCCTACTCTCATGTCATCCTCCAGTGGTCAGTTAAAGTTATGCAATTTTCAGATTTTTTAAAAATTTAAATAAACAGAAAAATAGGTACTTTTTAGGCAGGTTAAGTCCTCTGATCTTGAAAACTACTGGATAACGTCCTTGAGACTGTCCTTTGGAAGTGGTGTTTGTGAATTTCAGGCTTGAGATGATCGGAATGAGCATCTAATCTGCTTAATGTGCAGTCACTAACTTTTTGACAGGCCTGGAACAAAATATGAATGTCTGTACTAATTAAGCAGTACATGAATATAAAATAATATTTGTATAGGTCCTCATTTCTACCAAGCATTGATTTAATATAAAGGCTCCTTTTAAAAAGACCTACCACAAGGTGGTGCAGTTTTTGTGATTTTGTTAGAATTTGGTGACATGGAAATGGTCTTTAATAACCCCGTGCTTATGTAATACTGATGAAGGGGTGATCATTTCACTTATATTCAATACCTGTAGTATGTAATATACAGTTACAGCAAAATATGTGTATAATTACAGTCCTTCTTATTCCTGTCAATATATGACAATTACACACTAGCCTCAATTGCATGGCCTTGTGTTTATCTGATTATGTTGAATAAACTCTGGCTTCATCCTTCTTAAGTTAGTAGCGGAGACGATTTCTGTCAAGTAGAGATTTGTGACCTTTGAGGCTATAATGTTACCAAACCTCCTGCAGTGCTTAACTTGTAATCTTACATGGTCAAGCACTTGTTTTAAAAACCTGAGAGCTGAGCTGAGTTTTCTAGAACCAGCAGCTCATAGATTTTTCCGGAGAGTGATTATTAGTCAAACTGTCAGATCTGTTTGGTTTGATCATAGGGCAAATACTTGTAAAGTAAGTATTTGCTTATTTTTTGATTCACAGATGTGTAGAGTAACAAAAAAGCAGTAAATTATCAGCTAAATATTATATTGAATACATTTCTTATTACTAAGATTTGATCAAAATAATAGGGTTGTCACAATGTTACTTTTATACTATTAATTCAACAACAACTTCAGCTGATGTACAAATATATAGAAGTGGGTAGATCCCACAGTGTGACATGGCTTACAGTGGGGATTGTGTTGTTCATACAGTCTGACAAGCAACAGTTGTAAAGGACTATTATAAATCGTACAGTGGGCAGTGTCCGTTTTCTTTGTCACTATTTGTCTGAGTTCTAGTCATTCATGTTATTGTCGTTCATTCTACGTAATGCATCTCTCAACGTGGATTTAACCACACGCAACGTCTGACAGAACACAAGACTTTTTACTGCGAAAATGGATACTCCCGCAGTCGGCTTCCTCGTGCTGAAACTGGGGGATCGCTCCCTCGAAGATCACACAAGAGATTTTCTCAACCTGGCATGCCTGACCCACAACCCGACCACTCCCTATGTGTTTTCTATCACACCGTATTAGCAAGTGGTCGAAGGCACGCCTGCCCATGGATGGTCCTCAAAGGAGATTCGCAGAATATGTGGAGTGGGTGCTGGTGCAGTGCGATTCACTGTTCACCATCTGCATTGCCACTCCACTCCAGACCCAGAGCCCACCCAGCCATCAGCCATGCCAAGGAAGAGCCAGAGCACACCATAGAAACTTAGCAAGAGCAATCGCCAGAGGCTAATTTCATCCCAGAGCCCTAGCCCAAAGCAGAGTCTGTCCAGGTGTGAGCCGGCATCAGCGTCCGTCGTTGATGGCATTTTAGTGGAGTTCAGTGTTATGAATTGGAGCCCTGCCTACACTCCCAAAGCTGTGGTGCGTAAACCAAGCTGGAGTTTGGCTGATTTAATACTGGATGAGGAAGTATTATGTGATGTGCTGGATGAGCTCCAAGTCGTTACTGGTTAAGCACAGCTCCAAGTCTTCTTCTTCATCCAGCACCAAGTCTCCTTCGTTGTGAATGGTCCCGCCCAGCCTCCCTCTCCCTCCTCCACTGGCAAAGCCATACAGTTCCTCGGCCTTGTCCCCGCTGTCTCCCTTCAGCCCCTCGGCTCCTCCAGTAGTTCCACTCTGCTGCACAGAGGCTGGGGCTTCCCAGTCATCAGCTCTGCCTTGACTTGACTTTTCATCATCGTCTTCTCCCTGGTCATTGTCTCGTTGGTGTCTTCCTCTGCATGCTCCTCGTCCTCCTCCAGAGAGCCCTCCCTCCCTTCCACCCTCCTCAGTTTGGACTATGGTTACAGCATGAGGATGTGCTTTTCTTTTCTTTTATGTCACAGTCATTTTCTGTTTCACTGTCTTGTTTCATTTCTAGTCATTCATGGTTGTCATGGTTTCTCCTTAGTTCCCCTGACAAGTGGCTGGTCTGTGTTTGCAATTCCACAAACCTAAAAGACCTTCTGAATCTAATTAGAAGTCTATTTTATTTAGAAAGGAATAAAAAAGATTTTTAAAAAAATGTAGTAGGGAGGCAATGAATTATGCATAATTTACAGCCATTGTGAGAATAACATGTAATCATGTAATAAATAAAAAGTAACTGTAGTGTGATTACAAATATTTAATGACAATCTAATTACTAGTAGTTTATTTTTGGAATCTGATTACATTATATATGTGTATACACACATCACCAGTTTTTAATGGATCGTTTAGCTTTTTTTTTGTTATTTTATGTTAGTTAGTTTTATAAGGCTGCACTTTTAAATTTGCTTATTTGAAAAGCAGTGGTCTCCAACGTGGTGCCTGTGAGTTGCCCGCTAAACACATTCTATAATAGCCCCAACTTGCCGTCGGGGTTCCAGACTTCGAATAAATGGTATAATTTTGCGACCTTTTCAACTAAACGTTTCAATTTGAACTTTTGCCTCTACAAAATTACCCAACTCTCTTTGATTATACGCTGTCATTTGCGTTGCGTATGAGAAACATCAAATGGCAAACGCTCAAAACGCGAAACAAAACTTGTTTGATCTGAGCAGCGGAGAGCATTATCAGCTCGGCCCAAAAAACAGCGATCGCGGCCAAAGCAGCTGTGCGGGCTGATCTCGATCACGCGAACATTAGGCTATTACACAGAGCTGCGCGATCCACTGAGAAACATTTAAATTCAGCGCAGAATTATCTATCTCTATTATAAACCCACAATGACTATGTGATTTAAGCTTGTAAAAAGCCAGATGAAACAGCGCTGATATTCTCAACATATTGACGCCCAAAAAAAAAAAAAACATTGTTCCGAGAACAAACCAGCTAGAAGACATTTCACACCAAAACTTATGAATTAACTTTAGTAAAACAAACTTTTTTGGCAGAAATGTGCCTGTATTCATATTTAAAATGCTGTTATATTAATATAGTCATGTATAAATGTATTAAATGTAGGCCTAATGCAGTTATGTTTTGTTTAGAAGTTATTATTTTATGTTTTTTTTTTTTTTCATTTATATTTATACTAAATGTTTGGGCTCCTGTTTTTGATAACACATACAATAGGTTTATAGAAAATCAACAAAAAAAATCAATAAATATTTTCATAATTTTTCAGGAATTGTTGTTTTTTTTAAACGCTTGTAAGTCTGAACCAGAATATCAAGATATTTTATTATTTCCCATATGATGGTGAAAAGTAAAAAAACTTCATGTTATGTATAATAAATATTGGAGTATAACAAATAAAAATTCCTTCTAGATTATTTTATCCCTTGAGGTAGCCCTCGCACACAAAAAGGTTGGACCCTGGTATATAGTAACTATATGTTTTATAATTACAAGTTTGTGTAATTTGGGGTTACTGTAGCAAGTGACATTTCATTATTTATGGCATTGTACATTTTTTGTTTTTATTTGAAGGCACAAACCCCAATTATCATCATTTGTTTTGAGAAGTTACTTGCTGTGAATACCTTGTCTGATAGGCTACAGTATTGTGGCATATATAGCATCAGGACATCCTGGCTAGTGTCTGTCGCACACGGCTAGAGGCGAATGGCCGGATGATGGGCCTATTTGGGATAAAGTCCAGGGCTGTTTTTTAGCCCCAGTCCGTCCCTGGTACTATGTTCCACAACTTTAACCCTTGTGCGCTGTTCGTTTGCGGTTTACAGTCAGGCTGTTTGGGATCTGAGAGACCCCAGGCAACAAAATGTAATTTTGTAACAATATATATATATATATATTTAACAAATTTAATTTTACTCAGTTTATTAATGTTTTTACTCCACATTTCGCAGAGCTCTAAAAGTACTAAAAGTTTCAAACTAAAAGACTTCTTTTCACAAGTTTTTCCAGTTAGATTCATATCTGCATATAATGAAATCACAATTATAACAATAAAAGTTACTTTTTGTCAAAGTTTAGCAGTTTTTGTACTGAAAAAAAAAATCAGTTTTTCAATAATGTTACATTATGATTAGAATCAAACCTGATCAGGATGTTACAAAGAGAAAAGTTGGAGTTTTTAGAGTTTATCATTTATTTCAAACATCTGTTTTTCATATAATTCTACAAATTTAAAGTGTGCCACTTCATTTATGTCTATGTGTGTTCTGTGTTGTTTCTGATTTTGAGGATGAATTTTGTCCAGTGATAAAATTCATTTGATTGTAATCATAATATAACATTACTGAAAAACAGATTATTATTCTTTTTCAGTACAAAAAGTGCCTAAATTTGACAAAAAGTAACTTTTATTATTATAAATGTGATTTCATAATATGTATGAATACAAAGGGAAAAACTTGTGAAAAGATGTCTTTCAGTTAGTCAAATAGCAAATAGTTCTGCAGCCATCTACTGGTTAGTGATAATTTTTTACTTTTAAAACAGCATTTTCCAAAAGATGGGCAAAAATCATACACTACTAAACCATTAGCCTAGAAATCTAGATGCACCCTAGCGGCAGCAAAATGTATTTTGCAGCCAGGGTAGTCTAGCAACTCTCCATTGACTTTCGGAGCTGTAAAAACCTAAATTGGGTCAGGCCAATCACATTGTGTATAGAGTAGGCGGGGCGGACTTAACATAATAACGACAGAGTTGCGAACTTGCGACGGTTCCCTGCTACTTGAAAACAAAGAAGAGCTGCTGCTGCTGGAGAACAGTCTTTCAAATCGGCTTTGGCCGCGACTCTGGAGGACTTGGAGTTAAGTTTTTCTTTGAGAAAAGAGCAAAGAACGGCACTTAAGTAATTTTTAAAAAAGGAAGATGTGTTCGTAGTTTTGCCAGCCAGATTCAAAAGTTGAATCTACTAACGTTAGCTCCGCTGTTGGGAAAACGCTCTGGTTGGTTGAAGCGCTGTCCTATTGCGTGCAGAGTGAATTTGAAAGACAGCCGTTTATCCCGCCCCTCGGATTGAGCCGTGTCTATGGTGAGTTGCCAGACCTAACATCTTGATGTAGGTCTGGCTTGCCAGGCTACTAAACCATGTCAGATTATCCATGTTATCCCCATGAATGAAAGTTAGAAATGTGGGTCAAAAAGACCCTGAACAGCACACAATGGTTAAGGCAAATGGATTTGTTGTTTGTTGTGTTTTCATATTCAAGAGATTATAAGCTAGATGCAGTTTTTTTGGGTTTGCATCAAATGTTCTTCGACTTTTATACATAATAAATTTGTTTATGAATAAAGATTGATCTGTTGAAAGCAGTTATTTTGAGATAAATGCCAAATGTTCTCCTCCTATTCATATTTTACATTGAGGGGGTGCATACAACATATTTGCCCACCGGCACATTCAAACATGATTTTCAAGAAAGAAAAGAAAAAAAAACCTGGGGAAAATAAATGCAGAACATGTTCACATAGGACACTATTAACACGATTATATGCATGAAACCATTCAGAAAAATTTGGGCACAAATGGGTTGTTGAGCTATATAACATTGATTTTTTTTTGTACATTTGCTCACCTGTCTAATAAAGTACATACAAGAGCATCAAGTCGTGACTCGTGAAGCTCTGTCAAGTCCAAGTTAGTCGTGGACGTGAAGCTCTCGGCATCTCGAAAACGCCACGCTGATATTGATCCTCATTTTAGTTCTCCTTTTGTCCCAAAGTCTGCTTGCCATGATCCATAAAGTTTGAACAAAACATAAAAAGCATGCCGCTAGACGTTATGCACTATGCAGTTGTCCATGTCTGTCGCCATAGTTACTACAAGCGGAAACCAGGGATAACACGGATATTGCGTCATTGACAGGCGACAAGTGAACAGGGACGGGCACTTTTTAAAATTGTGAATTTCTCTGAATTTACAAATTCTTGGAAACATTTAGGATAATGGAAGTGCACAATGGAAAGAAATATATAACAATGCAAGTGTTTTTTGGATATTTTGATACACATTGTACCTTTAATTTTAATTATGAAATAAACAGGTAATAATAACCTGTTAAACGTAAAACTATTATGCAATCATTTTAGACTAGGTCTTCAACCCTGCACCTGGGGACCCACTGTCCTGCAAAGGTTATTTCCAAACTGCTTCAGCTCATCTGGCCTGTGATTTTTCAAATGATCCTGAAGACTTTGACCAGGTTTGATTAAGGATGGAGCTAAACCAGCTAGACGATTTAAGACATTTCTCCTATATAGAACCTTTTTGGTATAAAGGGTTCTTTAAAATTGAGCCAAGAGATATAGAAACCCGTCAAACTTTTTTCACAAAAAACAAAACAAAAGATTTTTCTATCATTGATTTGCTTTGCAGTGTCAAGTTGATTTTTAATTATCATTCAATTACAATAATCACTATACCTGAAAATATTATGCATCAAGGTGATGCTGGCATTCTGTAACAAGTACTTTATGTCTTTATCAATTTCATGGCATTCAGTGGTTGCACTATATCATTTTGATGTTTATTTCTGGAAAATATTAATATTTCCCAAATTTTGGTAAAAAGGTAAGAAAAAAACAGCAGTAAAAATAGCTTAAAATTATCTAATGAATTGCATGGCATTTAGCAACACAAATCATCCAGCATTTATTAATATGATAATCTAATATCGATCTAGCAATAAGTGTCTCATACCAGTCACAGAGATAACCCACGTAACGTTATAACACAACTTTCAACACATTCAAATGATTCTTTTTTTAGTATGATTATTTTGACCAAGTAAAGCAGTGCTGTATTACCCCGCAATTTTAAATTGTCCAAATAAAGTGACCTGTAATTCAGCGCTTACAGCTATATTTCATTAAAATGAAATAAAATAATGTGAATTTAAGTGATCAAATGTAACTGTAACAAGTTTGTTATTGTTTTAAATAAGAAACCCTGACAAGCAGTGAAACTTACTGTGCCTTTAAACAATTACCAGTTAAACATAGCCAGGCTTTCTGGTTGTATATGTTTAAAAACAACAAATTAAAAGGGATGAAAACCAAATACAACTTCAACATGATAGACCAAGTATGCAAATATCAGCTACAGGTTTCTCTCTCTGTTTATGTCTCTCTTCTCCCACATATCTGACCTCCACTTCCTTGCCACACAATCTTTAAACACTAAGATTTACTCTCATTATTTAGAGGCTCAGGCCAAGACCAAAGGCAGACTTTTAGTATCACTTTAGCACACTCTTGTACCCAAAGCATAAATGCAATTGTCTCTCTGCCTTTTCATCAAAGGTCACAAAAAGGGAGAAAAAAAGAAAGTACCCAAGCGCATAAATGGGTGAAAGTAGTATGTTCATGAACACACAGTTTACATACCTAAATAAAGAACCTTAGGTACACCATGCAGCCACTTGTATTGAATAATGTGTTTATCCCATTAACGGCTCTGATGCATATTCAGTAGGAACACTAAATATGAGCGATGGCCTGACTCCACATCAGCGCATTACAGCGGCTGCCTTTTATCATAGAATAATGTGATGTTTGACGAAATTGTGTCAAATAGATTACAAATTAATATGCTACGTGTCTCCTAGCACACATTCTGTGCAGCCTCGCCAGTTCCAGATGCCAGGGTAGCATTTCATTCGGATGACAAAAAACGCGATCCACGCTGTGTGAAAACAAGTGATCATCAAGATTTTGCATATGTCTCTGCATTGACCCATTAGGAAAGCTTATAGATCTTTGCACAGCCATTAGTTGCTGTTCTAGATTCTGATTGGCCGAGCAGTGTTCCAGCAGTATTGCAAGTAGAATTGCAAGTTATAACCTCTCATTTGAGAGAAAAATTTTGTCATGGTTGCGACTTATAAAGTCTGAATGGCTAGACATACACTTGCCAATTTTTCCTCAGAACTCAGAATTATGAGAAAAAAGTCAGAATTGTGAGATATAAACTTGTAATTGCGAGCAAAAAAGTCAGAATTGTGAGTTAGAAAGATGCAATTACCTTTTTTAATTGTGAGGTTATATTTCACTGAGAAAAAGTCAAAATTGTGAGAAACTTGCAATTAAACAAGCCATTAGATTCCTAAACAACAACACATGAAACACTAACTTCCCATTATGGTCACTGATACTTTGATTGTTGCACAATGCATATTTTCACTTTTTTGTATTTTTTATTTTTTTTTTGTCTGTAAGTATATTTTGTGTAATGTTGACGTGCAAAGTAAGAATTTTATTGTGTGATCAAACCATGGTGTTTTTACTGTGCACATGACAATAAATATCTTGAATATCTTGAATTGCAAGCAAAAAAAAGTCAGAATTGCAATCAGAATTGGTTTATATCTCACAATTTTATTTTCTTATCTTGTGAAAAAATGTTAACAACAAATGGTAATTCCCTTTCGGATGGGAACTTTGACTAGCCTGGCTCCGCCCTCCTACGTACTTCCGCTCAATTTCATTTTCCTTCAGTACTACGTCTGGGACTGCTGTATATTCTTAGGTTTCCAGAAATCAATTTTTTGTAGGACCAATCAGCGAACAGAGGGAGTGGCTGAGAACGATGACGTTGATGTAGTGCGTCAGTTTGAGTTGGAGTAATGGCAGCGGAGAAAGATGTGAGAAAAGCTATTCGGTCCGTTGTTGCAAAACTGCCGAATATACAGAAGTTAAAGCCGGAGCAAGAACAATGTTTGCTAAGTTTTGTTGGTGGCCATGATGTTGTGGCCCTCCTCCCCACGGGGTTCGGGAAAAGTTTGATTTTCCAGCTCACTCAGCACTAGAAGTGCCAGAATTCCATAACTACTAGAACTGCCACAAGCGGTCATTTTGATCGCTATTCAAAACTCTGTATCTTTAATGATAAATCCCCAATTGAGAGATTAATGCATTTATTGTATTAGGATGTCTTTTAAAAACAAAACAACACCAAACTGTACATTTAAACAAGTTTAATTATAATTTATAAATAAATAATATTCGTAGATGCCCTGAACAAAATGACGGAGATGTTTTCATGTTTCCACTGTTCGATCGCGCCCGCCGACACACACACCATATTCCAGCATTGCAGCCTGTTCATTATAGCCATAATAAAATATAATAATAAAATAGTCAACCTAACATATAAAAATTCCACTGCTCTGTTTCTCAGTACTGGTAGGCTACAATTCGTACCATTTTATGCGTGTGAAGAGGATGATTTTTTCCGTCGATATTGGAACGTGAGTGAAGTTCAAAGCCTATATGATAAAGAATAGTTTAGCATCCAAATACATCGCAAATGTTGAAACATTTTGATTCTAATTAGAGAGTTACGTGAGCCCAACGCCGCTTACTTTCACTTTCGCGTATAAAGCATTTCATTTTGGCTTTAGTTATTTTTTCATTCTTGTTCTGTTCTGAATATCATTACATTTAAATGATTTGTTGTTGAATATGTTTAGTGTATTTTTTACCACATTTTATTGTTGCGTATATTGGTATAATAATACCGCGAAATTCAGTGCGGTCAATATGACCGTTTATGGCCGAAATAGGTAAATATGTTCATTTGTTTTTTTTTTTTTTTGCTTTATGTGTAATTTACATAGGTAATTTATATGAAAAACATTTTAAATGAAAATACAGACACTTTTAGGAAAAGTCAGGTACCAACAGGATTGTATTTATTTTTTCAACAAAGTTATTGCAGATATAAAATTCAAAACGGTAAAAATGACTGGCAGTTCTAGTGGTGAATGTGTTAGCTAAGGCGAACGATAGGGATGCAAAGCCGATAGTTGTTGTCTTCTCCCCTCTTGTTGCACTAATGGAGGACCAAGTGAAGGAGGCAGAAAAGTTGTTTCCGTATCGCGCAGTAGCCGGTGATCACTGTACAGCATTTGCGGCAGATCCGAAACGACCGCAGCGGCGTATTGTTAATGATTAGACCCAGCTTCGACAGTTGACTGAATACATCACTGTCCTTATACATTTTGAATTTGTAAATGTTTCCGGCCGGTTTCGGCGCATGACATACGTCACGACCACACGTTAGCGATTGGCTATGGCAGATCCTGAGTGACTCTGGGCAGATCCAATAGTTTTGAACTTTAACAGAGAACCCGCCTACAAGGAAGTAAACGTTTCTCAATGGAGAGATTCCAGACTCTCTGTACAAATGAAATGTACGAGAGTCTGGTAGAACCAGGCTAAACTTTGACTGTGTTCAAAGACACTTTGGGGAATGCCTCCGGCATGACGATGTTTAAAGTACGTGTTTTAAACGCGACAATGACCTTGGCCTGCGACAGCCCATGACGTCACCCTAGCGCAACCATAAGTATAAAAGGACACCTGGAATACTTGCATCAGCTTTTTATCTTTAGGTAACCGCTTGTTTTGAAGCGTGTGAAGGCGATTTACTTTGGAATCCTCTTCTGGCAAGCACTTCAGGGAAGTGTGTTTCCCCCGTGTCCGCGTTTTCTGACACCAGATGATACACACAGCACCTGTCCCTTTTCTTGAGGGATTTAGGACAGACGACCTCACCCGGTGGTTCAGGACCTGCTGCAGCTGAGGCACAGAAGAGACTGAGATCCTCGGGCTCACAGGTCAAGCTGGGTGAGGATTTCAAGCAAGGTAAGTCTCATTCTCAGTCCTCTGCCACCGATGCAAGTGCTCTGCCGAATGAGGATGTTCTTTCCCTTGAATCATCCAATCCAGTAGATAGTGCTCTGTTGGCTTTGAGCTTGAGTACATTAATGTTGAAGACTCCAACCCTGCCATCAAAAAAATTAAAGATGACATCAAAGCTGGACGGCAGGGCGTATCTGGCCGCCTTGATTAACTGTCTTAAGGGCTGAGTATGGTTGGCCTCTCCTTACTTTTGAGAGTCTTCCTGCTGAGGCCTCCGCTTACCTAAGCTCAAGTTAAGCAGTGTCATCAAGTGATCAACACTCTGTGAGGCTGCCGTGATAAACTGTCTTTAAGGTTGAGTTTGGTTGGCCTCCTCTTGCTTTGGAGAATAATTTTGCTGAGGCCTCTGCTCACATGAGCACTTAGACAGTGACACCAAGTGTTCTGCCCTCTGTCAGGCCGCATTTGTAAACTGTCTCCGAAGTGTGGTTGGCCTCCTCTCACTATAGAGAGTGGTTCTACTTAGGCCTCCACTCAGCTGAGCTTTAGTTAGACAGTGACATTAGTCTTCTGCCCTCTGTGAGGCCGCCTTTGTAAACTGTCCTTGAAGTTGAGTGTGGTTGGCCTCCTCTCGGTATAGAGAGTCATTCTACTGAGGCCTCCACTCACAGAGTTCTAGTTAGACAGTGACATCAAGCGTCCAGCCCTCTATGAGACCACATGGTAAATTGTCTTTGATTAGACCCGTCTCTTAGCCTAGAAATCTAGACGCACCCTAGCGGCAGCAATATTTATTTTGCAGCCAGTGTAGTCTAGCAACTCTCCGTTGACTTTCGAGCTGGAAAAACCAAACTCTAGTCAGGCCAATCACATCGTGTATGGAGTAGGCGGGGCGGACTTAACATAATGATGACAGAGTTGCGATGATGTTCCCTGCTACTTGAAAACAAAGAATGGCGGCTGCTGCTGGCGAACAGCGGTCTTTCGAATCGGCTTTGGCTGCAACTCTGGAGGACTGGAGGACAAAGAACGGCACTTAAGTCATTCTTAAAAAAGGAAGAAGTGTTCGTAGTTTTGCCGACCAGATACAGCAAAAGTTTAATCTATCAACTAGCTCCGCTGTTGGGAAAACGCTCTGGTTGGTTGTAGCGCTATCCTATTGCGTGCAGAGGGAATTTGAAAAAACGTTTATCCCGCCCCTCGGATTGAGCCGTGCCAATGGTGAGTTGCCAGACCTAACATCTTTATGTAGGTCTGGCTTGCCAGGCTACCCGTCTCTGGCTCTATTTTAGAATATTGGCCAAGAGATGCTGACTTCGAGTCAGGCAGTGTTGAGCATGTTTTAAAAAATATATATTTTTCTCTTTGCCAGTATTCCCTTAAAGGTAATGCCCGTCATGGAGACTGGCATTACCAGACCTCTAGCTCTGCCCTTGGGGTGGGCACTGTTCGCTTTCCCCGGTAAGGAGTGATTTATGCAACAAATAAGTTTCTTCCTTGCATAGGGCATGGAGCATGGAGCATGGAGAATAGGGTCACTGACAGTTCCGTGTTGACCTGAGAGAGGGATTGGTCTCCAGCATCTAGTTCCATTGAGCATTTTTTGTGCTTGTCATAGCCAGTGTGAGTTCCCGAAAGGGAACGTCTCATGTTACGCATGTAACCATGGTACCATAATAAAGGAAACAAGACACTACGTCTCTCTGCCATGTTTCGGGCTTCAGTCAAAATGCTGATGACATGTACTCCAGGTGTCCTTTTATATTCACAGTCGCACTAGAGTGACGTCACAGGCTGTTGCAGGCCAATGTCATTGTCGCGTTTGATACACGTACTTCAGACATCTTCATGCCAGAGGCATTTCCCAAAGTGTCTTCAGATGCAGTGCGAGTTCCCCTTCCCAGGGAACCATGGTTACATGAGTAACCTGATATGTTTTGTTAATTTTGTCTGTTTTTTTGGTCTGTAATTTAAATATCATATTCACACATGTACATAAATGGACAAAATTTAAACTCTAATTTATACCTGCATGTTTTGTGAAATTATTGCAAGTGTACAAATACGAATAGATGGAAAACCTATGCTCTTCCATGTCAAAATATTTACTTTTTTAGTGCTGTCCTGATTTGCATTTTTACATGAATATTTTTCATTTCTTTTCAAAACTTGCTCATTTATTTATTTATTCTTTGGTAAATGTGCCTTATGATGTCGGTATGCTTTCTGTCTTGTGATTTAAATAGCCTACTGTATGTAAAAAAAGAAAAATGGGAAATAAATCATTATGCTGATTCATTCAAAACACTGATTCGTTCAGTAAGAAAACAAGTGACTACTGTCTTAATGAGGGAGCCATTAGCAAATTCGGCTAAATTTTGCAGGTAGAAAGGGTCAATCGTCTATTGTCAATATTGTAGCTACGTATAAAACACAGCTCACACAGAAGTTAGTCACACCAAGCAGTTTTCTGTTGGTCAACATGGCAAATTGGATCGACCAACTGAACCTGATTTGAAATCTGCGCTGGGAAATCTTTCAAATCTCTTGAAATGACTTGATATTGCCCATGAACATTTGTTGAATATGACCAAACCATTATTCCAAGATCTCAGAAAGGCTCAAGCTGTCATTGCTAGTTCTAAAAGACTAGGACATCTTTTAGACTAACGGAAGATCATAGAAGTGTGGTATTGCTTTATTATGGTCACATTGGCTTGGTGTCCTACATTTTAATTTATGCACCTATCCAAAACCGAATTGCATTGCATTAAGGCACAGTATACATTTTATTAGTTCATGCATTCCCTGGGAATCAAACACTTGTGATGAGGATTTTGTTACAAGCTAAATATGTATTTTAGGATTTATAGCTTGTTGTTTTCACCACTAGGTGAAATGTAGTCACAATGATGGTAGCAAAGCGAGGACTCCTGCTAATTTAACACTTTTTTTTTTTTTCTGTGCATTTGAGAATACAGATGCCATGTTGGATCAGGACTGCCAGATGTAGCCACACAAACATCCATGTGTGTAACTTTCTCTTCTTGATACTCTCATTCATCCAGCACAACACCACATACACTAACCAATATCCACCCACACAGCGACACGCTCATCCAAACACACCTTTAAAACGGAAACTTAAAACTAACGCGATTAGTGTGGGCGGCTTTAGTGGGCTATTGACCCCAGCTGAACCATGCAGAGCCCGCCAGTGGTGAGCAGACTGCGAGACAAAGTGGGTCAGTGAGAGTGTGATGTAATGTTAAAGCAGAAGAGAGGGAGAGAGGATTGAGAGGATTAAAGCAGTCTCTTTTTCTCTCTATCTCTTTTTCTTTCATTCTCTTTCTTGACTGTCTGTGTGACTGATTCTCTGCGTAGTGTTTGCCTATACATTTGATTATTTATTTTTATCTTCTACTTTATGTCTCTTTAACTCAGTATTTATTTATTAACTCAGTGAATGGCTGGAGAAAATTTGAAGCCCACAAAAGTGCATCCATCCATTATAAAAGTAATCCATATGGCTCCAGGGGGTTAATAAAGGCGTTCTGAAGTGAAGCCATGCGTTTGTGTAAGGAAAATACCCATATTTAAAACTTTATAAACTATAATCGCTAGTTTCCGACAGACGCATCAATTTACGGTAAAAGACTACACTGTAAAAAATGTTCGTAATTTTAACGGTAAAAAACTGTAAAAAAGCAACGGAAAAGAAATGTTAATTCCTTAACGGTATGTACCCTTACTATATACAGTGAAAAACTGTAATAGCTCTCACGGGACATTTCAAGTAATTTTACAGTAATATACTGTTAAATGTACGGATTTCACTGTAAAAAAAAACTTACCATTGCATTTACCGTACCTTACCGTAAAAAATACGGTAGCAATTGTTTACAAATGTTCGTAATTTTAACGGTAAAAAACTAAAAAAGCAACGGAAAAGAAATGTTAATTGCTTAACAGTATGTACCCTTACTATATACGGTGAAAAACTGTAATAGCTCTCACGGTACATTTCATGTAATTTTACAGTAATATACTGTTAAATGTACGGATTTCACTGTAAAAAAAAAACTTACCGTTGCATTTACCGTACCTTACCGTAAAAAATACGGTAGCAATTTTTTACTAATTTTACAAAGTTTTACATCATCGAACTAAAAATTACGGTAAAAAACAGTGAACTAAATATTACGGAAAAAAACTGCACTGTTAAAAAAACCTGTGTAATTTACGGTAAAAAAATGGCAGCTGGTTGCCAGTATTTTACCGTAAAAAATACGGTAGTAATATTTTAGGTTTTATGGCATTGAACTTCAGTTTATGTAAAAAAAATAAATAAATAAAAAAAAACCTGCCAGCTGTGGTTTCCTGTAATTTAAAAAATATTGTATTACAAACCAATTTGTCATAATAAAATTTATTATTGAGAATTACCAGAGGTTCAGACGTTGATGTTTTATTGAAAATAATAAAGTTTGAAGTTACCATTATGTAGATGAGTGTTTGCTGTAGTTGGGCTCTTGACCCTTGACTTTCTAACTTTAGATTTACTCTGGCTGCTTTAACTGTGTGTTTATATAACACAAATGTTATGGCATGAAAATCAGAGAGAAAATGTGACCAGGTGATGTTAGCAGGTTAATGATGACTTAATCATCATGTAGTGGCCTGATTCACTGATCTCATAAAGAGTCTTATCTCTCACTTTATGAGCAAAGTTATAATATTAATATATTTTACATTTTAGAGTGTAATATCTCTGTGACCCCACACGTGAGCCAGCAGTGACCAACGGATAATCTGAAGAACTTTAAAAATACATGGTGTAGAAAAAAGGTTTTGAACTACTGCAGTATTTAAACCAACACATACATCAAGAATCAGCGTATGAATCTCAACAACGGTGACAATCAACAAAATAATCAGATAAAACTCTGAACATCACAAAACAAGCTACTAAAAAGCTGCAACAAAAACAACATCAAAAATAAAAACAGATATAATAATAAAAGAAAATACTATGGCAATTCAGCATAATTTATTCCTGCTGCAATGCATGCTGGGAGATACTGATGAGTTTTGATTGGAGGCTTCATCAAGTGCACTGCACTTTTATCATCACCGTTGTTGAGATTCATACGCTGATTCTTGATGTCTGTGTGTGTCTGAAAGACACAGTAGTTCAAACTTTTATAGTGCACAATGTTTAAAAAATTCTTCCGATTCTCACAACCCTGATGGATCACATGCTGTAGATTCATAGGGCTATTACAATCAATAATGTAAAATTAATGACACATATAATCAAAGATAAGACTCTTTAAGAGTTCAGTGAATCAAATATGGTGATTGCCATCATTGATACACAACCAACATTACATGATTCATTTTCTCTCTGATTTCCTAGCCATAATCAGCATGTCTTATAAACACAGAGTTATACCAGGCAGAGAAATACTAATGTTAGAAAGTCAAGGGTCAAGAGCCCAACTAAAGCAGTCACTGATCTCCATCATGGTGACTTCAAATGAAACAATAAATCATCAACATCTAAACCTCTGTTAATTCTCAAACAGAACTGTAGACGTCTGACAGAAATTAAGTCAGTCTGGTCAGTAATAAGTGAAGCTGGTAATGCTGTTTGTGGAGTTGTTTAATCCTCCTCTGCTGAGATCTCCACAGATTTAATGTTTTTTATCTTCAGTTGATTTCATCTAAGACTGTGGCTGAAGTCCGTTGTAGTTGTGTTTCTGCTCGTCTCTTTTTTTCTGTTCTTGTTGTTTCTCTAAATTGACATTCCCAGAATTCCTTGCGTGACACTTCACATTTGATGCTATTTCATTCAAATAAGTATGTTTCTTCTTGGTTTTTGTTATCAATTATATACATTTGGGGTTTATATTACATCATATATTTTTTAATGAATGTTTATGGCATTATTTGGAGTCATGTGTGTGTCACCATGATGGTGTTTTGTATTTGTGTGTATGACACTGTGCACCTGCTTAATATTAACATGTGCTTCAGTTTGTGGAAAACTAATGGTGTACTTTAAATCATCATGAGCTTTTCTTTTTAACCATTTGTATTATTATGATGGTTATCAGTATATTACAAAGATATAAAGCAGGCTTTAATACTTTAGTGAAATTAAATAGTAACATTTATTGGTTTATGAAATATAAGTGTTGTCCCGTGAAAACTAAAAGTTTACTACTGTATTTTTTATGGCAAAGTACTGGGAACCACAGCTGATGTTTTTTTACCACACATTTAAATCCTGCTGATGTTTTTTTTTTTTTTTTTTTTTCAAAGTAAGGTTGCTACCATTTTTTTTACGGTAAAATACTGGCAACCAAGCTGACGTTTTTTTACCGTAAATTTCACAGTTTTTTTTACATTGTGTTTTTTTTGCCCGTAAATTTAAATCCCGTAAAAACATAAACGGTTGCCACCATATTTTTTACGGTAAAATACTGGCAACCACAGCTGCCGATTTTTTACCGTAAATTTCACAGTTTTTTTTTTAACAGTGTAACCCCTGACCCGATGCAAACATAATGACTAACGCGGAAGCTCAGAGGAAATAAAACACTGGTCCCAAATTAGTAATTTTTAAGAGAAATGTAGGAGGATTTCTATATCATTTGAAGAGGAGCTTCAGTTTGTTGCACAGCCCTATTTGTTTAAACCGCGAGAGGCGCCTAAGCTTACTATACTTCTACATCGTAAGTCATACACACGACACGGGTTACTCTTGTGGTGCAAGTCGACTTGTGTAGTATGCGTACGGTCGTCTGGCCGAAGCTAGTTATTTTAGATTATAAAGTTATAAATATGTTGTTTTTTTTTTTTTTTACAAAAACCCATGGCTTCGCTTCAGAAGGACATTGTTATCCCACCGGAGCCGTGTGGAGTATTTTTATCATGGATGGATGCACTTTTTTGGGCTTCAAATTTTCTTCAGCCATTTACTCCCATTATAAAGCTTGGATTAGCCAGGACATTTTTTAATATAACTCTGATTGTATTCGTCTGAAAGAAGAATGTCATGTACACCTAGGATGGCTTGAGGGTGAGTAAATCATGGGGTGATTTTTAATTTTTGGGTGAACTATCCCTTAACTGTTATATTTTAAGAGCGTTGTTTTGGTTCTCTGCAGTATAAAAATAAAAATGCATAAATAAGACAGAGGTTTAAAGGGACAGTTCACCGAAAAACTGAAAATTCTGTAAACACAAAAGATATTTTGAGAAATGTCACTGTTTTTTTCTTTTTTCCATTCAATGGAAGTCAATAGTAACCAAAATTATTAAAAAAAAAAGAAAGTCATACAGGTTTGAAACAACATGAGGGCACATAAATGATGACAGAATTTTTTTTTTTTTTATGAACTTTAAAATGACTGCTTTAAGCCCCTGCAGAAGCCTCTGTCAATCAGATGTGTGTCGATCGGTAAGTGCTAATCCTAATGTGCCAGGCTCACTTGCTTTTCAGCAAATCAGTTACAAGTACTATAACCTAATAATATGTATGAGCAATGCCAATAAGGTTCACTGTTAGAAAAATCTGTAGAAATTACAGTATTACTGGCAGCTACTTGCCAGTAACTTACTGTAGATTTAAATTGATGTTATTTACTGGCAACAATTTGTTCAAAATTAAATGAACATTAAACATTAACAAGTCTTTATCTTTACAGAATAAAACTAAAATAACATCCTCATGCAAAGCATTCTGGGAACCAAAATCTGAAGGAAAAAAACAAGAAAAAGGTTGATGAAGATTTCTGGTTCCCAGAATGCTTTGCATTAGATTGTTATTTTATAATTTAATTTTTTCAAGACAAAGACTTGTTAATGTTTAATGTTCATTTAACTTTGAACAAACTGTTGCCAGTAAATAACATAAATTTAAATCTACAGTAAGTTACTGGCAAACAGCTGCAAAACTACAGCAAATTTTTTACAGTGTTTATAATGCACCCCCTCACTTCTCAAACTGAAACATTTCTGTTAATATAAAAGTATGAGCTAAGACTTAGCAATCAGCTAAAATGAAACCACAGATGGAATATGACAGATTTGTGTGTGTGTGTGTGTGTGTGTGTGCGTGTGCTGTCTTTGCGCTCCTTACCTGACATAATGTTTTCTGAAATACACAGAGTGAATCAGACATCAAACCTAATTGTTTTTGACAATGTTTGACTGTCTAACTGCTTTGTCATCTAACAAGACATGCAGGAGTTATTTATTTATTTATTTATTGTATTGCAAGATGTCATTTAGATGAAGCATTCGTGCAGATCAGTGTTTAGCTGGAGAGGCAGAAACCTGCAATTTTCCAATAAGTTGTTTGGGTCTTTGTGCCAACTGAGACATAATGTTCCTTAGGCACTGATAGCTTTAATTAATCAGTGCTTTATTTGGTTGGCAGCACCGTCTGTTTTCAATGTCAGAGTATACCTGGCTTATCTGTCAACTCACAGCACGACCTTGTCTGGTGTTGTATTGATTGTTTGTTATATTTTTATAATACTTCAAAATTTCCATAAGAAGCCAGGCTAGGAATTCTAGACTACAAATTCCATTGCACCTAAAGCTCCTATTGAGCCCCTAAAGTAACGATTCCCACTTTATCATTTCTGATCAAAATCTAATAAACATTTGTAAAAAAAAAAAAAAAATCACCTATACTAATTTGCAAACAGCAATACATAACAACAAACTGTTTATTCCATATAAAAATAGAAAGATCTCTATGGGAAACCAATTTCTTTTCATCTTTATTCTGCTGCATGTAATAAGAGCAATTGACTCTTTGATGCCTTTCCAGGAGATAAACTGCTTATTTTAGACATTGAAAAAAGATCTCCCCCTTCTCGACATGTAAACATGATTTGCCCCGGGATTTAGTTCTCATTAAACAAAGACTACATGTCAAAGCAATTAGGAAAGCAATGGTCACAGTGTTAGGATTTAGAGCCATTTAAGACCTTGTCAGCCAGATCTCTTGGCACAAAGATGTGAACGCAGGTTCCTGTATTCACTGGTTATGCTGCCTTTGATGACACACCATCTTGGATCATTATTAATATTTTTTTAAACCATGACACTGACAAATTTGTTAATCTGTGAAGTATAGGATCTCCGAACATCAAATCTTACTGAGATACAGGTATATCAAAATGCAATCAAGCATTTCCAGGATGAAGTAATATATGGTTTTAGACAGACAAAAGACAAAGATGTATTTCTACTAATCCAGACAGCAACTGTTCATAACAGTTAGAAAGACTTTTCATTTTATCGCTTGGTATGGATTACAAAGACAGTCTGCCAAATATTTAAAGCTGATGAGTGAATCATTTCACGGGAAACATTTTCCAAAGTGTCACTTGCAATTAGCAGCCAGCGTTGCATAACATGCCATTCAATGTGTCAAAGTGGGTGACACCAGACTCATCGGAATCTTATCCAGCCCACAAGGCCATTTCAGATTTGATAGAAGAGTTTGTGATGAATTATTAGCACCTTTCTCACCTGTTTTCTATCAGTGAGAATGCCCTGTTGGAAATTATTGTGCAGATCTCACAGATGGATGCGTGTTTACTTTGTTTGTTAAGTAGACTTGTTATTGTGATAATGACTAAATAAGGTACTTGTCATGATTAAATAATACTTGTTTGATTTTAAATAAATATAGAATTTTTATAATATAGAGTTGTGACAATTTAAATATATAAGCAAATTATTGTAAATAATACTACAAAGAAGTAGGGTAAACGTACCTATTAAGCTCACCAAAATCTACATTGAGACATTTTTAGTGCACAAGATATTGGTTTTAGTACAATAAGTTATTTTAAAATAAAATATTAATCTCTCACACTATAATATTTCATTTTATTTTAAATGACAAAAGTATTTCAATTAAGATGTACATCATTAAATATAAAAAGTCTGGCTGTGCTTAATGGGTACGTTTTGTACCCTTTAAGCACACCCCTGTTCCCAATAAGCTCACAGCAAGTTTTATTAAAAATTCTTGTTTATTTTAAACAACCTTTTTAAGGAATAATTGAAAAAAAGTTTTATTTGAAGGTAAAGAGTCAATCACAAAAAAACAGAACACTAAAATCAAGCAACAAGGCATTCAATTTGATCAGGTAGCCTATCCTATTCATAGTGACGTGTCATTCAAACTCATTGCAACATCTAGACTAGTCCACGTTCAGCTATGTAACCCATATTGAAAAATCAAATAACAAAACAAACCAATGTGCTCCTTAAAGGGATACTCCACTTTTTTTTGTAAATAGGCTCATTTTACAACTCCCCCAGAGTTAACCAGTTGAGTTTTACCGTTTTCGAATTCAATCAGCCGATCTCCGGGTCTGGCGGTACCACTTTTAGCATAGCTTAGCATAGATCATTGAATCGGACAAGACCATTAGCATCTCTCTCAAAAAAAAGACCAAAGAGTTTCGATAATTTTCCTATTTAAAACTTGACTCTTCTGTAGTTACATCATGTAATAAGACCGACGGAAAATGTAAAGTTGCAATTTTCTAGGCTGATATGGCTAGGAACTATACTCTCAAAATCGCACCTTTTCATTTTTCGTCGGGCTTAGTACATGATGTAACTACAGAAGAGTCAAGTTTTAAATAGGAAAAATATCTAAACTCTTTGGATTTTTTTTTTTTGAGAGAGATGCTAATGGTCTTGTCCGATTCAATGATCTATGCTAAGCTATGCTAAAAGTGGTACCGCCAAACCCGGAGATCGGCTGAATGGATTCGAAAACGGTAAAACTCAACTGTTTAACTCTGGGGGAGTTGTAAAATGAGCCTATTTCCAAAAAAAGTGGAGTATCCCTTTAACTCTCTGGGCCAGAGCTTTCCTGTCTACTCCAAACTTCTTGGACAGATACGACAGGTTTCTGATGGCTCCTTCTTTGTATGACATGCCTCTTTCATCTTTGGGCATACACTATAGTTTCGTCTAGCTTTTGTCATCTTAAGACTGTGAAAATAAGTTTATTAATCATTTTTTTGAAGATTAACATAGTGACAACCATCAGTTAATATTTAAATTCTGATTATTAAGTATTTACATAGACGTTTAATGTGGGTGAGCTTAAAGGGAGCACACACTGTGCTTAATTGGAGCAAAAACAATTTTTAATTAATAAATATTAAATTAAATTTAAAGGAAAATATTTAGCTAAATTAATAATCTAGGTAATGTATTAAGTTTATACCAATTTTAATATGAACAACTATTATTGACAATATCTATGAAATTATGCTTTTTCTAATTGATGTCACACTGAAGCTGTGTGATTGTCATAGTAGTGCACCCTTTAAGCTCACCTAACAATAATATGAATTCTTTAAAAATTACAGCAGTTTAAAACCACAGACTATCAATAAAATGTAAAATTATAATATTATGGATTTAAAAGTACAAGCCATTAATGCCTGTGAAGTAATATATTAATGTAGCACACAATCTTATACAGCTAGTAAGCTAGCTATGTTCGTAGCATCTGGGCTATGTTGCTAAAACTATCTTTTAGATCTAACTGTAATTATTTCCCACATCCAGGTTCCAGGTTATAATATGCAAAAGTCTAAACATTAATCTCTTAATTTTGCAATTAGATGATGTACTTCTTCAAAATAAAGGCTTAAACATATAAAAAATGCACATTTGAGGGGCTCCTCTTCTGGTGAAAGTTTTCAGACAGCTTTGAAAATAGCCGCCAGACAGTGTGAACACATGGACACACATATCTCAGTGTGCAATGGTCTGATTGGTTTAAAATTACAGGAGGTATATAGTAACAAACACATCAATTGGTTAATACATCAAATAGGATAATGCATTGCTATTTCTTTTTATAATCTGAGCTCCATGATGGTAGTGTGCTTAATGGGTACTTGAGCTTAATAGGTACGTTTACCCTAATACTCAGGGCAGAATAGGAATGAGAGGGGACTTAATTGTTCCAGTTCGTAAAAGTACTTAGTCACTCCACTTTCTTTATAATGGCTTCGAAAGAATGGAACTCTTTGCCAGAGAAATTCTTATCGTCTGTATACTGTTAAAGGGGTGGTTCACTGCCTTTTTTCTTTGCTTGATTGTGTTTATGGGCTGCAATATAACATGTCTTCGTGTTTCGTTTGTTAAAAAACGCCTTATTTTTCATAAATTTCACCTTTATTGTAAGCCGCTTCCTCCTCTGTCATTTGAACGACCGGTTGACTTCCTGATTCTATGAAACCACTCCCTCAGAAAGAGGCAATGAGCTCAGATTGGTTAGTTCGGCCGGTGTGTTGTAATTGGCTAAACTGCGTCCGGAATCTTCACGCCCATTACCTTTACGGGCGACAGTTGCATGTGCTCCGGTCAAATGTAATGGTGTCAATATTGCCTCATCAGTTTGAGCCAGAATCAGACCCAGAGAGCGGTGATGAAGAGAGTCAAGCAGAACCTCCGCAAACACGGCTCTTACTAAACGTTTCTGAATGGTAATTTATTTTATTTTATTATTATTCTCTCAAAGAATTTCCATACGCTGTTACTTGAAAATGCTACTGCTGTTTGTTAGCTTTTGAGATACGCTTTCCCCCTGATTAAACATTTAATATAACTGAATACATGACTGAGTAATACCGTTTTTTAAAGATATTGTTTTATTGATAGAATGAACAACCGTTTAACTATTCACAAAGCTTAGTTTACTCAGTTTGTCGTTTTCTTTAGGTGTACATGTGATAGCAGCTGAAGTTTGCTGTTGCGATAATTTTTTGAAGTTTGTACACGTTTGTCTTATACACACAAAAAAGCATCGAACTAACTAGCTACTATAAACAAACAGCTTTGGCATTGGTTTGCGTTCTTGATCAAATCAAAAAATTACGTCATCAAGTATACATGGAAAATACGTTTACAAAATTTGTACATATTACAAATTCGGGTCCAAAATGTTTGTACGCGTTTGTCATATACTAAAGCCAGCGCTGGCATTTTTTTACATCCTTGATAAAACTAAAACATTACGTCTTAAATTATACAGGCAAATACATTTAAAATGATTAAACCTTACTTGCAGGTTGTGGCCTCTGGTTTTAAAGCTGTAACTGCTTCATGTTGGAGTAATAGTTTCTTGTTGAATCCGGCATTGAACTCGTGTAGATTCTGGAAGCTGTCTTCCGTAAAATGTGCAGCACAGAGAGCTAAACTACGATTGTAATTGTCAGGAACATAACCAAACTTAAATTTTAACCATTGTTGACGAACTACAGCGTCTGTAGGAAGCCTGAACACAGAAGACCTGACAGCTACAGCTCTCCACTATAACTCCTCCTCTTCGACAGCAGAACATGTTCCGGAGGGAGGGTTGATGTAAATGTATGGGTTAGTTACGTATAAAACCCGGGAAGTATCTCGTTGTAGTCCCATTCGAGACGTTTTTGTAGGCATTAAACTTCCTGATTTTTAAAAGACAATATCTCCGCTTACGTTGAACATTAAGCGCAGCAACTTTGCAGATACTGTTCATGCACCAACAGCAACATTACACAGTATTTAAAATGAAAAAAGTGAAATAGCAATCAACCACCCCTTTAAATTGAACGTGTGGCTTGTCAACAATCAATTATGTGTGAGGAGTGGTATTTGTCTGTCATCTTTATTTTTATATTTGTTTTGTTTATCTTTATCCTTTTTTTTTCACCTTGATTATATTCTGTGTTAAGTGTTAAATTTGTGATAAATCTTGTTTTTTTGGTTGCCTTTTAAGGACTGGCCAGGCCCTTATGGCTAACTCCAGCTCATTTACAGTCTTGTTTCTGTTGATCAATGAGCACTGTCCCTGTCTTATATTTAAGTCAAGTCAAGTCAACTTTATTTATATAGCGCTTTTCACAATACAGATTGTATCAAAGCAGCTTCACAGTATTAAATAAAATAGTACATCAGTGTTTGTTTCTGGTGTAAAACATCCACGTTTGGTAATGCAGATCAATAGCACTGGTGAATCGATTAATCAATTTAAGCATCCCCAACTGAGCAAGCCAAAGGCAACAGTGGCAAGGAACCGAAAAACTCCATTAGGTGACCTAATGGAGAAAAAAAAACCTTGGGAGAACCCAGGCTCAGTCGGGGGCCAGTTCTCCTCTGGCGTTTATGAAGTAGAGACCGGATTTAACTGTAAGATTAAAATATTATATGAATGCCTGGCTGAAGAGATGCGTCTTTAATCTAGTTTTAAACTGGGAGAGCGAATCTGAGCAACGAACAGTATCAGGAAGGCTATTCCAGAGTTTTGGTGCTAAATGTGAAAATGCTCTCCCTCCTTTGGTGGATCTGGATATCCTAGGTATGACCAGAAGCCTCGAATTTAGTGATCTTAAAGAGCGCGATGGATTATAGGGCGATAGAAGATCCGTTAAATAAACTGGAGCTAAGCCGTTTAGAGCTTTATAAGTCAGTAGCAATACCTTGTAATTAATACGGAACTTTATAGGTAACCAATGTAGTGATGATAAAATTGGTGTTATATGGTCAAACTTTCTTGATCTAGTAAGAACTCTAGCGGCGGCATTTTGGACTAACTGTAGCTTGTTTATTGAGGATGCAGGACAACCAGCTAATAAAGCATTACAGTAATCTAGTCTCGAGGTCATGAATGCATGAACTAGCTTTTCTGCATCAGAAACAGATAGCATGTTACGTAATTTAGCAATATTTCTAAGGTGAAAAAATGCTGTTTTTGTAACATATGAAATATGATTTTCAAAAGACAAGTTACAATCTAATATAACACCCAGGTCTTTTACTGTAGAGGATAAAGTAACAGGACACCCTACTATGTTAAAGTTGTATTGTAAGAGGTTTTGTGGGCGGTTTTTTGAACCGATAAGTATTACCTCTGTCTTATCTGGATTTAATAAAAGAAAATTGTGCGTCATCCAATCTTTTATATCTTTAACACACTCTGTCAATTTGGATAATTTAGCGTTTTCATCCGGCCGTGATGAAATATATAGTTGAGTGTCATCAGCATAACAATGGAAACTAATTCCATGTTTCCTTATAATATTTCCAAGTGGCAGCATATATATTGAGAATAATAGAGGGCCTAACACAGATCCTTGCGGCACTCCATAGTTTACTGGAGTTATGATCGATTTTTCTCCGTTTAAATAGACAAAATGGTAGCGTTCAGATAGGTATGATCTGAACCAGCTTAATGCTTGTCCTTGAACACCGGTATAGTTTTGTAGCCGATCTAAGAGTATTGTGTGATCTATAGTATCGAACGCAGCACTAAGATCAAGTAAAACTAGTATTGAGATACAGCCTTGGTCAGAAGCTAAGAGTAAATCATTTGTGATTTTAACGAGCGCAGTTTCAGTGCTATGATGCGGCCTGAACCCAGACTGAAACTTTTCATAGGTGTCATTTTCTTGCAAGAAAGAGCCCAGTTGGGCAGACACAACTTTTTCTAATATTTTGGACATAAAAGGAAGATTTGAAATGGGTCTATAATTTGCTAGGTTATTTGGGTCTAATTGTGGTTTCTTAATGAGAGGTTTTATAACTGCCAATTTAAATGTTCTTGGAACATAACCTAAAGATAAAGACGAGTTAATAATATTGAGGAGAGGCTCTTCCACTATAGGTAACACTTCTTTCAATAGTTTAGTTGGTATGGGATCTAATAAACATGTTGTTGTTTTAGAGGAAATGATAAATTTATTTAACTCTTTTTGTTCTATAGTTGTAAAGCACTGTAATTGTTCTTGCGGGGTGATAATCGAGGCTGAATTATAAGGCGCGATTGAAGATTGAACGTTTACAATTGTGGATCTGATGTTTTCTATTTTCTCAGTGAAAAAATTCATGAAATCATTACTACTAAACTGTAACGGAATATTTTGTTCAGGAGACATCTGTTTATTTGTTAGTCTCGCCACGGTGTTAAATAAGAACCTAGGATTGTTTTGGTTATTTTCTATTAGTTTGCGGAGATGCTCAGCCCTGGCCGCTTTTAGGGCCTTTTTATAGCGTGACGTACTGTCTTTCCAAGCGATTCTAAAAACCTCTAAATTAGTTTGTTTCCATTTACGCTCTAAATTACGGGTTTCTCTCTTTAGAACACGAGTAGTATTGTTGTACCATGGTGCTTTAATTTTCTCTCTGACCTTTTTTAGTCTCATAGGTGCAACAATATCCCATTTTCCAGAGAGAACGGTGCTCATAGTGCTGGTTAGTTCCTCTAGTTCATCTGTTTGTTTAGGTTCAGGCAGCAGCTGAGACAGATCCAATAAGCTATTTGAAAAATGATCTATGGTGGATGGAAGGATTGTTCTGCCTAATCGATAACGCGGCGCAGCATGATATATTACCGGGGTACGTAATATGCAAGTTACCATGTAATGGTCAGTTACATCATCACTTTGCGGAATGATATCTAAATCGGTTGGATCGGTTCCATGTGATATAATTAAATCGAGTGTATGATTAAAACGATGAGTTGGTCCGGTAACGTTTTGCTTAACCCCAAAGGAGTTTAATAAGTCTATAAACGCAGCCCCTAACGTATCATTTTGATTATCTACGTGTATGTTAAAATCTCCAACAATTAATATTTTATCGACATTGACCAATAGATCTGAGAGAAAATTTGCAAATTCTTTCAGGAAATCAGCGTAAGGCCCTGGTGGTCTATATACGGTAGCCAAGGCTAAAGATAATAGGGATGTTTTTCTAGCATCTAAGAGCGTAACATTTAGTACAAGTACTTCAAATGAAATAAACTTATAACCCGTTTTCTGAGTAACATTGAGAATATCTCTATAGATAGTTGCAACACCGCCGCCACGACCAATCAGACGGGGCTCATGCTTATAGGAGTATCCTGATGGAGTAGACTCATTTAGACCGAAATAATCATTTGGTTTAAGCCAGGTTTCAGTAAGGCAAAGTACATCTATGCTATTATCTGTGACTATTTCATTTACAATAACTGCCTTAGGTGTGAGTGATCTAATGTTTAAAAGACCTAGCTTTAGAAATTGTTTTTGTTTACTAATAGCAACATTTTCTGTTTTAATAACAATTAGATTTTTCCTAGATCCTGCAGTAGATTTATTATTTGATCGCACTAAACGAGGAATAGACACAGTTTCTATGCAATGTTCTACACTAGTATTTATATCAGTTAATTTGGTGCAGCAGAGACTATGATTTGGACTTTTGGTTACTAGTCAAAAGGTATAACATTTTTGAGATGTTATCTGACAGAAGATCCGATCCGAATCTGTTTGGGTGTAAGCCATCAGCACGGTATAACCTAGGACGCTCCCAAAACAGATTCCAATTATTTACAAAGAGCAGTTTCTGCTCATTGCACCATGACGTTAACCATTCATTTAGCGCGAATAATCTACTAAACTTGTCATGTCCTAGACGGTACGTGGGAAGCGGTCCTGACACAATGATCGTTATATCAGGCGATGTGCTGCGTACCGTATCGATCAGATTCCTGAAGTCTTTCTTCAGAACTTCCGTCTGGCGCAGCCTGATGTCGTTCACTCCCGCGTGCAATACCAAAGTTCCGACGCGCTCGTTATCGTTCAGAATCTCGGGAACGCGAGCAGCGATTTCAGAAACACGAGCACCAGGAAAGCAGTGACTGTGCACCTTATTTTTACCTGATGTAGCATGGACGTGCCGAACAATGGAATCACCGATGATCACAGCATCGCGTTCTGTTTCGCGAAGAGGGGAGAAGCGGTTTTGTGTGGATAACTCGAAAACCGGGAGGGTCGGAGAGGGTCTTGGTCTAGACCTGACTCGCGTCTTCCGCTGCGGAAATATCCAGGCTTCGTGGTGGCGTGTTGGAGCCGGAGTGAACGAGACCATGGCTGATCGCGACCTTGGCGCTCGGGACCGATGCCGAGTAACGCACGCACGGAGTAGACGAGGTCGGAGTCAGCGGGTTAGTAACATTAATCTCTGATTTGTGAGCATCAGCGCGTGATGTTTCAAGAGCCAAACGCCGGTCTCTCAGCTCGGCCTGTCTCACTAAAAGGTCGTGGATCTGTTTCTCAACAGCTTCCAGCTCAGACTGTACCGCGTGCAGCTCAAATGTGTCCTCACCTGCACCAAAAGGTAGACTATACTTGCATCTGATATATTCGCCATTTTAACAGATGGACAGTAAGTTAGCAACGACACTACCAGTGATGCTATCAATTAATACTAATTTCTGACAAGCGTCTTAGATATAATCCGTCTTTTAAGTGGTGCGGGTGTAGAGTAGACGCACGATAGGTGAAAAATGTTTGTAAGTGAGTGTTGAGAAGACGCGTTCAGCCGTGATCCCCGGGAGTAACCTATAAGAGTATCCAGCGTAGAATCACTAACAGGCTTGAGACACGTCTGCTCAACAGTCCGCGTTGTAGGCTAACTATGAGGTTTGAGCAGTAGTGCTTCTCAGTGAGGAAAAGTAGAAAATGTTTGTTGTAAGTAAGTTTAAAGAGTAAAATCAAGAATTATAAATCAAATCGATAGAGCTCCAAAGACAACAACGCGTTCAGACGCGACGCATGCGCATTCCAATTGACTGTCCCTGTCTTGTATATAATATATATATATATATAATAAACACCCCTTGTTATCAAAAACTTCTCGTCCTTGTCTGAGAACACTACAATATATAAAAAAGTAAAAAAGACCGTAACAAATGAGTTTGGATTAGAGTTTTATTCAATTATTAATTTGGAAACAGATCTTGATAATATACTTTAAGCCTTTTTGAAAACTGCATGACTATTTTTAAAATCGAGGGATAAAGTTTTAATACTAAATGGGAATTTGAATTTGATTATGTCTGTGTAACAATCTAAAATGATTTAAAGGGGACATATGGAAATCAGACTTTTTCCATGTTAAAGTGTTATAATCGGGTCACCCAGTGCATCTACCAACCCAGAAAACATGAAAAGTGACTTTGTTTTGGTAAGCCTTTCTCTGCAAGCATGTCAAAAAATAAGCCGATCAGATTTCGCTCCCCTTCTGACGTAGGAAGGGGATCTCATTATAATATTACCGCCCCTTAATATGCACAAAGAACTTTGTCAAAACACTATGCTGTTTTGTTGAAACAGTGTTTTTTTTTGTTTTTTTTTTTGGATTTAGTTTTGGATTCCCTGAGTTTTCTTTGTTTAATAAACTACAAAACTACAAATTTTGAACCCTCTTTGCCTATCTTCATCATCGTTGGACTAAAACGCGACAATTATCTTATTGGTTTGATGATATTGCTAATTATAAATTACAAAAATATATGTGCTTGCAAAGATAATGTGGCCTTATGAGTTTGGGTTTTTTTTGTTTAGCCATTTTGTTTCCAGATTTCTTGCACGTTGAGATGTATCACATGTTTTTTTAGAAAGACATTATAGGCTATAGAAAACGTCCATGATGTGTGAGATGAGAATAAAATAAAATACATAGAGTACAATAAACATTGTTTTATGTTCTAAAGCATAAATCCTGTTTTCTAAGGATACTGCAGATAGCTGAAAACAAACAATGAAATATAATACAGTTAAATGAACACAGATTCAGATTTGATCTGCTTGATGGCTAGACAAACAACAATCTGCACAGAAAGCATGCACCAGGAGCAGACGAGGACGCCTATTCTAGGTCAGATTTGGTAAATCTAGGACAACCCAGACTCTCCCAGAGCCTCGCCGCTAGTGCTGTCATGTTTTAAACCATTTTCATTTTCATGAGGAAATGCATGCGGCTCTAGCACAAAACTAGACATTCTCCTTTTCTAATTTTTCCATCCTTTCTACCCTTTTGTAAATTCTACTAAATGTCTTTCTAAATGTTTCCACAGTCCATCTTCCTATGATCTTGTTGTAGATAACACCATTCAGGGCTTTACTGAGCTTTTAAATCATTTACTTATTCATGTTTGACCTAATAAATATATCTAATGGGCTACCATGATTTCTATTTCAACTTTCTATGCTCTTTGCTTTGACATCACCATGCACAGTTTCCAAATTCATACTTCAGGTAGAACTGTATCCTGTATATTACATTAAAGATGAGTTGTGCTAATCAGTGACTTACTTAAAAGTTTTAAAACGGCAATCTAAAGCCCATCTTTCCTTTACTCATTATTCATAACAGTAGTCTCCATCTGGGATAGTGGCAGTCTTGGCTGCAGTCCTTGAGTGTCTATGGACTCTGTTTGATTGAAGATATCGTGATATGTGGCCAAGGTGTAAATTTGTCTGGCAACCATGTTCATCTCCTTCCATTTTCCTTTTTTGGACTGTTGGTATTTTGTATTATTATTATTATTATTATTTGTTTGTGTGCATTGAGTTCATCAAATTAGCATGACCCTTAAAAAAAAAAAAAAAAAAAAAAAAAAAATATATATATATATATATATATATATATATATATATATATATATATATATATATATATATATATATATATATATATGTGAAAAGATCCATGCTAGCCAGATTGCAGGACACAAATGATGTCCTGTTTGTTTAAACCATTTGACAGTGTTCTTGCACTTGAATTATACTTCATTATACATAAAAAGTACAGCCTGGTCACATTGTTAAAACGTAGGCATTAATACATAACATTTACAGGTATAAAACATACTTTTTTAGTACATTTGGATTGTTGCTGAAACTTACAATATTGACATTTTGGCAACATTTAAAGGGAACATATCATGAAAATCTGACCTTTTCCATGTTCAAGTGTTATAATCGGGTCCCCGGTGCATCTACCAACCCAGAAAACGTGAAAAGTGACAACCCAGTATCTTTGTTTTGGTAAAGTTCCTTAATGTTGGTTTAATATGCACATTTCCACTCACGTTTCCTCACATTTAGTTTTCGCAAGGGACAACAGTGTAACCAGTTCTAACGCAATGGCAAAAGTTTGAGCAAAGCATGCAAACTGTTCTGTCATTGGCTATTTGACCAAGAAATGTCACAGTTGTCTTAAAAAGACCTCAGAGAACTGTGTCAACATTGTGTAAAAGTTAAATATACATGCAAGTCGATGAAATGAATCAATGTAACTCCACAACAACTACATAAATGTATCCACTAACCATTCAGAAACATCCAGGTGCAGTCTAAAAGTTGCAACCTCTTCCTGAGTCTCTCCGTAAGGCTGCACTCCACTACTGGTCATTTCGGAAATTTTGGATGACTGAGATTCACGTGTTTTGTTATTGTATCCGAAGCTCATCTAAAGGATTGTCCGTCTTCTGAACAGGGCCAGGGAGCAGCAGCTCATTTGCATTTAAAGGGACACACACAAAAACAGCCTGTTTTTGCTCACACTCAAAAGGGGGGAAATTTGACAAGCTATAATAAATGATATGGTCTGTGAAATTTCACAGACACGTTCTGGGGACACCATAGATTTCTATTACATCTTGTGAAAGGGGGCATAATATGTCACCTTTAAAACGTAAACATTATTACATTTTTACAGCTAAAAAGCATAAAATATTTCCAAACATTTTATATCATAAAAATATTTGTATAATTGCCATTTTACTATTTTAAAGACCATTTTTTTAGATCCCTATCCATACTCTACCCCAAACCTAAACACAACTATCTTATATAGATAATACAAAATACAATGTAATGGACAGAGCCCCTAAAGGGACATGGTGAAGGACAATTTTTTGAGATAGAGGAAAAAATATCTGTCAATGCTTTTGTGTTCTCTCGCAAATGTTTTACCCAAGAAACCTTTGCTCTTCGAAGCAATGTAAAGTTTCTCGGGGGGAGAGAACGCAACAGCATTGATTTGTTTTTCCTTCGATCTCATGTTTGTTCGTTTTTTCAACCGATAGGCTACACGACATGTCCCAAAGCAGGTCGTTTTTGAGAATGGAGATGAAGATCGCAGGCCTGAATTTGGATATTTTCCTCACAATTGTATGGACTGTACATTTCTAAAGATTTTAACTTGGATTTCAGCAAACAAATAAAATTTGATAACTTTTGTGAATTTATGTTGTGTTTTTTTGTGCATTTTATTCTAGTGTCTATACTGAGAAAACACCTTTTGTGTTTAAAATGTTATTTATTTTAAGGTGTATTTTAAAGTGTAGTCTTGCTTAACATTATGTAATCCTTTGAAACAAATTTGCAGCAGTAGTCTCTAACAGAGCAAAATTAAACTGCGTTTAATAAATGCTAAAACATGTCATTATTATGTTAATTGAATGCAATAGAATCAAAACATTAATAGGCTACCATGAATTTAATATTCAGAAATAAGAGTTCGCACACATTTGTACATATGTAAAGCTGCCAATATGTAAATAATTTATGTTTTAGTGCTGTCAATATGTAAATATTGTATGTTTCATTGAAAACGCAAGTAAATTTAAAACTCCATAATTTTCTCTCATAATCATTTGTTAACAAACAAGTGTTCGTTATTTCAATGAGCTCATTATTTCTGCCTTAAATTATTACATTGTTAAAATTAATAAATTTTTAGTTAACTGTGTGATTTGTACACTGTAAAAAGTGAACAGTTGGATCAACTTAAAAAATTACTTCAATTGGTAACACCTAAAGAAATAAAAAAAATTTCAACTTAAATTATCACATTTTAACGTGATAATTTAAGTTGAGAAAACTTCATTTCTATAGGTGTTACCAATTGAAGTATTTTTTTTAAGTTGATCCAACTGTTCACTTTTTACAGTGATATATGCACATTTCTGAAATGCATAACTTACCTCTGATAACAGATCAGATTGTAATGTTGACATTTTCTGTAAAGCTGCTTTGAAACGATGTGTATTGTAAAAAGCGCTATTAAAAGGAAATGAAGAACTACAATTTACGTAAAAATACACTCGAATACTCATGAGATCACGTTGCAATGTCAGACACAAGGATAAACAGTGCCCATAAGTATGTATTAAAATTAAAATGGTAACTACAATAATTCATCTTGTATCGAGGATGGTAATTATGTAGTTTTATACAACTGTCTAATTAGTTTTCTCCTTCAAATATGTAAATGAGGTTTATCACCACAGCAGTCTCTCCAGACGCACCCTGAACCTTACCTTGTGGCCCAGCAGCCACATTAGATTACTTACAGAGGGGGAGAGCTGTTAATATTTCACTCCTCACTGTAAAGAGCGTGTGTGAATGGCCTGGAGTGTGAGACGGCACCTTCTGTTCGATGTGAGGCCTTACAGTAAGCAGGCTTCTCTCACACAGTTCCCACACGACTCCACTGCCTAGAAGTTATATAAAGACCGAACTAAACTTTTTGTTCAACTTTATATGAGTTTTAGATTTTCTTGCTCATCCTATAAGTCTGAGTGGCTGTAGTTTTTCCGTTGTTATCTACTAGGAATATTAGCTGAATTAAGGGTGCTAAGGAAAGCTTCTAACATATTATGTAACCATATGGAGAGATGAATCTCTTGACTATTTAAATATGAAAGCATATAAAAGTAGGTTAGGCTTAATTAGTAAACACTATTTTATTTTGCACAACTAAATTCCTCTGTTATTGCATGCTTCTTTTCTCCCTTTAATTTCGAAGTTAATCCCTTGCAACCTAAATGCATTTCAAACTTTTTTGTTAATTGTATCTATATATTTCTTACAATGTAAATAAGTAAAATAATATCCAAATATAGTTTACAATGTTGTCTAGTTAATTAAATCTCTTGGCATCTATACTTTTTCTTTTTAAAACACTACCATGCAAAATATTGGACTCTGTAAGAATTATATATATATATATATATATATATATATATATATATATATATATATATATATATAGCACAGACATTTTCAACATTAATAATAATTAACATTAGACTGTGTGAGTAATGACTGCTGAAAAATCTGCTTTACCAATACAGGAATATATTAGCTACATTTGAATACATAAAAAAAAAGGTATTTTCAATTATAACAGTAATTCACATTAATGTTTTTACTGTATTTTTATCAAATAAATGTAGTATTGGTGAGCATAAGATACTTTTTTCAAAAATATTAATATTTGTGTTCATAATGGCAACATTAATATTAAACATTTGTTAGTTGCACACCTGTATACATATTGAACTCCATCTCAAGGAGTCTTTAATACAAGAAAGATATGCTTTTAAACGTAGGGTAACAAGTTAGCTTTGAAAGCATGAGATCCCACCCTCCCTTCAGAATATCTCCAAAGCCATGCCTTCTTCAAAACACATGAACACAACGCACACAGCCGAGTCTGCAAAGTGCCACGTGACGAGAGACAGCGATAAACTACCTCATGTCTCAAAGCACATAACATTACAATAAAAATGAACATAAACAACTTAAAGAGCACTGATTTGTACCACCTGACTGCTGCGGATTCATTTTGGCGTTGATAGTGTTGCCATTGAAACGCATAAATTCAAATCAAGAACTGCTCTGAGTATAACATCCCTGGTTTCAATCTCTTCCAAATTACAGTAGGACCGAATGACATGTTTGGACGAATATTGTATGGTCCTACACCTTCCACAGATGATATATATATGTATACATATATATACATATAAATACATTTAGACCACTTAACTTATTGCTATACCAGGATGTAGACTTTCAACCAGCATAACAAAAATGCTTCTGAAACAAATTGCCTACCCTGCATTCAACATTCCTAATCATTTTAATGTATTAAAATATATATATATATACAAAATTAATAATAAAATGAGTTATGCCTAATTTTGAATTGTTTTCGATTGTTAGAACCAGGGGGTGTAGCTACAGCATCTACCAGCAGGGGCTAACAAGGTCATGATAACCAGTTTTGGCCCCTTGGTTCATCTAAACCATGGGTGTCCAAACTCAGTCCTGGTGGGCCACTGTCCTGCAGAGTTTAGCTCTAGCCTGCCTCAACACCCCTACCTGGAAGTTTCTAGAATGCCTAGTAAGACCTTGATTAGCTGATTCAGGTGTGTTTAATTGGGGTTGGCTAAACAGAAAGGGTTTTGTCTCAAAATCAGCCAATAACACAGACATTTCACTCGACCAACCATCAATGTTTGTCTTTAAAATCCAACAGCACATGCTCAAAAAAAAAAAAAAAAAAAAAAAAAAAACTGGTCTAATTTCCTGCAGCAATCTCTTTATAAACTTCGCTGTGTGAGACAAGAGGGACTAAAGCCATTGACTGGAGAGCAGAGAATTGGAAATTAAAAGCATTAAATCACAATTTGTTGTTTGTGGTGGCACATCCTTCATGGGCCAGTGGGCCACAGTGGAGAGGTCATCCACTGGCTCTGAGTGATGCGCTTCATCAAAAGGTGCTCTGGTACCGGATATTTAGGTTCACCGTTAACCTCCTCCAGATGACATGATGGGTTTGCCTGCACATTTGTTACTGTTGTGTACCAAACTGAGATTGACAGGCTATGAAGTTGTTTTTAACATAGGCTAATAGTTTAAAGGGCACATAAAGGAAACATATACTGTATAGACTGCGTCCGAAAGCGAAAAGAAAAGCTGCCTCCATAGGAAGGATACGGAGGTGAGAAGGCAACAAGGAATGTCGAAAATCCAATGATCATGTACCATCCTGTCTACTGAGATACCTTCATCTGATTGATTTTTGAAGGCATACAGATGTATCCTTCACTGCCTATGATATCCTACAATCCTGTGCATTGGATTCCATGACAGTGGAGCTAAAAAAAAAATTTGAATAAATATAAAGTTGCGGTTGGTCAGTTTGTGTAAATGCACATTTTTGACCAACTTTTTCCACTTTTGATGTCATTTCTAGCGATAAATTACTATTGTGGTAGGCTAATAAAAATGTGCTTAGTTATCACCAACACTCTCTCTATTTTGTTGTAGATCATAATGTTGCATCAGAAACCTGTTTGAAATCAGTTTTGTGAGGTACCTGTGCAAACGCTCCCTGCAAAGTCATTGCCTGATAAGGGCAGGCAACTAGTCAGCTGTCTAAGCTTTCAAACACAGCTTGGGGTGCGTTTCCCGAAAGCATCGTTGGCCAACTATGGTCGCAAGTTCCGTCGTTACCAATAGAGTTCAATGGACATTGCGATGAACTTGCGACCATAGTTGGCCAACGATGCTTTCGGGAAACGCACCCCTGAACGCTTTCCAACACTTCCAGAATGCAATGCGATAAGTTCAGTCTAAAAAGTCAATCCAGTATGGCAAAAAAAAAAAAAAAAAAAAAAAAAAAAAAAATCTATTTAGTATTGATAAAAAGTACTTAAGTTAAAAAGGTGCATTTTCAACCCTTGTCCCGCACGTCGCATATTGAGAAAATGTCCCACATTTTCATCAGTCTATTGGCTTTTAATTATCATATTAAGAAACCGTGCATGCGTTCTTTTACCTTTTTAAGAAAGCATTTTATTTATTCTTTTTGCGGTGTAGTTTTTCACCTATATTTAACAGCGCTTCGTCAGAAGTACAAATACAACAGCCTTTTTTAAAATCCTATCCAATGGTTGAAAAGAAAGGAGTAAACACGGTCACTAGTAGGTTGTGACAGCTGTCAATCAAAACGTGGACCGGTGATTCGTTCCATGTGTTTCCTGTCAGAAAACAAATGGATAATTCGGTGAATTAAAATGAACTTAATTGTTAAATAACTAAATAGTTAATAATTAATTAAATTAAAATATTTAATTTAACAGAATTTATCAACTTGTTGCCTGCTGTGGTTGTTTTAATTCACATCCTTTCTAAAAATATGAAAGTTTTTGGTTTAATACATTCTTAATATATAAGACTGTCAATTTCATGTTGTTTTATATTTTATTTGTTCATTGTTTATTTTGTTGGATTTTAATTGGACTTGGACAGAACTGTTTCAAAAACAGGTTTTCTGCATGATGCCTGCTGCCTTTGGGCTCAGTGATGTTGAATTTAAATGACATGTAAACATTATGTTACATTGTGATGTAATGATGTTTTCTGGAAGGGACTAAAGAACAAAGAACTTTTATCAGCTGAAAGGCAGAATATAAATGTTTTTATTAAGTTAGATAGACATTATATAACAGTTTCAGGTTATGTTTTAGTGTTGGTAACATGTCCCACATTGTCCCACACAAACTTATAATCATCCCACATTTTGTGTGTTTGATGGTGGTCACCCTATGTGTATGTTGATTTTTAATGTTTACGATTTATGTTAATGATTTAAATAGTGATTACTTTTATTAGCATCCACATACTAATTAATGCACAATGACAGTCTGTTCATTATAAGCGCATGCAACAGATATGTCGTCTGCCACTTTAAATGCTCAAGCTCTTTAAAATCGGATGAATTCATTAGCTGTCAATGTTTTCAGCTGAAGAAAAAAAGCGATTCCAATTTCCAACAATATTGTCTGTGTCATTTCCGTTATACGGTAGTTGTGTGGTGGACTTCTCTTTTCTCACAGTCTTAGAACAATTTTTAATTTATGGGTACAGTTATCTTTCTTTGTGTGAACAGCTCTTTGGCATGATGCCTATGTAGCTATAGTGAGGCTGTGAACAGAACCATTTTATTGATACAGATATTTTATTGCTAGCTCTTGTATAAATGCTACAGAAGAAAATTCCATATTCTTGAGTTACTGTATGTTACGCTGCATTAAGTTCTATCATGACAACTCTCGGAAGAGTTTAGCATGGTAATGGATATGATAATGTTAACCTGTAAACGCATACCTCGGGTCTTTAGTGACCTGGGACGCCATTCACTCCTCCTCCTCATTTTTTAAAGTTAGACATCAACCTTCCTAGTATTCCTCAATCATTATAAACAATACAACAAGAAAAAAACATTATACAATTATAAAAGAATGCCTGGTTTCCCATTCATTTTTTGTAAAACTTCTATAGGGTCACTAACTACCCAAGGTGTGTAACAGTGCAATTATATTTTTTTCTGCACAACAATAATTTAATCTTTGATGACTGAATAAGTGCAGTTCACCTTTGTTCCACAAGGTAGCAATGTCTGATACTGAATGCTGAATGTACTGGAAAATGAGCTCTGACGAGGACAGTGATGATAAAACATCTGCTCAAACGGAACGCTTACAAGCTCCGAAAGTTAACAAAATATGCTTTATTTTATTCTTAAACAATTGTTACTCCAATATCTACAGAGTTTTATACAGTCGTGAGAGGTAGAGATCCATCTGTGTTAGTTATAGATCGCTAAAGACCCAACTATGTAATAATGATTGGCGAAACATTCATGCAATTAAGGGTTAATGCATTTGGTCTTGGCGGAATAGATCTGCTATGCTGCTTCTGATATTGCTGCCGCTTCAGAGCAAATAAAGAGCTTGCTACTGCCTACATAAACAGACACGCTATTGTGAGCAAGTAAGACATGCTGCTGCTGTTGCACAAATAGCCTAAAATTGGCCATGACAGATCTACAGTATACGGTTGGACCTGGGGAAGGTGGAGGTGGAAATTGCTAGTGTTTCTGACATCACAAACTACCTTGTAACCAATCCCATAAACGTGCCGGCTGGCTTTATCATATAAATTAACAGCAGACTAGTAGGGGAGTCTGGAGAGTCTCTAACATGAGAGATTTTAGTCAGAAATAGTCGATCTCCGAATGCAGCGTAACCGGGAGGAGAGTAAAGATGGAAAGCTCCTAAAGCTTAGTTCCATATAAATTCACCGATAATTTGTTGTTTTGTCGTTAGTGAAAATCAATATTGATCTTGTATTTGAAAAAGAACCCTTATATAAGAAACAATACTAAAATTCAGAGTCAGTTCCGGCGGACGGAAACAACAACAGCTACAGTGAGTTGTTCAAAATCTTTCTTTTTAGTAAACTCTGTGTACACAAACAATGTTCTCAATGCTCGAGTTCATGTGTAGAGCCCCTGGTGATACTTAGAGCAAAGTTTCATGTTGTGTCGAGCCTTCTTAGTGTTTTAAAAATAGCGTTTTTGATGCTATCATAATCGTGCCCTTAGCACTCCCATTCAAAAGGCAATTTGACCGAAAACAAAAATATGGTCAAACTTAAAAGTGGCGTTTCCATTCTAACTTTGCTTTTAAATGAAAGTTTGCCTTGGGTAGATTAACAAAAAGACCCTAGGTTGCATTTTGGCGAGAGTTACGCTTTAACAATGTAAGGACCCAACATGGTATTTGTTCTTTAATTATTGAAAGTTATGTTAGATAAGTCAAGGGCATCTTTGAATTCGAATGAATCCAAAGATATTTTATCCAGCAACATATAACATATGCAAACATGTCTTACTTCTTTGCTGTCCCTGTCTGCCATTTAAAGTATTAACTTAGTGAAATTGTCATAGTTTGGATTCTCTTGCCAAGGAAAAGTGATGACGTCGCAATAAGCACGTGAAATCACTTGTTGTGTCTATTTTATCATAATTCACAATTCAATGCAGTGACTAATTCATGGCTCATTTTACCCCTCAATCCCTAGTCTCCTCCTGCACCAGACCTGCTCCTTTCAAAAGACAATTGCAGTCACTTTAAAGCAAGCACAAGTACAAAACCAACCTTTCACCATCACCATTATCTGATCTTCTAAGAGCTCAAATGAAAAATTATATCCCACCAGCACAAACCCCCTTAATTTGAACCTCTTATTAGCTTTAATTCCATTTAAAATGAACTCACAACCTGACTGAAAAGAAGGCAATTAACACGTGCTGGCCCAGTGAATGGCAGAATGGAAGATGTGCCGTTTTAGCTGATGTACTCATTCACTCCCAGCGGTGTAGACTGTTTGTGCCGTCCACACGTCCCAGGTGGGCACCCGAGAGGCATGCTCGTGGCACAGCGCCAGATCACCAGTTATCTGTTTAAACAATTAAGCAGCTATTTCAGGAACAAGGAACCACCATCCACCCACCAGTTGACTCCATGGTGGCTCGTGGGACACCATGGCAACAGCCCATTTTAGTCTTGAACAATAATCATGTGGTGTTGGATCTGGTGAAATGGTCAGTCTGCAACATGAAAGGTCAGTTTGCAGTTCTTATTTTTGTCTCTTTTTTGCTGGTGTATATACTCTTGATAGACAGACAGATAGATACATAATTATTGACAGACAGACATCAACAGACTACAGATATATTTTTCTTTCATTAAACCCCCCTCTAACGTTAATGATGGCTCTTTCTTTTCATAGAAAAAATCTTTCTGATAAATCAATAATGGGCAGTAATGTACATGCTTTTTAAAACTGTTTATTGCCATTAAAGTTTTCTTTGTACTGTACAAGTTTCCTTAAAAAAATTACAGTACATGGTTTCATACTTTGCCAGTTTTCCTAGGTTTATGATAACTTATTTCAGTTAGTTTCCGAAGAAATATTTCTAATTTTTGTTTAATTGTTTCTAGTTTAGGTTTTTCATCTAATAGTGGAGCGGCTAAGTGATATAATCGTTCAGTTTATGATACAAGCGTGCAAATTGGCATGAGCAGTCTCCATGGTTCACTTGACAAGAAAATTGTCCGAGCCACTTGAAATTTCAAGATTTTTCATTTTTCAAGATGGCCGACACCTTAGTGGAGCAGTTAAGTGATATAGTGGTTTATTTGGTGATACAAACATGAAAATTGGCATGAGCAGTCTCTGATGGTCACTAGACAATAAGCCACCCACAGCTACTTGAAATTTCAAGATGGCAGCCATTTTTCAAGATGGCCGACACCTTAGTGGAGCAGTTAAGTGATATAGTGGTTTATTTGGTGATACAAACATGAAAATTGGCATGAGCAGTCTCTGATGGTCACTAGACAATGAGCCACCCACAGCTACTTGAAATTTCAAGATGGCGGCCATTTTTCAAGATGGCCACCACCTTAGTGGAGCAATTAGTCTCATGGCAATTTTCATGCTTGTATCACCAACTAAATGATTTCCTAAGCCTAATTGCTCCACTAAGGTGGTGGCCATCTTGAAAAATGGCTGCCATCTTGAAATTTCAAGTAGCTGTAGGTGGCTTATTGTCAAGTGACCCACAGAGACTGCTCATGCCAATTTTCATGCTTGTATCACCAAATAAACCACTATATCACTTAACTGCTCCACTAAGGTGTCGGCCATCTTGAAAAATGGCCACCATCTTGAAATTTCAAGTGGCTCGGACAATTTTCTTGTCAAGTGACCCATGGAGACTGCTCATGCCAATTTTCACGCTTGTATCATAAACTGAACGATTCTGCCAAACATAAGCACTTAGCCGCTCCACTATAATGTTTAGCTTTTATTTTATTTCAGCTTTATTTCAGTTAACAAAAATGTTTAATAGTTTTAGTATTCATTTTAGTAAAAAATAATAGCACTGTTTGACAAATGCATATCTCAATCACAGGCAGCTGTATATGATGGGCCCTTTCAAGATATAGGAAATTTGAAAGTCGAAATCTAAATCCAAATTTGTATATAAGTTTTGAGAGCCTGATTACAAATACAAAAGTCTCAACATTTCCCAAGCCCACAATTATAATGATGTTCCCATTATAATTTTATGTAGCTTATATGTTAGACTTGCGCTGCACGTTGCACTTAACTCTATTTTCCTTTTTTGAAGTGATTCCAATCATATTTCAAGCGATTCAAAACCATCATGGCGAACAGTGCACCACATTTTTTTTATTAAGCCGAAAACATTAAAACAGAACATATATTGGCTGATATTGGGGCCGATGCATTGTGCATCCCTACTGCTAACAAAATATAATGGATACTGTACCCTCTCTCTTCAGTAATTTTTTACTAATATCCCTGTTTTACTCTGAGAACAAATAAAAAAAATGCCTTTAATGTAGCATTTAAACAGCATCAAATTTGCATTGATTTCTGAGCAAAAGTTTAAATGTAAATGTTTGAATTTGCCCTCCCCCTCAAAACACAAAAACACTAAGAACTGGTGTAAATAGAGTAAACGCTCACCCTGTAATCTTAAGCGTTTTACTTTAAAAAAAGGACTCTCGTGGATGAGCAATGTATTATGTCTGTTGCAGACACAGCAACAGATGCAAGAGTAACGAGCAGCAGCGAGGTTAATAAGACTGTGAAACTGTATAATAGGCTTAAAGAGGCATGGGAGGATTTCTTCTTGTTTTTACTATTTTGGTAGATGTGTTATAAAATGACTGTTTATAGACTATGAGGAGTCTAAGGATCCAGCATCTTGGGATGCTATTGAACGGGTCTCGATTTGAGATCTTGATTTGATTTATATGCAGTGGACCTTTTTCTTTTCTTTTTCTCTGTCTCTTGTGTGTCAACAAGCTATTCATTTTCTTGAAAATTATTATTTTAAATCATTATTATAATAACATTAAAAAGTAACATCAAAGCCTCAGGCAACAACCATTCTAAGTGACTTGTAAATGTAGAATTCCAATAATTACTTGGAAACCCAAATAAAATGCCTTGCCTCTTCTATTCCCAAAGGGCAACACATAATTTCTTACAAAGGAAAACAGATGACTTCAAATGAGTCAATCATCAGCCTTTCATTCATGCCTCATTCAATATTCAGAATATTTTGGATTGTTTTAGTGCTGCACACAAAGCAATGGTCACGGTAAATTAATCTTGATATGTGAGTGATTGTTTTATTGCAGATTTATTCAGAGCAGCCAGATTTTCCCAGACTCTCCTATGTAACTGGTTATTTACAAGTGTACCATTTCTTTCAGAGAGATAATCTTGTGTCTGTGCCTCTCTGTACTTTTATTTGCATTTTTAAATGTTTTATTTTATTTTATTTTTACAGTAACAAATGATTGTAATTTTAATTCTAAAAAAACAGTAAAAATCTGTTAATTGGTTTACAGTTCCCAAGCTATAAACGGAGAAAAACTGTAATAGATCTAACCTTACATTCTGTGTAATTTTACAGTAAAATACTGTTAAATGCACCATTTTGGAAGTTAAAAGAAAAAATCAACTTACAGCGAAAAAATCTAAACGACATTCTCACAAATCCCTATGTGACACTTCACATTTTTAATTTGAATTATTTTTTATTTTAATAATGTTTCTTCTTAGTTTTTTTTTCCTTGTCAGTCATGTACATTAGGTTTTTATGTCTAATGTCTTATCTTATGTTGTGAAACTAATGTGTATTGCATTATTTAAGTGTCATGCCTGTTACCATGATGGTGTTTTGTATTTGTTTGCATTTATATTTGCTTTGTTTTTTGTGTATGTGAACTGCAGTTTTAAATTGATTTTTTTTATTATTATTATTATTATTATTATTATTATTCTGTGTCTGTCTTGTGCCTTTGTCAGTACTGGAAGGTTCTGCTACTAAATTAAATGTTTGGGTGTGTGAAAGCAAGCATAGTTGTTAAATAAATCTCTTTCTGATTCTGATAATTAGAAAATTGGCCAGTAGTATTTAATGTCACAAAAATATGACTAGATGTCGAATGGCTCTGTGATCATGCTGTTTCATTATAATTTCAAATTGAAAGCATTCAATTTGAGAACTAAATATTTGATTTATCAAAATGTAGCCTATTTTTGTCACGCTTGGGCTGCGTGAGGCACGTTCAGGAAGATGCCGTCTAACAATTAAACTCTATTTATTACTTATGAACAAGAAACTTACCAAACATAATAAGCTGTAAAGACGTAGAACCGACAAAGGAGAACTGAAACTAGGGAGACTATATACACAGACGAATGAGGAGACTAAGTGACAACAGGCGCACACGGTGAGTGATGATGACTGATGAGGATGATGACAGGTAACAGGTGAAAACATAACAAGGAAACACATGGTGCACAAACACAGAAGGCAAAACAAAGTCCAAGACAGGTGTCACAGTGACAATTTTCAGTTTAGGATCAAATTTATTTAGAATGAATTTACACAATCTACACAATAAAACTTGATTGTCAAGTAACCAAAAAAATGTGCTTCATGTGGTAATATCTAAATGAACTGATTAGCACCACACCCTATTGTTCCTAAAATGTAGGTCAGTCGGCTGTATTTTGTAAGTCCAGCTGAGGTTACTGATCTTGCACTGCCCAGCACCTGAGATAAATGACAGGATTAAGAGCCTCACAGGAAGACGGTTTAATAACCCTGTTGTTGTTGTCAAAGGAAAGCCTGGACAATGTGTACACACAGTAGTCACGTGACATGTGAAAGCAGCTTAAAGCTTTCGAGGCTCTGGTGAACCCAGTTAAAGGTCAGTCAGCAGGAAATGTTCATCAATGGAGCAAATCTTTCTCCCATGTTGGGAATATAAATAATAACAGCACTTTTTCATCGACTATATATTGTAATGATTCTTGTAAATGAGGACTAAGAGAATAAAAATGTGACCCTTAATGCAGAGGCCATTGGTTCAATGTAGGAAGTAACCAGATGGGTGTCTGGGCATTAAAAGATCATTCTGGTTTGTTTGGTGCTGTTTTAGGCAACACTCCAGATAATTCTGACCTTTGGCAGGCATTTTTTTCTCCTAATCGGAAATATTATTTCCTGCCATTGCTTATGAAAGATAGAGAAAGGGGCACAGCAGTGGCAGGTTTGGACCACTTTAAAAGAAAAAGGGGGGCTTGATTGGCTAAAGTGGACCTACAAATCATCGTTAATAGATATAATGAATAATGCTGTTTCTCTAATGGACTAGCAAAAAAAAAAAAAATCCTCACTATACTTCATGCATTAAATCTGAATGTGTACTTAGAAACATATTACATAAGAATAAATTTAATCCAACTGTGCCCAGATGTCTTGGTAATTAAAATTATTTGAACACGAAATTTATAAAAATAGACTATGCAGTTCTTTTTTTTTTATTTTTCACGCAAAGATTATTTCATATATAGCAACTGGTGGTCACATATTTCAAGAAAATCTTAAACCTAGGTTATAATTAGTTTTTCGACTGCCTTTGCCTGTTCGACATGTGCGCTATGACTGCAGGGGGCAGCACAGATTTTATTCATTTTTTTATACTCAACCGCCTGGCATATGTATTTTTGTTGTTTTCACTTTCATCATTGCAGTCGGAGTTGGAGTTTTTATTGGCATTTTCATCTTCTTTGAGTTAGGGATGTCGCGATACCAGTATTGACAATAATCATGATATTTAAAAATGAATACACATTTGATAAGACACGTAAATAATCCTGCGCCAGTGTCTGGTTGGCATCCCAAGTACAGTAGGTGGCAGTAATATATATACACTCACCTAAAGGATTATTAGGAACACCCAGTGGCGGATTTAGCAAATTGGGGGCCCAAGGCGAAGGTATGTATGGGCCCCCCATCCGATCTTTAAAGGTGCAATGTGTCATATTTCTGAGGATCTATTGACAGAAATGCAATATAAGATCCATAACTATGTTTTCAGTGGTGTATAAAGACCTTACTTAATGAACCGTTATGTTCTTATTACCTTAGAATGAGTCATTTATATCTACATAACCGCGGGAACCCCCTTCTATGAAGATCGACTTATTGTGACGTCTAAAAATCACACACTGCACCTTTAAAAGAGAGCGAAATCTCTTTTTTACAGACTGAATGGTGAATAGGCAGGTAAAGGTTGGAGAGGAGAAATAAAACTTCCCCTTTAAACCTTGCATACACGTATTCACTCCTAAACAGAAACGTTACAATGTTTACATGGTACAATTTCTGGTAAGCTCTGGTTTTTTTTTTTTTTTTTTTTTTTTTTGCTTGACAAATTTCACCATTTCGATTCAATTCTTGTGATTTGATTCAATATTGACTCATTTGGATACATATTAGGTACACAAGATAGGCGTTAATTTTTCTCAAGAAAAAAAAACTCACATAATGCTGTGAACATACAGAGAGCCATATCAGCTGGTATTATTTAAGGTTAAAAATAACTAAAATTAAACAATGCTTTTTTATTATAATTAAATTATAAGTAAACAATATACTAAATAAATAATATAGTAGGCCTACACATAGGCCCTATTTAGCTAAATACTCTTTATATCTTATTTTTCTAGTCAACTAACATGCTATAGCCTATATTATGGTAACTAAATGGCTTTCCTGAGGAACGTTAGGCTAAATGTTATGTGACGATTGTTCTCCAGCTGTTTTACCTCATTCCGCGGTTGAAAAACACTGATTGGTCGATATTATGAATAAAGGAATACATTTTGGTAAGTTATTACCGAAGATGATCAGTTCACGTGCCTCTAGGGATCGGTCACGTCACATTACAAGCTCCAAACGGTATTTATTATTTCGTAATAGAATTGACAGAATCTGAGACCTGAGTAATTTAAACTGCTCTGTTTTGTCTGTCGGTCTCCATGTCCTCTTTGCTTCACGATCTTTCTGTGCGTTGGACGTTTGTTGTTCCTAGCCATAAAAAAGTTTGTCATCTTTGGCAGCTTTCCCAAATAGCCTACTTACAGTATCTGAGTCTTTTTTTTCTTTTATTTGAGACGCTTGGGTAACTTCGAAACTTTTCATTTTCACGTTTAGACTCATCTTGCTCTGTTTGTGTATTTCCTGTATCGTTGTTGTCATTGTCAGCGGGCATCACAAAAAAGTTTGTTACCTTATTCTGCAATTTTTCCTCCTTTTTTCAGCACCGCTTGTGTAGCTTCGCTTCATTTTTACTCTACTAGGCTACTCTGTACACTCTGTCAATCACTTCTTTTTCTCTGTCAGTTTTTTGTCGCAATACAGCCTTGTCACTTTCGCAGATGCGTGAGATAATGGAATAGTCCAATGTAGTGAGGTGGGGGGCCCCCTCCTTTCTGCGACTAATGATTTGATGCCATTTTTCGCAAATGGAGATTTAGAAATATATAATTTGCGAAAATTAAAAAAAAAAAAATAAAAAAAAAAAACTTAAGCATAAATTAATGGGGCATTTTGGGGGCCCCTAGGTAGCTTGGGGCCCAAGGCAATTGCCGACCTTTGCCTAATGGTAAAGTCCGCCCCTGGGAACACCTGTTCAATTTCTCATTAATGCAATTATCTATTCAACCAATCACATGGCAGTTGCTTCAATGCATTTATGGGTGTGGTCCTGGACAAGACAATCTCCTGAACTCCAAACTGAATGTCAGAATGGGAAAGAAAGGTGATTTGAGCAATTTTGAGCATGGCATGGTTGTTGGTGCCAGACGGGCCGGTCTGAGTATTTCACAATCTGCTCAGTTACTGGGATTTTCACGCACAACCATTTCTAGGGTTTACAAAGAATGGTGTGAAAAGGGAAAAACATCCAGTATGCGGCAGTCCTGTGGGCGAAAATGCCTTGTTGATGCTAGAGGTCAGAGGAGAATGGGCCGACTGATTCAAGCTGATAGAAGAGCAACTTTGACTGAAATAACCACTCGTTACAACCGAGGTATGCAGCAAAGCATTTGTGAAGCCACAACACGCACAACCTTGAGGCGGATGGGCTACAACAGCAGAAGACCCCACCGGGTACCACTCATCTCCACTCCAAATAGGAAAAAGAGGCTACAATTTGCACAAGCTCACCAAAATTGGACAGTTGAAGACTGGAAAAATGTTGCCTGGTCTGATGAGTCTCGATTTCTGTTGAGATATTCAGATGGTAGAGTCAGAATTTGGCGTAAACAGAATGAGAACATGGATCCATCATGCCTTGTTACCACTGTGCAGGCTGGTGGTGGAGGTGTAATGGTGTGGGTTTTCTTGGCACACTTTAGGCCCCTTAGTGCCAATTGGGCATCGTTTAAATGCCACGGCCTACCTAAGCATTGTTTCTGACCATGTCCATCCCTTTATGACCACCATGTACCCATCCTCTGATGGCTACTTCCAGCAGGATAATGCACCATGTCACAAAGCTCGAATCATTTCAAATTGGTTTCTTGAACATGACAATGAGTTCACTGTACTAAAATGGCCCCCACAGTCACCAGATCTCAACCCAATAAAGCATCTTTGGGATGTGGTGGAACGGGAGCTTCGTGCCCTGGATGTGCATCCCACAAATCTCCATCAACTGCAAGATGCTATCCTATCAATATGGGCCAACTATTCTAAAGAATGCTTTCAGCACCTTGTTGAATCAATGCCACGTAGAATTAAGGCAGTTCTGAAGGCGAAAGGGGGTCAAACACAGTATTAGTATGGTGTTCCTAATAATACTTTAGGTGAGTGTATATATAAAATGTGCTCATTTGGATAAAAACTTGTGGATTATCATGTTTACTTCAAATATCTTTAGAGAGCAGTATTTTTTTTCTTCTTCTTTTTTTACCCAAAATTGTGTGATGTGAGCATTATGGAAAGCTAAACTCTTACATGTAATTTATGTTTTATTCATACTTGACGCCGGTGGGCGCCCTCGCACAGAAAGTCCACAAGTGAGACTCATCCTAGACAGCAACATTGGCCTAGATCCGGGCCATATCTAGCCTGGCAAGCCAGACCCACATCAAGATGTTAGGTTTGGCAACTCACCATAGACACGGCTCAATCCGAGGGGCGGGATAAACGGCTGTCTTTCAAATTCACTCTGCACGCAATAGGACAGCGCTTCAACCAACCAGAGCGTTTTCCCAACAGCGGAGCTAACGTTAGTTGATAGATTCAACTTTTGAATCTGGCCGGCAAAACTACGAACACATCTTCTTTTTTTAAGAATGACTTAAAGGCCGTTCTTTGCTCTTTTCTCAAAGAAAAGCTTAACTCCAAGTCCTCCAGAGTCGCGGCCAAAGCCAATTCGAAAGACTGTTCGCCAGCAGCAGCAGCTCTTCTTTGTTTTCAAGTAGCAGGGAACCATTGCAACTCTGTCGTCATTATGTTAAGCCCATACTCTATACACGACGTGATTGGCCTGACCCAATTTAGGTTTTTACAGCTCCGAAAGTCAACGGAGAGTTGCTAGACTACCCTGGCTGCAAAATACATTTTGCTGCCGCTAGGGTGCGTCTAGATTTCTAGGCTAGGCCATATCTGGTACATGTGGATTCCACGCGTACCACATGTGGGCCGAATCTGGGCCAATGTTGCTGTCTGGGATAGGAGTAATAAAACTAATGGGGTGCTTCTCAATTCTCAAATTGACTACTTGCACTGAGCTTCGTGACGCACTTACGTTTTGAAATAGTACAACTCAGACACATTTTCAATGTGCTGTAGTCCCCTAGTTGACTAAACTCCACCTAAAATGAGTGTCCGCAAAAAGATTTAAAAATCTGGACATTTTCAAAGACAGGAGAAGAGATATTCTGAAGATTACTATGTGAGGAATTTTCCAAACTCAACAGAATCCAACCCAACCCAACCCAAGATGATCTGAGAAAGCGGTGGCTGTTAAACATACGCGATTATTTCAGCACACGTTGCCAGTGTTCGTCTAAACTAGTGACTGCGATGCTGAAGTGTGTGAGACCTGATGAATTTAAACCTTTATATATTTGTATTAAATATTATAATTACTATTCTGTGTCATTTTTCAATGTCAATAATTTTACTGTATATAATTTACATGTTTATGCCCAAAATTCTTAATTAATATTCAAAGTAGGTGACTGTCATTCTCCTCCATGCTGTGTGCGTTTAAGATGAATTAAATATTTAACATTGTTACATTTATTTAGGGCACGTAATGCACATTCATTCATTCAAATATTCTAAAAGACTGGAATAAGAGAACCAGCGCACATAAGCAATCCTTTTTTATCAGTCAAATTCATTTAAAAATGAAAACTCAACAGGCATGAAATATGATCAGTAAGAGAAAAACACTGTTAATGAGAAGACAAGCACTGGACTGCTGCAGGTTAGTGGGCAAATATATTTATTTTTTTATTCAAAATGCACAGTTTTAGACAAATATATTTATAGGAGCATTTCAGCAGGTTCAAAAAAATGTATGTTATTGCAGAGAACATGATTCATTGTTTTAATCAATTGACAGCCATAAAACGTAGTAATAATCTGCGTTGTCATGTATGTAGGTGCATTGAACGCTGGCTTTTACAGGTGTTGTGCCGAATTCTGTGACCCACCGAATTCTGTGATCCTGGTAGGCGCTGTAGTGATGGTAGGGTTAGGATTAGGATTAGGATTGGGATTATCTTAATACAGTGCCTACTAGGGTCACAGAATTCGGTGGTGCAAGTAGTCCATTGATCCTTCCTTGTTCCTTGCTCCACTGTCCTCCAGTCTGTGACACCTGTCACCAATCAAAGAAAGCCATCTTGAAGGACATTTTAATTCTCTGACTGCACCGCGAAGAACGAGGATTGAAGAAGCTTCCAGAGGAGCATTGAGTGAGGATGCACAGGTGTATCCTTTGTGGAAGTCTTTCTTTTCGAGAAACCTGGCCCACGTATAAATTCTCCTCCCCTTCACATCTGTCACAATAATTTTAATTTATGCTTTACCTTTGCAGTTTCAATAAACTTTATATCTCACATATTTAAACAGGGCATCTTGCATTTTTTTTCCTTTTTTTTTTCTTAAATAACCAATCTTCAACAGAGATCAAGAATATTCCAATGAACAAATAAGATTTCCTTTGATTCCTCTGTCCTCATTTTCTTTCCTCTCATCCTACGGGGGCAGAGCTGGAACTGAGGAAAGGAATAGAGGAAAGGAAACGAGGATGCACATATAAGAAATGAGAGGCACCCATGCTGTTTCAGGAAATTCCTAATATGGACAGAGACATTCAGATATAACTGTAGCTGCCTAAAATGCAAATAGAGACTGATTTAACATGAAGAGAATGAACACACCATTGCAACAGTTACTGAATCACTGAATAGAAAACTATAAAATAATATAAGTTCTGCCTCATTCCGTGATAAGAAGCCACATCAGTTTACAGAACGAAGTTATTTCAAACTAGTTGCCATTACGTGTAATTGTTCCTTTTGAATGCAATGGCTGATAGCATTATTTATTAAAAATATCTAGATATTGCAATATAGCATTATCATGAATTCTTTTAGCCACGATAATCGTGTAGTGAAAAATCTGATCTCATATGACAGCCCTACTTCGAGTAAATACAACTGTGAGTGTTTCCCCCTAGTGGTCCCACCAATTGGTGCAGTCAATTCAAAGCACATGCAGACATGGCAGTATTAATTAAAAATCACCCAGAAAATATTTTTACATGGAAAAAGAGTGGTAGAGCCTTGGTTATTTTCCAACAGATTTAAACGGGTTAAATGCAACTGCAGTGCAGCAAGTGAAATTATAACTCCAAGGCCATTTATGATTTATTTATTTATTTTTTTTCATTTATTTGGCATCAGTATAAATGGGTAAGAATTGAATACAGATGGCACCCTAAAATGAGCATAATTTCCACATTCCATCTCTATAGAAGACTGAAGAAAACAGTTGGCCCTTGAGGCTGGCTTATATCCAGTACTTCCCAGTAAGTGGATGCTGGTTAGTGCCTTGAAGCATGTCGGACCGTACTCCAATTGCACATGCTTTGTTTGACCTATTATGAGCTTTTAATTAGTGGAGAACATGGGGGATTGAGGTCTGTTGAGTCAGGTCTCTTTGTTACGTAAGATCGAAATACGGATCCTTTTTAAGTTACTTATTGGCGCTGCAAATTAAAACAGTGAAATTTTGTTCAACAGTATAACTATTATATCTGTGTAATGCATATTTAAACTTTTCAAAAATTTCAAATATACCACACTACTGTTTCATACATAGGTACACAATGTATTTTTTTGCACTCTAGCGGTTATTAAACAAAACTGCATTGTAGCTACTTCTCTCTGTTTCTGTATATGATGAGTCATGCAGGTAGCCTGCTGGGCTTCTCCGCAGAGGTTGTCGGCCCGCCCTGTCTAAAATAGTCTGAATATAAACACTTATAGGCGTACCGTAGTGAAAACATGATATGGCATTTTACAACCTGAACTAACCTTGCCTTGTAAAATGTTATGTGATATTTTATGAGAATTATTGAACTTGAGACACGGTCTGCTGGGGCCCTCTCTATGATGTAATTTTTTGTTTGTTTGTTGCATGTAATATGTCATCATAAAAAGGTATTTTCAAGTCCTTTCATTTTTTATGTATTTTTGAATAAATGAATAGATGGAAAAAAAGCATCACATCTTTGACATAAAAAGAAGTATTCAAGTGGACAGTGGATGATGTGCGGTTTAATTCAATGAATTGAATGATTTAGTACAGTCAGCACTCAGAAGGGTGTCTGCTTTAGCCCATGGCTATAGCAGTAATATACTGTCCAGTCTGTAAATCTCACACTATGCACCATGCTGCGATCAATGCGATGCATGTTTCCAGTGTTCACCTACAGGTTCCTCAGAGACCACTCTATTATTTGACTCTTTGCTCGTGACCCTTCTCCCATCCTCCTGCTTTGATTCTTTTTAATATTGGTGTGCACAAGGAAACAACAATAATGCTGAATCCTCTTTCACCAAGGTCAATATAAATGGTTTACAACTTTGTAATTCCTGTGAGCCTCAAAAGTAATTTGTGGAGTTCAAATGTTCAATTTGTCAATTAAAGGCTGTATCATGGAACCAACAACAAAAGATTCATGAGAAAATTGTGCAATGAAAGCATCATGTCAGAACATCATTACTCACACTTACAGTTCTTTTTTTATCTATTGATCTAAAGTGAGTTGTTTCTTTTTCCCCTATTATTTCTTGACAACCTGCAGCAGAATAACACTCATGGCTGTAATTTGTAAAATGGGTAGGCTGTGTCACTGAAAAAACATTGGTGTAGAAACAGTTTTCTCTCAGAAATTGGTTGTAAATTTCATAATTAATTCCAAAGAAATAGCAAGTAACACATTTAATTAAATGTGAAAATTTGAAATACTGTTTTTGATTTTCCTTGTAAAATGTATAATAATCTTTGTTTTATTTAATTGTGATAATTATAATTAGATCATTTTGAATGTCGCCAAAGAACATTTTTTGTATTTATGTAAACTTTTAAATGAAGAAACTTTGCACAAGACTCCTGGTCTTTCTATTTAAATAAAATCAGTTACTGTGACCTCAATTACTGCCCAGCTGTTAGAAATCCATAAAGAGGAGTATTTTAACATTATATTATCTCAGTGGCACTTTACGTGTGATATTCTTCTCACCCACATGGTCTTATTTATAGAATTTGTCTTCAACTCAAAGTTTGTTGCGCCAGCACTAAAATGTCATCATTCACAGAATTGGTATATAACCTCCAGATGATTTTGCATTAAGCAAGTAGGCCTACTCAACTCTCTGTGCTGGTGTTAAATAGATCTTGAAGATTTTGGCTACAATGAGAAAATATCCAAGTAAATATTATGAAATATCAGAAATAGTATGAAAATAACATAACTTTCAAAATTAACATGCCCATGTTTTATTAATAAAGTTCGGGAGGAGCACGTTCAGATAATTAAACCTAATTAAACACCTGTGGAGCACATTCAGATAACACGAGTATATCCATCCACGGTCTAATTCCGCGTATTTCTCTAAACCGGACCATTCAGTAATTCCTGCCACAGAGAAATGGACAATAGCTTATGCGTTTTAAATGGTTTCTGTACACATTAGTTGCCGTCATTAACGCCATGCTTTCTCAATTGTGGCTTAAACTTACACGCTCGCTCATTACGTGCAGATTGCACGCATAGTCGCACTCGCACACAGAATAATTAAGAACCTATCATTAACGCTGTTCTGCAATTTATCTACAAAAAATCGCTTAGAACTTAAAGCTACACTGTGTAGGATTTTCTCCCATCTAGCGGTGAAATTGTTTATGTCTACCAACTGGAAATTACTTTCTAGCCCCTCCCATTCTGAGGGCGTTTTAACCATAGACTGTAAAAAAATATGGACGTAGTGTCCGTGACGTCACCCGTAGGTTTCTGAAGAGCATTTTTGAAGCCTAAAGTGGGCGGAGCCGGCCGTCGCCATCTTGGCCTTGCGTCACTCCCAGATAACAGAAAATGGACAAACAGGCGGGGGGGCGTGAGTGGAGCTGAGGAGCCTGGCTATCTGAAATCTCCTAGCTCGACGTGATCGAGTTAGCTGATGATGTAAAGCCAATTAAACGTTCCTATTTTTGCCCTTCGAAATATTATAATAGTTAAAAGACATGGCTACAAGTGAGACTGTGTATTCGAGAGTGTTTGTGTGTGACTGATTTATGTGCATACATGTCCGTCACTCTTTCATGGTCCGTCAGCGCGGCATCGCTCAAGTTCGTAGAGCTTATTCAGTCCATTTTAAATTCTGATGATGGCCGTCTCTCAAATGGGTTATGGTTTAACCGTTAAACCATAGATATATTGCCTTTGAAGTGCAAGTAAATGCGCTAGAAAATCCGCGCTCATTCACGGACGGAGAAAGCGCCGACGCCTGCATGATTTCATCTGACGGTAACGTTAACCTACATAAGCATATTATAATCCATCTGTTCCATGGGAGCAGAACGAACGAGCATTTATTGACGTTTTAAATTTGAAAACCCCAAAAAGCAACGACATTGTCAGACATCCATTAGTGCATGTTCACAGAGGAAAAGAACTGAAATACAGCGCTGGTTGTTCTCTCGAACGATAACGACGGAATCCAAAGACGTGGGCTTTGTAACGTTACCCAAGTATTAAAATTGTATGAAATTATAATCCCGAAAAAAAGCACAAACACGGCAAAGATGGCAAGTTCAGCAGCTAACATTGCTGAGGTGAAGTGACGGCTAGTAACAGCAGACAAACGGCTAGCACTGACAGCGGCAATCCATCTGTCACTCAAGTGGCTTGGCCACACCCTTAAATTTAAATATTAATCAACTAAACGGACGAGTTATAAAATAATTCACCCCCCTCACAGTTGTTATGAAGGGCAAAATTAGCTGTATAGACCAAATCCACATACAGACACCAGGCTTTAAACACGTTTTTTTCTGCTGTAAAGTTGGTCATTTTAACATGGGGGAGATACAGATTTGACTCACTTCTGACAACAGCCTCAAGCGGCCAGTCAACGAATTACAGTTTAACTCACTTCCGTGTTGGTTTCAAGGGAGAGACGGGGAGGTTGCCGCTTGGTTTTAACTCCTACGGTGGCCGTATTATTTAAAATCTGCCGGCAGTCGCGAGTAATCTCCCCATCACATTCGTCCCGGTGCCACTGAGTGTAAAAACGCAAAAGGCGAAGCCTGAATTTCCAGGTATGTCCCTCTTTGGCTAATGTATTTTCAAGATGGAGGCGCAACATGGCTGCCGCCATTCGAGCGACTCGCTCGTATGTATTCTAAATGGCAGATTCTACGCTTACGAGAATACTTGATTAGTTGGTAGAAGTAATTACACATTAATGGGCACATATCATTTTGAAAAAACAAAGTGTTTTTTGCTAAGAATCAACTTTAAAAAATGACACAGTGTAGCTTTAAAGTTATAGCTGAGATGTATTTTTATTTTTGAAGTAATTAAACCCATCTTCACTATTGGTAAAAATCTGATTCAGAACGAACAAAATCGGCAGGTTATGTGACTCATAAGATAGAAATGATGAAGATTAAAAAATCAATAAAAAAAAATCATACAAGCAGTGTTTCCACGGCCAAGTTTAGTAATCCTCAGTGATTGTCAAACACAATTGGATAAATTCAAGGTGCAAATTCTATGAAAGCTCTTTGTCTTTCACCATAAGTGAGTCTCTTTTGAACTTAACTAAATAAATGAACCAGCAACAGATAAAGGAACAAACGATCATCTAAATCAGATTGTACTTTACTGTTTGATGATCATCCAACATCAAACAACGACTACAGTATCAAATTGATGCGTCAGAGGTGAATATCAGGTTATAAATAGTTTAGGCTTCTCATGTATTCACTCAAAATAAATACAAATTATTTAGCAATCGATCTCTCAGAGTCAGCCCCGCACGGTTTCCGCTGAGCTTTGGATTCCAATCGCCCAGGATAAACCATGGGTCTAGCCACATCCATTGAATTCTGGGCATTAACTTGGATACAGTTAATTTCCAGGCTACACTGCACAAGGAGAAATCAAAGGATATTTCTGGTCTCACCCACCTTCCCAAAACTGTCCTAAACGTGAACTGGTATCTTTGCTCGGCCACTTAAACTTCAAATGCATATAATCCTGCAAGGCCACCCTCTAAACTATAAGTGTACAAGCTCACAGTATCCACCTTCCCCACCAGTCCCACATGATCCCACTCGCTTCTCACACTGCCACAGCAGTGTCATCTCCTCCGCTCACACAGGAGCTCCATCTCTGCCTAACTTTGCCTTCACAGCCATAGCAGAGTTATCTCCCTGCGTCCCGTAGGAGCTCCGTTCCTCTGGTTAACCTTCTTCACTGTCACAGCAGTCCATTCTGCTCCCACTGGAGTCCAGATTCTCTGGCTATCCTTGCCATCACTGCCGCAGCAGTGATGCCCCCTCACACTCCTGCAGGAGCTCAGTTTCTCTGGCTAGTTTTTTCTCCACTGCCTCAGCAGTGATGTGACCTCGGCTCCAGAAGGGGCTCAGTTTCTATCTAACCTTGCCTTCAATGCCGCTGTCATGTCACCTCGGCTCCCGCAAGAGCTCTATTCTCTGGTAAATTTTCTCCACTGCCACATGATGTCTCCTCTCCAGTACCTCTCTATTCAGAATTAATATTCCCGTAACTCACCCGTCAAAACCCCTACTCGACACCATCCTCCAAGCAGTTTCCCCCAGAACCATCCAATCCTATGTGACAGAGATGTTTCAAAGGATTCCACTTTGCATATAACATGCAGTTCCCTGATTTTTCTCTCCTTTCAATCACCTCATTCATCTCCCATCTCAACAGCGTTAAGGGCCTCCAAGTCGAGTCCATCAAAGGCTACCTTAGCGGACTCCAATTTTTCCACAAGTTGATTTATGGCGCCCCCTTGCCAGAAATAAATAATTTACAAACCTCCCTCCTGATCAAAGAGATTCAGTGATCCCAGCCCATCCGCCCTGACACCAGACAACCTATAACGCTAGAAATCCTCACCAAATGTATTCATACACATTGCACCAGTTACCAGCCCCTCAATACCGCCCGCACGCTCTACGCTATGTTTCCTTTTTCCACATTGCGGCAGGAACCTCAGCAGCCTAAAAAGGCCTCTCCAAGCAGCAGATCCAAGCTCTCTGAAGATACTGTAGTCCTTAGATAGATGCTTTCCAAAGCTATATCAGGACCAACCAGTTCCACATTAAAGTCCACCAAACCATCTATGTTTCCTCTTTCTCCGTCCAGCGAGCATTGGTATCCCAGCGGACGTAGCATGCATCTATGTTTCCTCTTTCTCTGTCCTGCGAGCATTGGTCTCACAGTGGACGTTGCATGCATCTATATTTCCTCTTTCTATGTCCAGCGAGCATTGGTCTCCCAGCGGACGTAGCGAGAATTCTCCCAGCTGGACTTCAAACATATATGTCACTCCGTAGTCGGCTGGTAAGGCTCACCACCCTGATGCCGTGAGATGCTCCCGTCGGAGGCTACATGGGCCCTCTTGGTCAGCCATCTTTGATCTCGCTGCTCCCCGCCCATCGGTCAGCAGAGCTCATCCGTCTGACGCCGTGTGCTGCTCCTGTCAAGAAGCGGCGTGAGCCCTCCCTATTGAGCATTTCCAAATCTTTCTGCTCCTCATTCGCCAGTAGGGCCCGTCCGCCCGGTGCTGTGAGCTGTGAGCCCTCCTGGTCAGACGGCTTAAATCACGCTGCTACTCATTCATCGGATGGTAGAGCTCGCCCGTCAAGAAAGTGCGCAAGCCCTCCGGACTGGTTGTTCCAAATTACGGCTGATCCCCGTTCATGGGCTAGCACAACCTGGTCTCACAGGATTCCGTGAAATGTCCACGTGCCCTTAACTCAAAATTCGTGGAGCCATCACGGAATCGCCCCAAATTCCGTGATGCGGCCACAGATATTACTCCAATGCAAGTCAATGACACTGATCTTCCGTGGTCCACACACGGATACCCGTTTCAATGACGGAGTACAGATCTCTCTCAATCGACGTGCTTTCTCATTTGGAATCGCAACATTTGAAGTATTTGTGAACTTTTCCAACAACAAATGCCATAATGACGTTAACCTGACTGTTCTTGAAGCTATTGCATTGTCCTGTCATCATAAAATTTCGGTTTGTTTCAGTTAGCCTAACCAAAGTCCCGTGATGGCACCACGGACCTCAACAACC